>NC_057741.1:15608861-15659420 GCF_004010195.1 Chiloscyllium plagiosum | reverse complement strand
CCTGCGACTTCACTTTCAAGGAGCTATGAACTTGCACTCCAAGGTCCCTTTGTTCAGCAACATTCCCGAGGAACTTACCATTAACTGCATAAGTCCTGCTAACAGAAAGAAAAATGATAGACAAGATTTCACTATTTGAAATATTTTCTGCAGCAAGCCAACTAAAATCAGCACAATTCAAACATTAATGCACAGGGAAAATCTATTTCAAACAAAGGAATACATTTCATTTAAATGGTCAGTACAGCAAAGCTCTGTCCAACGTGAGCCATGCCTTCACATTGCTTCCCAGATGAATGTGTCAGCATATGCATTCTCGGTATTTTCTAAAACATGCCTTCTATTATGTAAGATCTGTAACTTCTTTTCAATCATACTGGTGTTTGTGTCACATTCACCGCAGACAGATTCCATTCTCTGGGCATGGTTAGTACTGACAAGGTGCATGTCCTCTCTCACTGGCATCATCACTGTCTCACTGGCACAGAGTTCCAAAAAGCTCCTTTCTGACCTGTTTGGACTGATGTACGTTAGCAACACTGAAACAGAAACAAGAGGCTTGGGTTGATCTACAGCTTCTTGTTCTCAGAAATCTGTTTCAATTATTCAAAGACCATCAACCAGAAAGCTGTTCCATTTGGAGAGAACCTTTCTTTCTTGTATCTTATAAAAATCGATAGTGTATTATCAAATGCTAAACAGAAAACACTGGCCTGACCCTGCCATTAGCCTTCTAATTACCCTTTGCCTCTTAGTTGTTTATCCTCAGACAAGCTTTTTTTAAATTAGCTTAGATTCCCTACAGTGTGGGAACAGGCCCCTTGACCCAACAAGTCCACACCGATCCTCTGAAGAGTAACCCACCTAGACCCATTTCCCTCTGACAAATGCACCTAACACTATGGGCAATTTAACATGGACAATTCACCCAACCTGCACATTTTTGGACTGTGGGAGGAAACCCACGCAGACACAGGGCGAACGTGCAAACTCAACACAGACAGTCGCCCGAGGCTGGAATTGAACCTGGGTCCCTAGTGCTGTGAGGTTGCAGTGCTAACCACTGATCCACCATGCCGCTGATCAGGAAAACAATTCGCCCTCGTTTAGCATATTTCCCCATTTCTCCTGGCCTTAGAAGGTAATTATAAACAAAAAAACCTCAGCACCTGAATCATTACAATGTCTTATCATGATTATGTAATCCTGTGCTGCTGATGTCTCAGCACTTACAATCTTGCCCTTCTCTCATACCTTGCATACACCTGCCCACAACACATGGACAGATCCCAAAACCTCTCTTCACTTCATTACAGTTTGTCTCCCATGTGACTAATCACAGTAAATTCTTCCTCTTTATGAAAATATCAACAGAGATCCCCCACAATGGTCTGTATGCTGTATTTTGATTTAGCACATCTGTTATTCTTTCCAGTATTAATGGCACGTTTCAGGCAAGAGTTTGGTTCTTTGCATTAGTATTTCAAGAATAAGAAAAACATTTCTTTATGTATGCATTATTATGTATATGGATGAGTTTCTATTAATGCATGTACAGATATATAGGTGTGTTCATATTTGTTTCAAATTGTTTATCTGCGTATGTATGGCTGTATGCATATATTTTCATGCACATATTTGAGCTTTGTGTACACACAGTACTGCAAATATCATGAAGACCATGTCATTCTGTTTTCTGAACATTTAATTACAAGCTCACATAGAAAAAACATGATTTTAAAAAATAAGTATTGCTGTAGCATTACTGTAATTGTAAAAGCAAATAATCTGACTCTAAACTTACACATCATTTACATGGTCAATTGTTCAAGTAGTAGCTAATGTGTAGTTTGCAGACGAGCTGGAGATGAAGGGTGTATACAAACGAAGATTCAACCAGCAACAAATAGCTGATTTGTCAATGGACTAGTAACTAATTATTGATGACGATCTGCCAACAAATATGTGATTGGTTTCCACGTAGCTGAACAGTTTGGGCCTGTAAACAGGATAGTAAAAAAAAATTCAATCAACACAGGTCCTCTCTGTTCTCCGTTGTAAAAACCTAAAGACAGCCAATTTATCATTCTTTTAGCAGTTGCTGCAAGCTGTGATTTTTAATTAATAGGTCAGAGACCTTCTATAAGCTTGAATCGACAAGCCTCTATCTCCTGAAAACTAATGAAAGCATCCACTGAAGGAAGGCTGAGGAGCAGCATTCTGATCAGCACAAGAACACAAGATCCTGTGTATAGGGATCATTGTACTGTTTTTCCCTGTTTTCTTAATTCCACAGCAGCCATGTTTGTGTGTGTGTGCGCGCATGCATGCATGTGCTAGTGCACATTTCTGTGTGTTTAGCAAGGAGTTCATAAGGAGATTAGCATTTTAACTCTGTAGAGTCATACGCTGGCACTTCATAATTGTTTACCTGTAGTTGGAGTTTATTTACTTTGAATAAATATTAATTCTTGATAAATACAGAAGCCCCTGCCCATTCTGTCTGCCAACATGGATCTATTAATCAGATAAATTGGGAGTTTTGATTATTTTATAAAATATTTAATGTCTGTGACAACTGCATGATTAGTAGGGTTTGACTTGCAGCGTACTGAGACAGTGAGGTATAACCAAGTGCATACATCCAATCCGTGTCAGTTATAAAGAAAGACAGGTTTGCATTTTTTTTAGCATTTTTCACATCCTCAGGAGGTTCTCGAAGCACTTTACAACCGATGAGCTCCTGTTCACGTGTTGACTCTGCTGTAATACAAGTAAAAATGTTAGACACTTAAAAAGTTCATTGCAAAGTATTGAGTTATCCCTGTTTTGATTTTGAAATAGTTTTGGTCATGATAGGATAATTTTGGTGCAAAATGATATTATTTTCAATAATCTGACAAGATACAAACAAATCATAAAAAAAATTATAAGTTGTTACATCAAAAACAATAAAGTACCTAAAGATGGAGAGATCAGATGGGCCAATGGGCTGAGGACTGGCAGATGGAGTTTAATTTAGATAAATGTGTGGTGTTGCATTTTGAGAAAGCAAATGTTAGCAGGACTTACACACTTAATGGTAAGCTCCTAAGGAGTGTTGTAGAGCAGAGTGCAGGTTCATAGCTCCTTGAAAGTAGAATTGCAGGTAGATAGGATAGTAAAGAAGGTGTTTGGTATGCTTTCCTTTTATTGGTCAGAGTATTGAGTACAGGAGTTGGACAGGACTTTGGTTAGGCCACTGTTGGAATATTGTGTGCAATTCTGGACTCCTTCCTATCGGAAAGATGTTGTGAAACTTGAAAGGGCTCAGAAAAGATTTACATGGATGTTACCAGGGTTGGAGAATTTGAGCTTTGAGGAGAGTTGAATAGGCTTGGGCTGTTTTCCCTGGAGCATTGTAAGGAGAGGCTAAACAGGCTTGGGCTGTTTTCCCTGGAGCATTGGAGACTGAAGGGTGACCTTATAGAGGTTTATAAAATCATGAGGGACATGGATAGGATAAATAGACAAGGTCTTTCCTGTGGGATGGGGGAATCAAGAATTAGAGGGCATAGGTTTAGGGTGAGAGGGGAAAGATATAAAAGAGACCTTTGGGGCAACTTTTTAACGCAGAGGGTGGTGCGTGTATGGAATGAGTTGCCAGACGAAGTGGTGGAGGCTGGTACAATTGCAACATTTAAGAGGCATTTGGATGGGTATATGAATAAGAAGGGTTTGGAGGGATATGGGCCGGGTGCTGGCAGGTGGGACTAGATTGGGTTGGGATATCTGGTCGGCATGGACGGGCTGGACCGAAGTGTCTGTTTCTGTGCTGTACATCTCTATGACTCTAAGTGTTGAAGCCATACTAAATCAAAACAATTATTTAAATTGAAGGACATGACAATGGTGATTTTTCAGTTCTATTTATTGGTGAGGGTTGTTTGAAAGGAATTAGCCTAACTGTTCAGCAACTCTTTATTCTCTTCACAGTTTCCTTAACATATTCTATTAAGGTAGCAAATTACATGTTATTCGTGTGTACTTGAAAGATCCTTTTACAGGTAGTCTAGCTTGGGGCCATGTATGATGCATTGAGGGACTGATAGTGATTATTGCCTCACCTGCTGCCATTATTTGCTGCCATTATAATTGCTGTTTGTTTGTGAAGCGAACAACTAATCTCAAATGCTGTATGGACTTTTCTGTCAACATAGGCATGAGCAAGCAGAGGCTGAACAATGAGGCCCTTAATAACAGAAACAACTGTTGATCTGGTCAGCAAATGTTACCAGCAAAGCTACGGTCACATTAGCCTGTAGTGGATTTACAGTATGTAGGCATGGGGGGGCTGCTTTTCTTAAGTATTAAGCAATCAATTATCTTAAAGAAATCTAACACATTGATCAATGTTATGAAGTTATTTTTTTCACGTTCCTCCACATATACCTGAAGAATTTCATAAATCGTTCATCTCAGCTAAACTTATTTCTTTAATGGAGAAGGCAAATTTCCTACATATAATTTAATTTTGTGGTGGTAGCAGATCTAATCGAAGTGAAGAATTACACCCGGTTGCACATACATTTGCCATCGGGGAGAAGATACTGAAATCCTGGTGCCAGAAATTCACTGGTATTATTTACTTGCCATTATCGGTAATCAGGAAAAACAGCTTCTTACCGGAATTGAAAATACATTCCCGGTTTCCAGAAATGTTAGGTTGTATCTTTTTAATAAAATGATGTGGCATTTCTATTCATTATGATTCATAATAAGTACCTTTCTGCATTACCTCATTATTTGATGACAGTCTATATCACTGGGCTAGCACTTCATATCTCCTGGTTTCAAAATTGGTAATGCATTTGATACTTTCAAGTCATCAGGTATTGTCCTGGCTATCAATAAGAACATTAATATTTTCTTCACTTTGTCCTTTTATTTCCATCAGATCACTGCATCTATCCATCAGTTCCAGAGTGCTTTATCAACTTCAAGTGGTTGCGACTCTGTTTTTGTAATGACTCTTCCATTACTAATATCTATCTTCGCAACACATTCACCTAATGTCTCAGCTATCTCGCCTGCGGGATCAGGAAGAATAGCACAATTCTCCTTCTTGCTGACTGCTGTGGAGAACCTGTTTAGAAATTTAGGCATCACTGATTGCTACTTAGTATCTGATGAAACCCACAATGCAATGTTCTTCCTCCATAAATGTACAATCAAATTCCATCGCCATTTTCTCACATGTACACAAGAAAATGTTTCACATGTTCACTCTTGCCTTTGGTCAAACAGTTTAATGCACATTTTCAGTGTTAAACTTGTTTCTGTAAATTTAGGTAGAATAAAAACACTGTAACATTCCAGTGCAGAAAAGTACTGTTCAAAAACACTCAGTTGTTTGGAATTGCTTTGATCACAACCAACCAAGTCATAGTGGTGCGGTATTTAACTGAAATCACTGTCCGAATATTGCTCAGTTAATTATAAATAAAGAAGTAGTGAGATAGTAAGCGTGTAACTTAAAAATACATCAGTTTTTACTGTTCACAAGCTGCTGAAGGACTTTTGAAACATTAGATCACCGGGGCACTTTGTCAAGAATTCACCGCGATAAGTGTTACATATTAATTTCAGAAGTTTTCTGAGCACTTCAACAAAAAAGAAAAAGTGCTGGCTATTCTACCTTGTAGGAGTTAGCAGGAGAAAGGGAGTACTTTGTTGTGAGCATTTCGCTCGGTGTCAGTAGGAAGAATAAGGGGAAAGAGGTGATATGGTTGGGAGCAGCTATACCAGCTGCTGTACAAACAAAGGCAGATGGTAGCTAGATATAACCCTGCCAGCTACTGTAACATGATTCAAAGATGCCAGTGTTGGACTGGGGCTGTACAAAGTTAAAAATCACACAATACCAGGTCACAGTCCAACAGGTTTAATTGGAAGCACACTAGTTTTCGGAGCGCTGCTCCTTCATCAGGTGGTTGTGCTACTGTACCGGTACCCCATCTCCATTCCACCCCTTGACCAACCTTTTGGAGCAGGAATGTGGGATGAGGGGATTCCAACAAGCTTCCCTGCTAACATGCATTTTTCCATATTATATGTCTGCCAAATATTTGTCCATTTACTGATCCTATCTATATCCATTTGCAGACTCCTGACAATTCAATTTCCTAATGTTTTTGGAATGATTGACAAATTCAGCTATCAAGCATTCAGCCCTTCACCCAACTCTTTGATATAGATTATAAATAGCTGAGGTCTCTCTTCCAAACTCCATTAATCACAGCTTGCCAAACCCAAAAAACGACCACTCTCTTTCTTTATATTAATGTGATAGCTTGTGCAGATACAACAATTATTACTACTTTCTGTGAATGTATTTTAAACTGATTCTGAGCTTTAACTGGCGCACCTTCGATGCTTTATTTGAAAATTGCTTAAACAAAACCTTGATATTTGTTATAGTCATTCAGGCATTCTTTCAGACAGCAGGCTACCTTTCAAGCAAAAGTGTGAGTGAAATTATTTGTACCAAACTGCCTTCCCATATGAATGACTGCTTCTCATTCATGCAGTGGATCCATGTATCATTTGATAGTTTTTGCTGGATAAACATTCCTATCAGCAGGACATTGCTTTGCTTAGCTTATAGAATTTAAATTTAGATCTCTGACTTCCATTTGTTTGATATTGCCCCACGGAAACTTAAGTAGTTTTCATTGACTGTTTAGTAATTAGCTTAATTGAAAGGTCTTTAATAGCATTGCAACTCCTGGCCAGAATGCCTGCTGACACTTGAGTGCATGCTTTGAGCTATGTGAGGTGCCATATATCAAATGTCACGATTGCTGATGTATTGGTGCTAAACAAGGCATCGAAATAGCCAATGTTCAATTAATGGAGAGAAAATTGTTCCCTCCTTTGTAGATATGTATTCCTTTGCAGATGTTACCCATCTTTTGTGCTGTGACTGGGCAATCCACTACTTTCAACTGCTGGGACATGAAAAGCTGAAAGACTTTTATAAAACATGCTGCGTGGTCCTTGAGTACATTTGTATCTGCAGTGTGTTGTCCTTGCATTGGACACTTTGACTAGTTTATGTATTAAAAACACTTTACCAAACACTGTTGTCAGTACCGTGAATGAAGGGACACAGAATTTGGTTCAACTTGATTTTATTAACAAAATTTTCCTTATTTAAACCACCATGTGAGCATTCCCAAATCTCATAAACATCTGTTCTGTCTCTTGGAAAGGGGATGAGTACACCTAGGAGGACCTGGCCTAATCTCATTGGATGCTGTGATCCCTGCTCTGTGATCCCATGGGCTGAATTTGAGGAACATTCCAGAAGAGCTCAGAAAGGGGTGATACGTCGGGACACCTGGTGGTCATTCATGTAGACTTGGCTGGCGAAGACTTCATCTGAGACTCACCTTTGTACGAAGAAAATCCTGATTGCACCTGTTGATGGAGCTCGGTGAACCCAGACCAGCCGCCCAATCAAGTTCACCAGAGCAGATAGAATGTGTTTTTTTTTTCAGGCAGTCAGCTTAGTTTGGCGAGAAATTAATTTAATTTGTTGTGTAAAAGTTAGTTCTTTAACTTGTGTGTGTGTTTTAATAAAGCTAACTTCGAACCACAGTCCTTTGTCTCGAACAGTAAGAGCACCTGGGTAAAAATGTTTTATGAGTAATTAACTGGTCGAGGTGCCTGTATAGAATATTTCACAGGCAACAGAAAATGCTAGCCCTTGTTTCTAATTAGCAGTGTAATTCCTTTCCTTAATGCATGATATATGGCTGTCAGTGACATGGATATCTCTTCTCCATCATTAGTTTCCCTTGGAAACGTAGGCATATGTCTTCTGCATTGTGTCTTGTGTCTGATGCTCCTGCTGTTTACATGCACATAGTACAGCAGGGTGGTCGCACCTGGCAGTACGTCTTTTTCAGGTATGTCTTGTGTTCCTTATTGCAAGCTCTTCTACATTCTTCATAGAGACAGCATTTCTTATCTGGCTTGATGGAATAAAGGACATGTCAGAACATGAGGTGACAGATTTTATTTGAATTTGATTTGATTTATTACTGTCTTGTGCACCAAGATACAGTGAAAGTGTTGCCTTACATGTTTACAGGCAGGATTAGAGTGGTGCTGGAAAAGCAAAGCGGGTCAGGCATCATCCGAGGAGCAGGAAATCGATGTTTTTGCCCAAAGCCCTTCATCAGGAATGAGACTGGGAGCCTTGGGGGAGGGGGGGAGAGATAAATGGGAGGGGGAATGGGGTTAGGGGGAAGATAGCTGACAGTAGCGCAATAGGTGAATGGAGGTGGGGGTGAAGGTGATAAGTCGGAGAGGTGGGTGGAGCAGATAGGTGGGAAGGAAGATTGACAGATGGGACAGGTCATGAGGATGGTGCTGAGCTGGAAGATTGGAACTGGGGTAAGGTGGGGTAAAGAGGTCCATTGTTTGTGGTTGATTTTGCTGATGGTCCATGACACCTCATGAATGCCCAGTATTGAATTGCTCCAATTGTTGTCAGCAGGGCATAATGCCACAAAAATGTAGAAGGATGTGATAATTGCAAAGGTTCACTTGAAACATGCATACACATGAAACATAAATCAGTTAAAATTAGCACATCTAATTACTTTAGTACCATGTAAGAGAATTTTGTGTTTAGCAGCTGTAGCTTTGGGTTGTATTGGTAAATGGGTTGATGCCTTTAAATTGCAGAACACAATTACCAGTACCAGCATCAGATATTTGATCACTGTTGTTACGTTGGCATAATGACCTGCTAGATTGTTATTAGACTTTCTGAGATATACATATTAAACTCCGAGGCCATGAAGAGGTTACTGTCAGGACCGCTGTTGAGAATCTCCAATTATGAAGGGTCCCTCGATGCTTGCAGATATTGCCATTATTAAGTGTTAGAAGATTACACAAAATGTCGAAGAATGTGGTGCTGGAGAAGCACAACCAGTCAGGCAGTATCTGAGGAGCAGGAGAATCATTCCTGATGAAGGACTTATGGCTGAAACATGGATTCTCCTGCTCCTCAGATGCTGCCTGACCTGCTGTGCTTTTCCAGCACTACACTCTTTGACTCTGATCTTCAGCATCTGCAGTCCTCGCTTTCTCCTAGCTGATTACTGAAATGTGACTGACCAGTAACTGGATGCACAGCCATCTTTTTTTCAGCTCAAACTGGGTGGAGGATGATTTTTAGAACATGTTAGAACAAATCTTGCTTCAGTGTTGCTTTCCCTGTACAAGCTGTTATCCTCATGTGTCGGCTTCCAGCCGGCAGGGTTGTTGGTAGTTATGCAGTGCAAAGTTGTTCCATATTTCACTTGGCAAGATATTCATCAGCATTATGCATTCAATTTCCCCTCAGAAACTGAATTACATCCTCTCTTTGTCCTATACAGTGCCGTTACAAAAACATACCTAAGACCTTTCATTTGTAATATACCTTACATCGACAGAACATCAGATAATTTGTACAGAAGATTATATAAATTGCAACTGAACAAATAAACAGATGATTATATAATCAAGAAACAAGAGTAGGCCGTTTTCAATGATGTTGGTTAAAGGTGAAATATTGATGCAGACTTTATATTTTGAATGTTCAAAATTCTTTTACATCTTAGGTTAAATATGTTATTCAACAGATATTGACCTCAACTGTAAATGAACTGTCAGTACAGCCCTGGCATACCTGCCAACATTGTAGCCTTAGCAATCTGCAGTCCAATCTCTGCTGATGGCAGTGGGCAGAGTGGCACTACAACCTTTTGTAATACAAATTATGCCCAAATTATAAAGATGGGATCATTGATGTAACTGGGGTGGTTTATATGTACAACCACCCCTGTGCCGATTCTTATCAGTAGTTCAGTAACAACCAACTTTTTGAAGCCTATAATATTATGTTACAACTTGCCAATTATCTAATTCTATTTCTATTGGCCCATGTTGCTATCTTATGGGAGTCACTGTCATAACAATTAATCAGAAATGCAAATGAAGTGGTTGTCTAGCAACATCGATGCTACCAGTTGCACTGAATGTAGTGGCTGCAATGTTCCACAATCTAATATTCACAAATGATTCAGAAACTGATTGCTATATCTTTCAACTTTTAGCTGTCTCAGGACTCACTTCTTACTTCCAAGATATGTGTTGTGAAATTATTTCTTATTGTGTTTAGTAACTAATAAGGCCATTCTTTTGTTAACTTAAGACAGCCTGATTAAATTGACGCCTTTTGAACCAACCATTAATTTGGTGTGGGAGAGAGACATCCACGAGTGAAAGGATTGTTCTAAGTTAACCTGTTGCAACCAGAAGGGGAACCAGTTCAGAAGGGGAACCAGTTCATTCCCCTCACCTTGGGGTTTAACAATGTTCCCATCCTGAAATGTGTTCCCATTCTGAACCTTAGCCAGGCACTGATCGTAATAGCTACAATGATCTTTGTGTATTACCAAGAAGCGAACAAGTCATTGTGATAGCTAAAATGGATTGAGTGACCTAGCTTTGCTGCCAGCAATAAGTAACATAATGATCCGTGACCAGGTTTGTGAGTGAGGTAGATTTTCAGAGTAATATCTGTTAAAACTTGAAAGGATTCAGAAAAGATTTACAAGGATGTTGCCAGGGTTGGAGGGTTTGAGCTCCTGGAAGAAGTTGAAAGGCTGGGGCTTTTTCCCTGGAGCATCAAAGGCTGAGGGGTGATCTTTTAGAGGTTTATAAAATCATGTGAGGCATGGATAGAGTAAATAGACAAGATTCTGTAAATCCCTTTTTTTTTAGATTAGAATTAGTCTGAATATTGGGGCACAGACAGCCTAACACAGGGCACCTCACAACTTCAATGGATTATCTGAGCTGACATGGCATCTATTGTTAAAGTTCACTTGAGAATGTAACTTTAAAAAAGTTCTGCTATTTACATATGAAAACACTGAAACCAATATGGTCATTCTAAAAGATGAGAGATTTAACAAACAATCCAGGTCTTTTTCAATATATAATTTCAATTATATCACACTGTAAACTTTTGCTATAAATTCTGTGGTCCTATGGACTTATACTCCACAACCACCTGAAGAAGGGACAGTGCTCCGAAAGCAAGCTTCCAAATAAACCTGTTGGACTATAATTGGGTGTTGTATGATTTTTAACTTGGGACTAGATTAATTTAGGATATCTGGTCGGCATGAATGAGTTGGACCGAAGGCTCTATGGCTCTAAATTGGTTGAGAAGGTCTGACAAGAGAGGTCAGAAATTCCCTCTCCCAGTGAACAATCGTGAGAAAACTGAGAAAACATGTTGAGAATAAACGCAATCAGAATTTTGATTTTAATGAAACCTTTCACAAATTTCCCCTGGAGTCTTAAATAGTTACTTGAGGATCTCGCCATGGAGCCATGACTGTCTTGCATCCCATTCAAGTCCCTTTCCTCTTATTTATATACTATTTCTAATTCTCTTCTTTGCTGGGAAATTAGATGCCATAAACTCATGGCATCCAAATCAAAGTGGGTACCTAGCATCTGCAGCTCACTGAACTATCATACGGCTGTTTCTTCATAACAGTGTCCCTGCAAGCTCCATGGATACCATTGTCCTTCAATCATGCAGGTTAGCATTGGCACACCAGCAACCTTGGCATATCATCGGACCTGCCTCTGAACCACTCGCACACCGGTGCTGCAGGTCCTGCAACATTTTACTTTGAAGATCAGGGATGTTAATACCTTACATGGATCTGCCATGCATTTTGTAGCAGGGTCATGCATGCATCTTGTACACCTACACAGGATGCATCTGGTGGTCTTAGCTTGCTTACTTAGTGCTTACCTACTTTGCAGTGACTTGGAGGCTGCCAGCCTCTGGATTCTATTACTCTACCAATGTACACTCAATGACTTCAACACTGACTTATAAGCTATCAGACTCTGTGAGAGTGGCAATATTTTCCTAGTGCACAGGCTCTCTGCTGCTCATATACAGGCTGGTATTCTCTACAGGCTTGCTTTGCGTTGTAGCACAGAGAGAGAAAGCAGGCAGCATGTCATTGCAGGGAGCACTAAAAATCAGGGTTGTGGACTTCTGGCTGTATGACCCTGAGCTTCATTGTCTTTACACTTGCAGCATGCAGTTTGTGCAGCAAATAAATGGTCATGTGTAAAAGTCTAAAGGGAGCAGCATTCAGTGGGGTCACAGAGGACTGTAGTCAGTCAAGGAGCTCAATTGTTTCTGCCCTGGGTTGACAGTCAGGGACTAGATCCTACCAGAGTCTGTGTCCTTGCAGCCTGAGGATTGGGCCACGGTCAGATCTGTAGGACAAGTGCAACCCCGTGGAGGAAGGTGTACGAAGCCAACTTAGTAAAGAGGTTTCAGCGTACACTGGGAATGACCATCTGTATGATGTTTAAGGCTTTGATGGCCAATTAAAATGGTTCCTTGCATTCAGTATAGAATCTGGGCTGCAATTTGGTTTGATCTTCTGATGTGACCTTCTGTGGCAGTCCGCAAGAAAAGAAATGTCTGCCCTCCTCTCCACCACACCATCCACCAATGTCTCTGGGTCTGTGTCTATGAATCGGAGAGCAAACTTTCTTTTCCTCTGGGTCATCTCGTTCCTCAGTGATAATGGTCAAGCACCACAGTGTGTGGGAAAATTCCACCCTTGGTTTCTGTTGTGTTTAATTTGTGCTTGAAATCTCTCCATATTCTTTATGCTTTGGCAAATTAAGGTCAAATTGTGCTATCCTAGCTGAGACTATATTGCCTTCTCTTTATCGACATTTCTTCGGGGTAAATAATGAAAATATGCATATTTTGAGTTCTGCACACAACTGCTTCAGTTGGTAAAAGATCTGTCAGCTGCTCTGCAGTAAATTAAGTGGAGCATTTAAAGACAATTTTCATGCAGTAACGTCTGAGATGTCTGATCTTAAAGTTGGTGAAAACGATTCCTGCTACTACTCCTGCAATATAAAGACTTCTATTTTTGTGCTAGAGTTCGTAAGGTTCATAAGAGTGGCTGATGATGTCTCATTATCCTCATTTTTAGTCTGGCACTAATGTTGGAATCTTCTAATGCACTAAATAAAGTAAGTAGTCAAGGATTAAATAGTTGTTCAGTTACATTTCTAACTTACGGCAAGCTATGTACTCAAAGGAGTTGAGTGAATGTGTGACTGTAAGTGCTAAGCAGAACATGGGAAGGTACAGGGAAGATACCAACAACTGCTACAAGAAAAGGGTTGTTACGTTTGTGCCCTCTTATAAAAAATGTTACAGGATAGTACTTATCTGGAAACCTTTTCAACAAGCCTGAAAACCAGGAATCAGTGAGACATCTAATTTGTGTTTATTATTTATTCATCACAATCCATGAAGATCATTGGTGCCAATGAATGTGAAGCAACGTGTTCTGGTTAATTTCAATAATACACTTAATATTAAGTCACCCTATAAATCAAGTACACCTCCTTAGTGAGTCTGCATGGTCATTGTTTTTTTCTCAGAGTTTGCATATGCGATCATATATTTTCTGATTGCTTGTTTCGTTCAGCGTTTATAATATCAGTTTTAATTATTACTGGATGTTTTCGGCACTAAAGTGTCACTGAGATGTCCAAATCTTGAGCAAAAATGTGGGCTAGCTTGCCTGTAGTGCAAGGAGCCAACCTGGTAAAGAGCTGTTCATGCACATTGTCAGTAGCCAGCACGAGGATGTTAAAGGCTTTGATGGGCCACTAAAGTGGTTCCTAACATTCAGTAAAGAATCTATGCACCATTTTATTGACTCGAGCCACAATTTCTGACCTCTCTTAACAGTGATTAGATGAACATCAGAAATGTCTGTACTACTTGAAGCCATGCATAGTTCTTTAGCCTTTATAGTTGCTTTGCTGCTGGAGCTTGAATAACTACACAGCATTTTGATGCAAATTGAGAAACCTTCCAAGACTCTTTGTCAGATCTTCACTTAATTCCATCAACATTTATTTTAAAAATTGACCAAGGAGTTCACCTAAGGAGTGCATAGTTGCTGCATTAAAAATCACACAACACCAGGTTATAGTCCAACTGGTTTAATTGGAAGCACTAGGTTTCGGAGCATCACTCCTTCATCAGGTGAAGGTGCGAGGCTCCGAAAGCTAGTGTGCTTCCAATTAAACCTGTTGGACGATAACCTGGTGTTGTGTGATTTTTAACTTTGTGCACCCCAATTCAACACTGGAATCTCCAAATCATATTTTGCTGCTGTGCCTGACTAGAGACCTTCAGCAAGTCATTCCTGATGAAGGGTTTTTGCCCGAAATGTCGGTTTTTCCTGCTCCTTGGGTGCTGCCTGACCTGCTGTGTTTTTCCAGCACCACATTCTTGACTCAAATCTCCAGCATCTTCAGTCCTCACTTTCGCCTACCTTCAGCAAGTCGCTAGGAGAAAGCTGGTGTTTGGTCATGGAGTGTTGAAGGTTAACAAATTCATGGTGACTGACTGTACACTCTACAATCTGGGAAAGATGAGACACCAGCTGTTGCTAAGAGCAAATATGTCAGAACTTCCAGTTCAAGTCATAAATAGAGGTGGAGAGGAAGTGTATTTTGAGGAAAAATAGAAAGATTTGGGGTCAAGTAGAGCATTGGATAGATTGGCCCACCACCAAATCAGGAGGGGCATTCTCTATCATGCAATTGAAGGTTTCTTTTGCCAGATAGCTCCTACTTTCAAACTTCAGGGCATTGCAGCCAAATACCTTATCAATCAGGACTGAGGATCCATTAAGGAATCCACTATTTGTATTCCATCCTTTCAATTCCTCTCCCTAAAGATCTCAAAAAAAAGTTCTATTGTGACCTAAATACCAAAATCATTTTTTTTAGAGCAAAAGCAATGACACAACCAGTAGCACTTACAAATGTTAATTATTCACGCTGGTTCTCACCCTTAAAAGTTTTATATTAGATTACCCACAGTGTGGAAACAAACCCTTTGGCCCAACAAGTCCACACTAACCCTCTGAAGAGTAACCCACCCAGACCTATTCCCCAACCCCCTATTTACCCCTGACTAACACACCTAACACTATGGGCAATTTATCATGACCAATTCAGCTGACCCGCACATCTTTGGATTGTGGGAGGAAACCAGAGCACCCGGAGGAAACTCACACAGACACAGTGAGAATGTGCAAACTCCACACAGACAATCACCCGAGGCAGGAATTGAACCCGGGTCCCTGGTGCTGTGAGGCAGCAGTGCAAACCACTGAGCCACCATGCCACCCCAATGATTGATTATGACAGCAGGTGATTATGGTTATTTTATAGTGCTTTGGCTTAAGCATGTACTTCTACAAAACATTATCTGAGTGGCAGAAATATGCGTGGTAGATAGCTGCTGAGAATGTTGCTCAGATATCTTCGAGCACCACCTCTGAGAAGCTAGGAGTCAAATACCCTATCTCAACATCAATGTGAGCAGTCTGGGCCACCTTACTGACTGGCAACTACAAGGGCACTGTGCAACATGTAGGAGGAAGCAGGAATGCTATCATTCAGAGAGGGACTAGTAGGTTCGGTTCCATTATTCTCAAGGCACTACCTTGTACTGGAGATCAGCCAAAGTACTTCACACTTTCAGTAGAAATATGTTTGCACGTGGCTGCAGATTACACTTCATAACAATCACTCCTAATCAGCACTTGAATGCAAAGTGTGTGGTTCTGCAGCTTAGTACCGACAATCATGTTTAAATCATGGTAAGCAGCAATTAACTCACAAATTGTGGGCTCAAACTGAACTTTTAAATAGGCTTGTCTAATTAGCATAACACCTACATAGCGCCTGATTTCACCCTTTCCACAATATTATCTTCACTGAATCTGATCTTGCATTTATGTTTATTTGCAGATACTAATTTTAGTTTTAATGCATGTAATTATCTTTAATACTGAGAAATCTTCAATTCAGAATTATTATATCTACTTGGTCTACCTCTGTCTACACAGGTATCCATCTTTATTAACCATGATAGTGATTGCACTGGAGTCAGTGGTGTCTTCATTCTATATGAGTGACTGAAGTATAGGCACAAACAATCCCTTGGACTGGCTGTCTCCCAACCTGTTTTGTGCAAGCTATTCCTGCAAGGTTAATGCAAGCAGGTAAACCCTGGGCAAAGAATTACAGCCTCATCCTGCATCAAGTACCTTACTACTGCTGAACATGACTTACAGGAAGAAAAACCAAGAAGGAGGGACAGAATGAAATAGAGCAGTTGCTTTTGAGGGGAAAGTGCAACTGAAAACGACTTGAGGAGAAGCACAAGAAATGGGAAAGGGAAGAATTGTGCAGAAGGTGTGCTCTATGGAAGGGCTGTACAGTAAAATTAAAAGATATGAGAGGGTATCATTTTGGAACTGAGACTAAGATCACTTTGGCTGAAACTGGTCTACCCAATATTTGGAAATGATTTCCAAGTGAATTGGTGGCTCTTTAACTTCAACAGAAAATAATAGCTGCAGCAGTATTAAACTTCCACTCTCTCTGGAGCTAAACCAATTTCACTTGCATTACGTTTCCTTTTGCATGGTAGTCTGACTTTGCGGAAGTGCATTTCACATTGATACATTGTGGCACTTGCATTGTGCTCATTCACCAACTACCTCCTAAATAATAAGCTCCAAATGTTAATCTTCGTTCCTGCTGGCTGCACATCTCACCTGTGCAACTGAGAGATGACCTGGAAACTGTAACTGGAGCCTGGAATGATCTTCATTCTCATTATCTGCTATATATCTCATACCTATCCCAGTGTTTGCACATGTTCATTTACGCATAAGGTGACACATACCATCTTATCTTTCAGCATAACTTCAGATATTTGTTCCTCAGTCCTTATGTGCCATCTTGGTCCTGTATTAATACTGCTATAAAGATGCTTCCATTATCATTATGCTTTCAGAACTTAAGTCTAAAGGGTTGGAAACTTTGGAGTACTGAGGAGATACCTGGATTGGTGCTTTTTAAAGGATCTCTGTGTGAGATCTTATTTTCAAAACAACTTCTTGGAAGTCTCAAGTTTTAAGATACATAAACAGCAAAGGTTGTTAGTCTATGGAATTGCCAGATTTACTGGAAATCACATGCCTTCAATTATAGAGTCATATATCGTGGAAACAGATCCTTTGGTCCAACTACTCCACACTGACCATGGTTCTGAACTAAACTAGTCACACCTGCCTGCATTGGATTGACTGGAAGTCACATAGCTGAGTTTATGGCTGTCGGGAGCTGTCGCTATTTTGAAATTACTTAGTTAGTTGGATATTGTTTGGAGTTCAGTTAAGGATGTAGCCTGTGAAGAGATGAGACCTTCAGTTCAGCTCTTGGCTAGGTTTCTGGGAAACCCTCTTGAGCATTATGTGACAGCTGGAAAATTGAAATATTGATTGTCTCTGAAATGCTTCTAAAAGAAGTCTGCTTGACTTCTCCTGAATGAATTGCAGTGACGGTCATTTGTGTAGTGACATCCATCTACAGAAGCAACAACTCCCGACTGAAAGCATCAGGAATGTTTCATATCTTATTCTGTATCCTTTGAGAACTAATCATTACTTAGCCAAAGTGTTTCTGTCAAAATTAATCTTCTTTAGTTGCTCCTTTCTAACAGTGCGCGTGTGTTGGGTTATTTAAAAGCGTAAGTATTCATACTTCATCACTTCATACTGTGTGTCAATCAGATTAGCATCTTTGATGAAAATGTCTTGTTTTAATGAGAAATCACTGATTTTGTTGTTTATTAAATAAATCTGGTTGATGAATCTTTTTATTCTAAACCAAAAGTAAAATATACAAACAGCCGTGCTGATCATGTGTAAAACATTTAAATACATGCCAGGACCAATGGAGTAATGGGACAAGAGTGACAGTGCATTGTTCCAACTTTGTTGTAACAATACTCGTAAACTGTAATGTTCTGTTGGTGAATTCTATTCTTATTCATGGTGACACATTTTATTGTTTTATAGCATTACATTTAATATGAAATATTCATTTTACCTAAGTGTTATCCCACAACACATTGCTCATGCAATAAAATCCTTTGTAAAATCTATTGCTGTGGGAACACAAATATTTTATTTAAAAGTGCTTAATCTAAATTTTTTTTTTGAGGAAACTGCACAATAGTTAAGCTTAATTCCATTATGGTCATTCCATGTTTTTTGGCTCAGGTTTTTCAGACAGATTAAACTGTGAGCTAAGTTTATTTTCCCTTTGGTAGTAGGTGTAGGTTCATGGCTGGTGTCTGGAATGTCTTACATCCTGATCGGTCCTTGCCAAAATATTTCTGTGTCCTTGTACAGCTTTCAATACTTTCCTGTGCAATACTGCCACAAACTATTAAAAACTGAGCACAGCTGAAAACCTGAAAATATTGGATTCAGGACACTATTTTGCGAAAGAATAAATTGTTACTTCAGCATTTTGCAAGTGGTTACTTGTTTTCCACAATTAAGCAAACAAAAAATGTTTTAGGAGAGACACTTTTTCAAAAGTACTTTGTGAATAGTGATAAAATATCAAATAACACCAACATTTAGATCAGCTCAGAATTCTAAATAGCATGGGTTCTCAAGAGAGTTGGGTAGCGGTGTGTGAGAGGGATAATGACTAGGGGAGAGTCTTGGGAAATTTCCATGAGATGGGGGGAAGATGGGATTTTAATTTCAGTGTGAAACAAGGTTTAGGACAAAGACCACAGCTGATGATCTGGCTTTTCGTTCTCAGCAAACAACCTTCCCTGTCATGAGTATATTTTGGAAATTTGGACACATGCTATGCAGGTTTCCAAATATTAATGACTGGAAAATCATGCTTAACGTCAATCCAAATTGCCAGCTTGTGCTCCTGGGAGGCAGCTGCTACTGCTAAAAGCATGTAGTCTCAGCTTTCTTTCTTCCAGTAGTGTCTGACCCAACACTGCACTGTATGTGTGACCTACAGAATTGCAGAGGAGCACAAAGCCAAGAGACGTGATTCTTTAAGAATTACACTAAAGCTCCAGCTGACATTTATTGCTCATAGCAACCCTTGAAAACATGGTGGCGTGCTGCCACTATTCCTGGTCTGTGTGGAAATGGTGTTTCGACAGAGCTAGGTATAGATATTGCTAGGATTTGGAACCAATAATGACAAAGAATCAGAAAACTATGCTAAAGTCAGGATGGTATGAGAGGAGGTTCTGGTATTCCAATACCACTGCTCCTCTCATCCTTCAGCACGATGAGAGATTCTGTGTTTGAATAAAGACTTGGCAAGTTGCTGTCATACATATTACAAAAGGTACTGTAGCCAAGGTATACTGGTGAGGGAATAGGGGGCAAGGCAGGCGCAAGTGTGTTATATGTTTAGGCGAATGGATGAAATGTGAATCAAGCAGACTTCTTGGTGGTGATGTTTGAGAGGAGCAACTGAAGGATGTTCCATCCTGCTCTAAGCATGCAGGAGGTAACCAAAGTGTTTGAAGATGATTGACCATTCTCTTTGAGAAGCTATCGCAATAATCTGCTGTTGTTGGCATATGACTAGTGCCTTCCTTTGTGCCAGGTACAATTTCAGCTGCTGGATTGTTTATTTCTGATCCCCCCTGTTTCACTTAGATTCCAGGGTAAGTTTCCCTAATTCAGTACGGTTGTAAATGGGATAACTGAAATTGGTAAACTTGTAAAAGGAATGAACTGGCTCCTTGACTTTACTCAGCCACTCCTCACTAATTTGCACAAGTTTAAATTAGAAATAGATCCCTTCCTTTGTGGATAAAAGACCAAAGCAAACATTATATTTTAAAGCAGCCAATTTAACCAGGTTTTCTTGAGTTAACAAGGAATGAGTTCATTAATCACTAAATATGAGAAGAATTAGTAACACAATATATCGGCACATAGATTAGAAATAGTACTGAATCCTAGAATAGAAAAAATTTTAAAAAGCGATAAAAGAATCAGGTTCTGAATTGTTCGAAAGCATTAATTTGAATGTTGTGACTGTACTGGTGGTTATTGCTGTCATGACTCATTGGGTAACGTAGTGGAAATCAACCTCCACTAGTTCTGGAGTTGTCACAGAAGTTAATGTTTTAAAAGAAATATACAAAAATCCCCAAATTATCTGACTTTCAGATTTAGCTTGATAGAAAGCATAGACTAGGTTTCTGCACTTAACAAGGCATCACTGTTTATTACAAGTCATTATATTCTATTTACTTGTAGATGATTAAATTAAATTAAGTAAATTCTGTGAAGTAAAACTTCAAACCCTTAATAAACTCATTTTACACACATTGATAGACAAACAGGAACAGGGAAAAACACTTGGGCAGAAGGAGTCCTGGACAAAGAACAGCTCCATAGTCTTTGAGTATAAGACCCATGTGCTGTTCTTGTTGATGTAAAGGTTTCTCCTCCTTTGACTGTCCAATATCTGAATGATTCCACTGGTTTACAAGAGGCTGTTTCAAATACAAAATGTCTCTTACTTATTCAATTCAAAATAGCAACTCATAACATCTGCTGATGGAAAGATAATCTGAGTTTCTCATGTTTAAAGGAGTAGAATAGAGTAGCTGCAGACCTGCTAATTTTGCTTCTGGTCAGACTAGAAACAGGTTCACAGGTCAATTTGCTCAATTATCTGACAGGGAGAAAGTGAGGGCTGCAGATCAGAGCTGAAAAATGTGTTGCTGGAAAAGCGCAGCAGGTCAGGCAGCATCCAAGGAGCAGGAGAATCGCCGTTTCGGGCATAAGCCCTTCTTCAGGACAATTATCTGACAACCAATCTGATAGTATTTGGCAGGCAGATGATTCTTGTCATTGACCATTGATAATTGGTCTCTAGACCACAATCAATCATCTTCAGTTCATCTGCACATTGCTGGAAACAGTAGTGACACAAATAAGGTTTGCAATACATATTTAATTATTTGATTTCAAAATCCATGGTAAATCCCTGGTTTTCAAAACAATTTTGTCGCATCTCAATCCCATAATTTTAAAATGTACAAGTATAAAATGACACAGTCTTTGCATTAGTAGAATTGCTATTGGTAGATGAACAGTCAGTTTCATAGTCCTTAGTTTTGCAGATTGGTTGATATTCTGTGGTTCTGAATCCTTTCGACTGTGAATGAATTGGAGCATTCAGGATGAGCAAACGTCCTTATCCTGTTTTCCTTTTTAGTTGGTGTGCAGCATTTGGCATCAGAGAGGGCTTTTACTGACAACACATGGGTAAGGAGGGAATGGTTTTTCATTTGTGACTGCCACTGTACTATTATGATTCTAGCTGATGTTAATGGACAGGTCAGATTTCAGACACAAATCTAACTTGCTATATCACATGTTTTTGTTTTAACAAATTGGTTGCTCAGTGACAAGTACACACACAATGCTCCACATTTTGCTTTCACAAAAAAGCAGAAATTTATTTACAATATAATTTAAGATAAAATAGAATAAACTATCTATTTAAAATACAAATTCAATTATATTTAAGCACACAGTAAAAGTACAAACCCATTACTCTCAAAACACTCATTCACAGATTGAAAAGAAGCAAAATGGCTTTTGTATAGCCCACAGAATACTCTCTGTGTCCAAACCACCATGTATATAATACTCAAAGCATAGTCCCTACATTCAATTCCTCAGTAGATTTAAGGTACTTGTGATTCAACTTTTAGGCTGGAACTGCAAATAGAAACCTTGTTCCTATTGCTATCATACACTTGAGTTTTAGCTTTCAGTAATCTCTTCAGGGTTTTATCCCAACACTTTTGATCTGAGACTAACACTAACTCATCACTCTATTGCACTCTAGTTCATCAGGTATTCTTCCCTTCTTTGAAGCATAATCTATTCAGCCATCGTATTCCAAGAATTTCAGGGGACTGCTCAAAACTTAAAGGAAAACTAAAACTAAAAGCCTTCCACTCCAATATGTCTTCCTTAATCTTAAAAAGTAACAAATTCCAGAGGTCTCCAATAAATCATGAGGCCACTTTATTTACTATGCTGGGTTGCAAAACAATCTAAGAGAATTTTTTTAAAACTGGTGCACCAAAACCAATTTGGTCTTAAAATTAAAGCCTTAAAAACTGATTTTAGAAGAAATTTCTATGACTACAGTAATACTTATGTTAGTTACTAACTTTCGACACACAGAAAACCTCTATTCAATATATTGATTGATGATCATCTGCCTCACCTTCAAGAGAGGAGTAATTTTGAGGGACTTTGAGAGGTAGAATGTTAGTCTGAATGAAAGACAATGACCATGACATTTAGTGAGAGAGAATGAGAGAGTCTGTATGAAAGGCAGTGAACAGGAGAGACAATGAGAGGCACAGAATCAGCCCGTAGGTGAAGCAGCAATTGTGAGAATGATGAGAGAGGAAGAGTCAGCCTGAAAGAGATGTAGGAATCAGGAAATTAAGAGAAAGGTGAGGGTTGGCTTGCAGGAAGGCAGTGGCTGAGAGAATTAGGAGAAGGAGAGAGTCAGCCTGTGTGAGAGGTGGTGAGTGGGACAGTTGGATAAGAGAGAGGGAGTTGACCCATGGGAGTGGCAATGACTGGAAGAGTCAACGAGAGAGAAACATTTGGATTTTGGAAGACTTGGTGAGTGGGTGTTAAGACAAAGGCATAGGGATTTTATGCCAAATATTTGGTAAGTGGTTTATCCGCAGAATCTATGAAAATGGAGGACACCGGTCAAAAGTTAGATGTTGAATTTTATGTGAGATTGACTATTACTTGAGTATGCATGATATAACTTCAAAAACTCGAATAAACTCAGCTAACATGACATATGTTTTTTGATACTATGTTGACTCTGTTTGCTTATGGTATGATTTCCTTAACATGTTATTAAGACTTCTCCAAAAATACGCTCCAACATTTCTGATGGTTGAAGGAGACAAAGTAGTTTCTAGTTCCCCACATTTTTGCTTCTTGAGTGGTTTAATGTTTGCAAACTCTTAATCCTCTGGACCTGTTCTAGAATCTAAGGAATTTTCGAAAATCATAACCATGCATCAACTATCTCTGCAGTGACCTGTTTTAGAATCTTTACATATAGGCCATCACAAACTGGGGACTGGTCAACCTTTAGTGCATGAAGCTTCTTCAATAGTTTTTCTCTGCTGAAGACAAGCACAAAATATTTGTTCTTTTTTTTTCAATTCTCATTATAATTTATCCTTTCACTGCTTCTAAGGGAGAAATGTTTACTAGCAACATTTTTTTTTCTGTACTTGTATAACCTCCTATAACTTGTTTTCATATTCCTGGTTATTATTCCTATGTGATATTTCTGTTCCTTCTATCAGCATTTTGGTAACTCTTCAAAAGTTGTTAAAAATGTTCCATAAAATCAGGCTTATTACTGGACTGTGCAACAATCAAAACCTCTCCTTAAATGCTATCCTTAGCTTTTCTAATAAACCACTAATGGATGTTTGTTTCTGAGTTAATGGGTCATACTTTTGGTGAAGACTTTAACCCATTCCTTCATTTTCTTTACTGTTATTTACCATCATACCTTTTAATTTATTTCTCCATCGCCTTTAACCAGCTTTTCCATTATACTAATGCAATATGCTTTGTTTACGTTTAAATTTCTCTTGCAGACTCAAGTATGTTTTCACAAACTTAATAATATATTCAACTGCATTGTGATTACATTTTTCCCAAAGGATATTTTTTGATAGAATTACAAATTAACTCAGCCTCAGCACAAAATACTAAAACTAAATAGTTTTATCTCTACATGGTACTACCATGCATGATTCTGTTAGAAAACAATTCTACAAGCTCATCCTCCAGGCTACATTTTCCGCTGGATTTTTTCCAATCTATACGAAGAAGAAAGTTTCCTGGACCATTACTTTTGTTACAATCTTCAATTATTTCTTGCTTATTCCTCTGTTCAGCAATCTAACTGCTTTTAAAGAGCCCATAAACTACTCCCAACAGTGTTTATTGGGTAGGCGACACCCATCTCTACCACCTCTTCCAATCTTCCATTTCATCTGATCTGTTACATGCTTGTTCAACATTCAGTAGACTTTGGTACATATTGTATAGATTTCCTATTTGATACATTAAATAGTCCAAGGTCATTGGCTTTGATTGTAGACACAGGTTCTGTTTCATAGCCATAACTCCAAGTATCTCAACAATACTGTCTCCAGATAAACCAGACTGCTCACCATCTTGGCGTCCTATTTGATCCTGCAACGATCTTCTAAGCCCATATCCTCTGGGCTAAGATCAAGGACTTCTCACTTGTAATATTGTTGATCTGACATAGGCCATTTGTTCGTTCCAGACTTAATTTCATCCTCCACAGATTTCAACTCATCCAAAATTCTGCTGCCTGAATTTTAAAATCACACCACATTCCAGTCACCAATCATCCATATGCTCCCTGACTTGCATTGGGTCTCAGAATGACAACACGGTGAGTTTAAAATATTCTCAAATCCATCCATGGACTCATAGTTTTTGTTACCTACAACCGTCTCTGTGTACTGCCCTTCTCTAATTCTGGCATCTCCATCTTCCTCTGGAAAATAATAATTTCAGATACTTAGATCCTAAACTCTGGAATTCTCTTAGTCTACCTCTATCTCTCTTCTCCTTTAAGAGACTTTGCACAACTTACCTCCTTCACTTGTCTTAATATCAATTTGTGTCAGGTTTTGTTTGAAAGTGCTCTGGAAAACTGCTTTGGGCCATTTCACTGCATGCAAAATGCTATTAAAATGCAAGCATGATTTGGAGATGCCGGTGTTGGACTGGGGTATACAAAGTTAAAAATCACACAACACCAGGTTATAGTCCAACAGGTTTAATTGGAAGCACTAGTTTCCGGAGCATCGCTCCTTCATCAGGTAGTTGTGGACGACATAATTGTAAGACACAGAATTTATAGCAAAAGTTTACAGTGCGATGTAACTGAAATTACAAACAGGAAATAAGGTGAGAGCCAGAATACTCCTTTCCTTATGGCAGATTCAAGTGAGAGATTACAAGAATGAAGTAATAGTGATAGGTCAGGCCTCATGCTGTCACACCTGTAATATATTTGCATGTCATGAGTGCTCATTATATTAAAGTATTTTGTCGTCATGCCCTACTTTCAAGAATCTCACAGTACCTGGATTTGTTTCAATTGACTTCGCTCAGCTGTCTCTGAGGCAAACAGTTTTCCTTTCAGCAGCAGAGGTGGAGCAGGGGCATGGCAGCTTGCACAGAGGCTCAAGACTGGAACGGGTGAGTCAGGGATGAGGGGCAGAAGTGTGTAACATGAGGTCAGGTATATAATGGAATGAAATGGATGAGACATGACATTCTGGTTATGGTGGTTCAAGATGAGTGGGACAGCTTGGTACTAATGGGGGCAGTCAGTCATTTGAAGAGAATGAGAGGCATAAAGGATGATGTCAGCACTGTCTCCATCCAGGTCCACCTCAGGATGTTGGCTGCCAGGGAATATAATTCACCCCTGAAATAACTCCATAGAGGCCAGTATCCAAGTCATCCTTTACACATGAATAGATCTTTATACTCCCTCATTCAGGATCAGCTACCAGAATGTCAGCATCTCTGACACTCCCTCTGTATATGTCAGCCAGGGCTCCCAGATTGAACCAAATTAACAGCCCCAATCAGGGAACAGTATTCTATGAGGTCCAGCTGGCTTACCTCATTACAATCACTCCATCTCCAATAGCCCAATGATCCCTGGACAGAGTGATCTCAGGCAATGTTCTGATCAATGTGAAGACCAGATGAACCTGCAAGTTGAGCCAAGTCCCACAGAATGACAAGAACCAGATGCTAAAATGACATTCAATAAAGAGTGAACATTATTTCTTCCACAATAAAGAAATATACCTAAATTTCCTATCACCATCGATAAGTGCCAACCGTCACTAAAGCATAACTTTAGCACCCTGACTAAGGTATTCCAACAAATACTATTCACTGTGGAAAAGGACATGAAGATATAGAATGTAGGGAAATAGATGGTGGCATCTTGAAAAATGTCCATATTACAGAGGAGGAAGTGCTGGATGTCTTGAAACGCATAAAAGTGGATAAATCCCCAGGACCTGATCAGGTGTACCCTAGAACTCTGTGGGAAGCTCGGGAAGTGATTGCTGGGCCTCTTATTGACATATTTCTATCATCGATAGTCACAGGTGAGGGGCCAAAAGACTGGAGGTTGGCTAACGTGGTGCCACTGTTTAAGAAGGGTGGTAAGGACAAGCCAGGAAACTATAGACTAGTGAACCTGATGTCAGTGGTGAGCAAGTTGCTGGAGGGAATCCTGAGGGACAGGATTTACATGTATTTGGAAAGGCAAGGACTAATTAGGGATAGTCAACATGGCTTTGTACATGGGAAATCATGTCTCAAAAACTTGATTGAGTTTTTTGAAGGTTTAACAAAGAGGATTGATGAGGGCAGAGCAGTAGATATGATCTATGTGGACTTCAGTAAGGTTTTCAACAAGGTTCCCCATGGGAGACTGGTGGGCAAGGATAGATCTCATGGAATACAGGGAGAACTCGCCATTTGGATACAGAGCTGGCTCAAAGGTAGAAGACAGAGGGTGGTGGTGGAGGGTTGTTTTTCAGACTAGAGGCCTGAGACCAGTGGAGTGCCACAAGGATCGGTACTGGGTTCACTACTTTTCGTCATTTATATAAATAATTTGGATGTGAGCATAAGAGGTATAGTTAGTAAGTCTGCAGATGACATCAAAATTAACCAGCAAAGAAGGTTAACTCAGATTACAACAGGATCTTGAACAGATCGGCCAATGAGCTGAGAAGTGGCAGATGGAGTTTAATTCAGATAAATGTGAGGTGCTGCATTTTGGGAAAACAAACCTTAGCAGGACTTATACACTTAATGGTAAGGTCTGAGGGAGTGTTGCTGAACAAAGAGACCTTGGAGTATATGAATAGGAAGGGTTTGGAGGGATATGGGCCAGGTACTGGCAGGTGGAACTAGATTGGGTTGGGTATCTGGGACGGATTGGACTGAAGGGTCTGTTTCCGTGCTGTACATCATTCTATGACTCTAATGAGGCACACATGGAGAAAGTGAAATTAATGCAATGTGCAATGTTTACAAACGAAATTTGAACGTGCACACTTCCATCACTTTCTTCTGACAATAGATCAAACGTTAATGGCAATGGAGTTGGGCAGGAAACTGTATCCATAATTTAGAATCTGCCTGGCTTGTCCAAGAGCCTCATTTTTAGGCCGTCCATACCTGCTGCATTGTCATTGATGGCTGGTTATGCCAATCGAAAGTTTTGCCTATTTAGTGACCATACTTGTCTCCCCTGTATGAATCTGTTATGTTTAAGCTTAATTCTCATTGTTGGGTATCCACTAAAACTGAGACATCAGATTCAACATCAGAAATGATGTGCCAGAGTTGGATTCCACCCTTTGTTTGAAACCAAAAACAGCGCTTGAACTCAACTCATTTTCAAAACCATTTCTGTGAAGAAAATGAAGCAAAAATCCTGAAGTGGTTTTCCTGATTTTTGAAGGTGTCAGTTGTAGTTATGTCAAGATTAGAGTGGTGCTGGAAAAACACAGCAGGTCATGTAGCATCCGAAGAGCAGGAAAATCGATGTTTTGGGCAGGAAACCTTAATCAAGAAGAGCTCCTGCCCAAAACGTCGATTTTCCTGCTCCTCGGACGCTGCCTGACCTGCTGTGCTTTTCCAGCACCACTCTAATCTTGAATCTAATCTCCAGCATCTGCAGTCCTCACTTTCACCTAGTTGCAGTTGTGTGCGTACTGAGAAGGAGGATAGTATTTTAATAAGTGGTGGTGCATGTACGTAATCTGTAAGGAGCAGCAAAACTGCTGGCAATATTAAATAGCATGAGCAGCATCTGAGAGTGAAAATATCACTTAACCTTTAATCGTTCTGATTGGTTTAGTGTGCTGTTCTTATATTTGTTTTGTGGTGTTTATTGGCTTTCTTTTTTATTTCAGAAGGAGCTCACACTAAGTTTTACACTTTACCATGAATCTACTAATTTTATGTATATAGTAACTCACAGCCAATTATAACCACCTACATAACTGGCGTTTGCTCATCCATGATTTTAGATGCACACTTTGTATTCAACATCAGCTTTCTTCTCTGTCCAATGCAAGTCACAGGTGTAATGAGAGAAGGGTTTTCACTAAGGGGCAGTTCCACAGAACACACATAAAGAGAGTTATCTGGGCTCTTTCACTCTTCTTTTTCCTATTGTTAGCATTGCCTTACAAGCTTGACAGCTCATAGTTGTAAATATATTTGCAAATAATGGTCCATAAAGCACTAATGCGGTGCTGCAGGAGCTCTAGTAAAAGTCATTCTGTTCTCACACAATTTGGCCTATACAGCAAAAAATAGCAATTTGAAAGAAAATCTTTGAGCACCTAATCTTTTGCTTGAAACCTTGGTTAGAATAATAATCATAAAAATAGTAACCCCTTAGGTTCCTATTATTGTCACATCTTCAACAATAATACATGCTAAAAAAAAAGGTGAAATAGGTTCCCATCTATTTCTTCTTGCTTTTGCAAAGGATTGACTTTTGACCTCGTCATGCGTGCGACCACATCTTTGCTCTCGTTCCTGAAGCTGCTCGACATCTGGCTGCTGGTTGGGGTCAGGACCTGGGAGGATCGACCAATCTTGTTCGTGTGGGGAGAAGGACAGGAAGTGACAAGCACCTTTCAGATGGACAATAAGGAGAATGATGCCCACTGTACTGTGCTGGCACGGTTTCTTTGGCAACAGTTTGTTCTGCTCACCTCATTAGCTCTGCCTGAAGTTAAGATGTTGTTGTGCAGAACGTGGCAGCTGCTCTGGAGGCATACAGTGAGACGAAAGTAAGCCATCGATATTTGTGGCACTGGGAACTTCAATTGGATTCAAATTAACTGACATCATTGACTGCAATTAGCTGTGACATGCCATTGTTCACTATTAACGACTCGCGTGTATACTAGCTGCTGTAAGCTTAGAAAGGGTGAAACATTACCAATTTGATATCATCGTAAATTAAATCAAATTAAGTTGAAAATGTTGCCTGTGACAGTGTCAGACCAAAATACTCTGGTATGAGTTTTGGTTTAGAAAATGCTTCTTTTGAAACAATTTCAGTGCCAGCTGAACCTCTGTTAGTAGCACTCCCACCCATAAGTCAGAAGGCTGTGGGTTTAAATTTCATGTCTGCACATAAATCTAGGCTGATACTCCAGCACTGCATTGTGAAAAATGCAGCGTTTTGGGCGAGACGTTAAACATAGGCCCCATCTGTCCTCTCATGTTGTTGTGAAATTCAAACAGCACTATTTTTCAGAAGAGCTAGGATTATCCAGAGTCTCTGAGTCAATAGCTCCCTCTCATTTAAC
The DNA here is from genome assembly GCF_004010195.1 of Chiloscyllium plagiosum. Taxonomy (NCBI): domain Eukaryota; kingdom Metazoa; phylum Chordata; class Chondrichthyes; order Orectolobiformes; family Hemiscylliidae; genus Chiloscyllium; species Chiloscyllium plagiosum. The sequence continues at coordinate 15,629,878 of NC_057741.1, read as the reverse complement.
AACGGAAAACAGGTTATCTGGTTATAAATGAGGTCAGTGAGATTTGGGGGCTAACTCACCAGATGTTGATGTCATACCTAACACTCAGTTTTGGCTATTTGAATGCAACAAAGGCCACTTTGAGTATGCCAAATCAATACCTTTTCAATGTTGCATACACACTTAACTCTGACAAACAGGATCAAGATTGACTGCTGTTAGATTCCTATACTAAATACGTCTGATAAGATTAAATCCAATTTATTTTGATAGTGAGAAAAATCAATCATCAGATTTTGATTTCAATCCTCTGATGTTAATACCTGGGCCTTTCATGAATTAAAATGGTTTTAGAAAAGGACAAAAACAGACTTAGGATTGCTGTGGTGATCACATGACCATGTTGAGCTTGACTTTAATGATACCATCAATAAAAAGACTTGGTCTGAACTGAAATTAATACATCATCAAAATGATTGAAACCACTCAGTCAGATCTGTGTTTCATGTTTGATTTATGTACTTCCAGAATTTTTACATGTTGGGATCAAATTTACTTACAAATTGTCCATGTTGAAAAAAGGAGAAAGTGAGCACTGCAGATGCTGGAGATCAGAGTCGAAGAGTGTGGTGCTGGAAAAGCACAGCAGGTCAGGCAGCATCTGAGGAGCAGGAGTTTCAGGCATAAGCCCTTCATCAGGAATGAGGTCTCATTCTTGATGAAGAGCTTATGACCAAAATGTTGGGTCTCCTGCTCCTCGGACGATGCCTGACCGGCTGTGCTTTTCCAGCACCACTCTTTTCGATGTTGAAACAAGAAGTCAGACATGGAATGCGTAAAGTAACAAATTGCAGGCATTGGCTTTTGGGCAGAATAGAAAGAGAAAAATAGATTTAAAACAGCAGAATGAGATGCTTGCTCTCTCACTCCCTATTTCTCTTAGCTTCTCAAAAACAGCACCCTATGACAAAGCAAATTGGAGATACACCATTCATTTACTGAAAACTCAATAATTTCTACAAATGTTACTCACTTCTGAGGATATAAGCCAACAATCAAACAAGGAGAAAGTGAGGTCTGCAGATGCTGGAGATCAGAGCTGAAAATGTGTTGCTGGAACACATTTTCAGCTCCCCCCTCACCTCCCTCCCTCCAAGGCTCCAAAGGAAACTTCCATATCCGCCACAGATTCACCTGCACCTCCACACACATCATCTATTGCATCCTCTGCACCCGATGTGGCCTCCTCTATATTGGGGAGACAGGCCGGCTACTTGCGGAGCGTTTCAGAGAACACCTCTAGGACACCCGGACCAACCAACCCAACCACCCTGTGGCTCAACATTTCAATTCCCCCTCCCACTCCACCAAGGATATGCAGGTCTTTGGACTCCTCCATCGCCAGACCACAACAACACGACGGTTGGAGGAAGAGCGCCTCATCTTCCGCCTAGGAACCCTCCAACCACAAGGGATGAACTCGGATTTCACAAGTTTCCTCATTTCCCCTCCCCCCACCCTGTCTCAGCCAAATCCATCAAATTCAGCACCGCCGCCCCCACCCTAGTCTGACCTATCACCCTCACCTTGACCTCTTTCCACCTATCACATTTCCGACGCCCCTCCCCCAAGTCCCTCCTCCCTACCTTTTATCTTAGCCTGCTGGACAAACTTTCCTCATTCCTGAAGAAGGGCTTATGCCCGAAACGTCGATTCTCCTGTGCCCTGGATGCTGCCTGACCTGCTGCGCTTTTCCAGCAACACATTTTCAGCATCAATCAAACAACCCTGGTCTCAGGTTAAAACCTAACACCTCAAGGACTCTAAAGACTATTTAAGCTGCACATTCTTAATCTTCCTTTTTGTGTTCGACACTTTCTCCTTTTTAAAGATTATACCTGTGGTTCTGCACATTTGATGCCATTTTTCATCATTTTTCCTGGGGAGAGTAAGTAATAAGATTTCTCTTTTCTTACTCAAAAAGACCTTGTAATGCGTTCATTGAAATATGATAAAAGTCTTTGTTGCAGCTAACTGAGGTGATTATGATGAGGAGAGCCAGTTCACCTCGCCTCACATGGTCAGGACAGGTTCCTGATGAGAATAAGTACACATCACAGACTACACACTCTCAATCCAAGACACAGTGGTTCGGTTGCTGCAAGATGAAGAATAATGAATACTGGTGCAACCTGTGTGCTAACTTGTGAGTCTGAGGCTGGAAATCTTCTTGGAGTTGATGTTACTTTGTCAGAAGAGCAGCACGGCATATCTGCAGCTCATACTGCACAAAGTATTTCAATTGGAGCAGGAGTATCTTTAAGGAAACCTCTGGCCTTGCCTTGAGCTGGGAATGCCTCAGTATGGCAATACCTTCCACTTTCAACACTGGTAATTCCCACTTTGATGACTAAAAAAATGTAATTCTCAAAACCCCAAGACAGTAAAACATTTCCCTTAAGGGATTCTTGTCAGTACAAGAGGTGGTGTGGTCTATCTCAGAAAGGCTCCTGACTATTTCATTTTGCAGAAGAATTTGAATCTGAGCTCGGCAATTGGGAAAGGTCTGGCAGGGGGAGGGAGACAAGGGCATTTATTGACATTAAATAGAGGTCAGATGTTTCATACTGTGATGGAAGATCAATGGCAAGTTAACCTCCTCTGACCTTTCATATCTTCTAGAGACATTTATGGAGTGGCATTGAGATCAGCATGTATATTGGATCATTTCTCACTCTGAGACCAGCTGAATACTGCAGGGAGTGAAAGTATCAAAGAACAAAGTAACTAGACAGCTTGTTATACTTTACATTCAACCTAAACCTTGGCAGTGATCAATGACATTTTGAGGGAATGCGTATCATGTGCAGTCATGGAAATGAAAAATGAAAGTTAATATAATTTTCATCACATTTACCGAGTCACACAATAATATTTGAAGTAAATATTTTTCTGCTGCTATAGTGGGGGAAAAAAGAGTGAATCCTTTCCAGGCCATGAATTTGTTCAATAGCAGGCTTCATCAATTCACACTGGCAGCTATTTGCAGTGCTTATCAGTTGGCTTCACTGATTATATTTTCTGGTTTTGTAGCTCAGTTCTCCAGGCCACACTGACGTCTTATAAAGACATCATTTAGCGATTTGACATGTTTGCCGTTTCTAAGCTTCCGGCTTATTCAAACTAATCATCGACAGAACATTCAAAAAGAAGCTTCTTTACCTGCACCTAATAGTCAGTTCCAAAGAATTGTTTAAATTCTCTAGACAGCCTAATTTTATTTATCAATGCATTTCAAGCTTGTCATATTCTTCCCTGTTTTCATCTCCCCATTGGTCAGTTTTCCTTTCATGACTGTTCCTCTTTCTAAATCTCCTCAGACAGGGCTGGTGGGGAGTCTGTTTCTGTTGTCTCTGTCAACATGCTGTTTCATTGCCTGTCTGAAAAATTAGAGGAAAAAATCATTGATGGATGCTTGTTTTCTATTTTAACGCTTTCGTGCTCACTTTTACTTTTTGCCTCTTGATCCAGCTAAGAATTGATGAACCTTCAAGCCATAAGAAATGTTATAAGATAGAAAGAGTTGTTCTTCTACCTCAGGCACACTGCTCTGAATACAACCCAGGCAGAGCTCCTTCCAAGTTTCGCATCCTTCCTCCCTTTGTTCTCCCTGCAGTCCCTTCACCTCCGTTATCCTCCACCACTTCCAGAGAAAAGTAGGAAAGGGTTTAAATAGGCTGTGGCATTTGTGAACATCCACCGCACAATGAACAGCCCAAAAGATCTCGGGCTATTTTGAACAGTAATGTTAAAGCCCTGCAATATTGGTGAGAACATGAGGCCAGCCGCTAAGTATATTTGAATTGTTCAGTGCAATAGATGCTCATAAACTGATGAATTTAGTTGCTACAATTTCACAAGAAATCTCACAACACTGCTGTGGATTGGACTCCAATGCATATCAAGAGGTTTTACAATATTAAGCATTAGCTCACAAAGTAAATGTGGCAGTGAACATATCTCCTTTATAGCCTTCAGTATCATTGCCAAAACTGTTACTATGCTTTGCCATTAACAAAAGCCAAGGTAACAGTGTTTGCTTCACATAGGACATATCCCAACAGGAGACCAACATGTTAACATGGATACAATGCTCTGCTGCCATTTGCAAAATGCTATCCAAGATCTTTGGAAGACACCTTAAGGGAATTGGGTTTAAGGTCATGTTGGCGAGGCACAGATATCTTGACACCTCTTGCAATGCTGGCTCTTAGTTTTCTTCACTGGTGCATCAAACGCAGTTGATGTGAACACAGTGTCCCTCATTACTCACCTCCACCCTCATGTTGTGCAGGGCACCACGCTTCCTATGGAGACCATTTTTCTTTATGTACACTGGCTATGATGCCTGAGTATCGTCCTCTCATTGCCAGTTTCTGCCTTCCTCAGTGGTCAGCTGGTTGCTCAGTCATCCTTGTCCCCTGATTGTTTACCTGGCAAAATTGGGATGACACCAGCTCCAACAAGATCCCAGTAGTTGACAGCCCACTGCCCCATTCTGCCAATGCAGTGTCAGGGCACCTATTTAAGTACCCTCTACACTGCTGAAATGTTTACATGCTCGAGGGCCATTCTTTGTTGTGACCATGACTGACTGTGCACTCTGTCAACGTTTCTCAATCTGCCCCCAGACAATATGTGTCAGCCATGTGCCCCCTTAGTAATTTTGATTTGCCCCATTAACTTAAAGCATTCTTCAAGCACCTTAAAATTGGTTTTATTTGGGGATAGGGTGTGTTTTTGATCCCATTCTCACCCCTATCCTGGCTGGCACATAGTATGTCGAACATAGTAAAGCTGGTACACCAATCAACAAGGACATTGCAGACTCCAACCTTCCTGGCAAATCCAAATATCCAGGCCATGCTAGGCGCAATGTATATCCCTCCTCAACCCCTTTCCTTCTCAGCAAGGTGTATGTGCAGGGAGGAGAGGGGTAAGGAGAAGATGTGGTGTAAGGAAGGGAGAAGTGACCTTTGACATCTGTAAAACTATAAATAAAAGAATGTTTTTTTTTAAAAAGGCATTTCAGCTGGCAATCCTTTCCAAGGAGGCCCAAATCCGACTGAAATTCTTTTCTAAAGTGAAAATAGAAATGAGAAATTGTCACAAATATGAGGCAAAATTGTGCTCTTTAATGGTCTCAGTAAGGAGTCATGTCCTCATGAAGTGTAGACATGATGTGGGATTATAACGCTGATTCTTTGACCAGTGTAACTGCAAGTCTCTACTAGATGCATTAAATTGTGAAATTGCAATGCAGTTCTTGTCAAACTATAATTTGACCTTTTTAAAGTGATTTTCTTCACACATTTAGTCTCATTGTGGACATCATTTCCTATCGCAAAAGTGACTTGATCCAATGCCCCTGTTGATGATGGTCTATAGTCAATCAAAGGGAGCTGTGTGAGTTAATTGGGCCTCTGATTTCTCCATCTTCTGTCATTGTGAAAAATGCTTCATGCCTATCAGGTCTCTTTCCTGATGCTCCAGCTGAGAGTGTGAAATCATTGTCTGCTGAAATTGCAGGAAACAAATCCAGCTTCCTGCCAATACTTGTATTTAATACACAGCCAATGTAGCACCACTGGGACCACTATTAAAGCTGTTTTTAATTCTTTGAAATATCTAAAGCAGCACAGGGGTGACATGTAATTCCTTTTATGGCACAGACTTCCTACAGCAACCCTCAAAAGGTTGATTGATTGACAGTCGGCTCTCCTTTTCAAAACAACGTCGTACACAGATGGTGCACAAAGCACTTTTCTCAGCCTAATTATCAGTTTGTACAACCAGAAGACCATTAAGAAAATCTAAAATAAACCCTACTGTGCAATGAATCTGGCATAATGTAAAACAACTGTTTTTATTCTTGCGAATTATATGCAGTTTGATCGAACATTCAGACCAGCTAAAGGCCTTGTGCTGCTAGTTTCATGCAACTCCCACAGGACTGGGATTACAAAAATACCTGCAGATTAATGGATGTTTAGTGAGAGAATTCATTTGAGGTTGTGTATTATTTGTGCTGCCTGTTAAACATTGAAGGACTGCCTCCTCGACCCAGAGTGGGAAGCCACAAATATTCATTGCCTGTATATTTGTTCCTTCCACAGGGATATTTGTACAACATAACTGCTTCAATGAACAATGCTTCAATATTTCTTTGGAAATGCTGCAAAAACAAGGTGTACTGATTTGGTGTATGGTTTGGTTTTCAGCATGTGAGTTCAGTATAAAACTGAAGATGCAGATCAGTTACTGGTTCATTCCTAATGATTGAGGGTGGGACATAAAGGGCCTTGGGTAAGAAACATCATCTTTACCCCATGTCTGGTTAGAAAATATGACTCCCCTCTGAGGCAGGGGCAAGGCATCATTGTGATGCTGGGAGAAAGCACCTTCGCAGTCAGAGCTTGTTTACAGCTCTGTTGTTTTAGTCGTGGCTATGTCTACAGCAGCCCAGGAAAATAAATAAGATGTAAATGAAGCTTTTGCTTCTGTTTTTTAATGATTAAAGCATGACATTAAAATGAATTCATGCCAGTACATTAAAGGACCATGCATATCAATATCAACAAGTGCAAATTCATCAATGAATTGCCTATTAGAAATATATATTCTTTAACAACGAGACACCTAGTTATTTTCTATCTTGACATATAACTATTTTGATTTCTTCAGTCTGTAGTGTAGTAACATGACTTCCAAGTACAGCCTGAAAATCCTTTTACTTTAGGAGATTACATATATTTTCATCTGTGTGCTCACTGAAATTGTGACAAGTCAATGAGATTGTTGATTCTGTATGGCAGAGAAACATTACCAAGATTATTGTTTCCCCATATGCAGAAAAATAGTGATAATAATAAAACTGGCAAATAGCTCCTGGACATGATGGCACTTCTTGTTTTCGAAGCCTTATTTGAGCACCACTGCTGTGCTGCTTTTCTTTCACAAGAGAGCTGACGGTACAGATGTCACTGCGTGTCACAGTGTGGAATTCTTTGCATACGCCATTAATAGTGTTCTTCCAGTCCAAGGCACTTTGCAGTCATACAGTGTGGAGATCCTGTATCGTCTTTGACAGAAACTTGAAAATATGATACTCCTTTTGAACACCACCAGATAGAGCAGAAACCATGAATGTGATGCTAACTTTTGTTTGATGATGTAGCTGTTAGAATTATGGTACACATCGAGAGGCACACAGCAGCTGTTCCTGCTTTCTAATATATTTGTTATAAATATGGAAACTGTCCAAGTCCAAGTGAAAATGTTGACACAAATGAGGCCTCTTTGTCTGTCTGTCTCTCTGTCTCTCTCTCTCTCTGTCTCTCTCTCTCTCTGTCTCTCTCTCTGTCTCTCTCTCTCTCTGTCTCTCCCTCTCTCTCTCTCTCTCTCACACACACACACACAGTTGTGATCATTTAAGAGAAAACTAATGAATTCCTTCCTTTCAACTTTGTGTCACCTTTTGTTTGTTTATTTATGTGGCCATTGCTCACAATTACCTAATTGGTTTAAGAAAGTGATGAGGAGAGGCCATTTGGAATCACTGTGGTCAGGTGTAAATATACCCAGAGTGCTGTTAGCAAGGCAGTTCCAGGATTTAGAGCCATCTACAATGAAGGAACAACAATGCAATTCCAAGTCAGGATGGTGTGTGGGGTTGGGTGAGGGGGGGCACGGGGATTGGCCGGAACTGGGGGTGGGGGGGTGGGAACTCGCACATATTGGTGTTATCATACCCTGTTGCCTTTGCTCTTCTTGATGGTTAGGAGTATTAAGCCTGCTTTTGAATGAGCATCGGTGAATTGCTGCAGTGCATTGTCTGTATCATAGAATCTGCTGCTCCAGTACGCCTGTGGGAGAGGAAATGGAAGTTTTTGGTGTTGAATGGGGTGCTAACCAAATGGATCCTGAATAATCAAGATATTCAAGATGTTGAATGAGGTTGTGGTGAGATCTAGAGCTGAGTGGTCATATTGGAGTCCTCGTGTCTAGATTAGAGTGGTGCTGGAAAAGCACAGCAGGTCAGGCAGCATCCGAGGAGCAGGAAAATTGATGTTTCGGGCAAAAGCCCTTTATCAGGAATAGAAGCAGGGTGCCTGCAGAGTGGAGAGATAAATGAGAGGAGAGTGGGGGTGGGGAGAGTCCTTGCTGAACATTAATGAAATGTTTAATGCTCAGTTTAATGCTCAGCATTGTCGATGAGACTTTCTATTACTTCACTGATGGTCAAGAGTAAATTGATGAAGAGAGACTAGTTGCATCTGATATGTTTAGCTGCCTTTAGATATAACAAACCTGTGAAATAATTCACATTGTTGGGTAAATGTCTGAGCTGTCATTGAAGTTGAATAACTCAGTTCCAGGAGCATTTGCTTCTGAAGTAAAAGTCTTCAGTACTATAGCTGGAATCTTGTTAGGAGCATAACCTTTATTATGTGTTGTGTGCTCAGCCATGTCTTGATTGCTTTTGGAGCGAACTCAAATGACTGAAGATGGGTATTTGTGATGCTGACGCCCTCAGGAAGAGGATGACATAGAATAACCAATTAGAGACAAAAACAACGCAGATGCTGGAATCCAAAGTATAGGTTGTTCTGCTATAATATGTGTTTCGTTATTAACGCGATTGACGAATTGGGGACACTTTCTAAAGCATTAAATGTGTGTTGTCTGTAACATGATCACATCGCCAACACTTTAAGCACTGTTTCTAAAGGGTGATTTTTCTATAAAAGAGGGTTGCACAAGAACACAACCATTGTGTTATAGAAGAACTATCTGTAGACAAAGAGGAGCCTGGAGGAACACAGCAAGCCAAGCAACATCAGAAGGTGGTTAAGTCGATGTTTCAGGTAGAGATCCTTCATCGGGATGCTTCTCCTGATGCTGCCTGGCTTGTTGTGTTAATCCAGCCTCCTGTTTGTCTACTATAGAACAATTAGTTGCCACATCTGTTGGGAGATGGTCACAAAGACTTCAGTCTTGTCTTTTGTACTAATACGTTTTACTTCATTATCACCGAAGATGTGAATACTTGTGGACCCTCTTCCTCAGATTAGTTGTTTAATTATCGACAAACATTCAAGATTGGATAACGTTAGGATAAGGGGTGTTAAGAGTAATGTATGAAGAATCATACAAGACTCAAGATGTTAACTTTGGTTCTGTCCACAGAGCTGAAAATGTGTTGCTGGTAAAGCGCAGCAGGTCAGGCAGCATCCAGGGAACAGGAGAATCGACGTTTCGGGCATAAGCCTGAAGAAGGGCTTATGCCCGAAACATCGATTCTCCTGTTCCCTGGATGCTGCCTGACCTGCTGCGCTTTACCAGCAACACATTTTCAGCTCTGATCTCCAGCATCTGCAGTCCTCCCTTTCTCCTTCTGTCCACAGATACTGCCAGACCTGAGTTTCTCCAACATTATCAGTGTTTGTTTCAAGATGTGTTACTATCAGTTGGGTTATTATTAGCAATCTTGAACAAAGTGATATAGTTATGTGGACCACTTAGCATGATGGGATACTTGACAATGGTATTCTGATGGTGTTGGTTCAACCGTTGTAACAATGATAGCCCTAACAATCTGTGTAAACATATGATTCATTGCTACAGAAAGAAAAGGGATAGTGGAACTGCAGGCCATACAAGATGGTTGAGCCATGGGAACTGGCAAGCCCAAGGCCATACATTGATGTACAGGGGACATCTGCTAGGCTTGTCTGGTTCAGATTACTGATCAAATTATACAACTCATCTATGGTATACATGCTGGAATAATGTTGTCAGAGATTAATGTCTGTCACACACTTTGTAGCAAAACTATAAAGTTATGAACAAACACAGGGGAGTTATTTAGGTGACCTTGACATATACTCAGATAAAGGTTGATACTTGCTTGACTCATTAGCCTTGAGAGTGAGGCATTTTTCCCTACAACTTTTAATTGTCCTTCACCATTCACAAATGAATGGGACTGGGCTACTGAGCTTTTTTTTTTCAAATCCCCTGGTTTTGGGATCACTTTGTACTGTGAATAAGCTTTTAATTCTATAGTACACATATGCTACAACTGCACTGTAGCATCACCTGATTACTGAAGAAACAGTACAAAAACAAATCAGCAAACAACAGAAAACAAAAATAGTGGCAGAGGTCAGGCATACCATACCTTCCAACTGGATAAGTGCTCCAACCTCTAAATTCATCACTGGGGCATTGCAAGAGCAGGGGCATTAAATTCCACCCAGAAAGCCATTCCTGTGCTACAACCATCACCAAGTGACTGGAGGAGGAGCTAGAAAGCATGGAAGCTTGGTTAATCACCAACACACAGGAGCGAGTTGTCTGCCCAGCTGTATTCGCAATTTCTCTTGGTTTGCGACTGGGAAGAAACTAAACAGTTTCATAAAATTTCTCAAGAAAAAGACACGAATGTATAAAACATTGAAAGACAGAGGAGCAGGTATAAATAATATAACTAATGTATTTGTTTTGGTTGTGATGTGTAAGTGTAAGAATTAACTGGAGTGTGCTGTTTTGAGGAGATAAGGCTGTGTGCTTTCACTAGCTCTGTTCCGTCAGCTCTGCATGTTACTGCCAATGCAGGCACAACTGTTTTTTCACTTATGTCTCTAGCAAAAGAACAACAATTCCCATTTCTACTTTTACAGGCCACACTTTTAGCTGTGTCAGTCACTTCTGTTTGCCAGCCTGGCCCCTCTTCATTCAGTTGCTTTATGTTGTGCTTGGCTGCAGACTGCAGGTATACTATGGACCAGATGGAGTCTATGCTAATAACTGTGTGAATGTGAATGTGAGCCAAAGCAAGCGTGACCTGGGGATCCCGGCCCCCGCCATGCAATGTGCATTGCTGCCGTGCGAACTAGACACAATTTACATTCATTGAAAACTTTAACAATCACTGTAATTAGGTTACACAGATGTATGCGTTACGAGCCAAAGCTTCCATTGTGCTTACCAGTTAATTTAAGTATTTATCATTATAGCGTTAGTCTAATTTATTAAATCGCACACCAGCCTCAAATAAAATAAACACTGCACAATTAAGAGTTAATTTGACCTCATGCCTAAGACTGTGTTGTTTCTCCCTGAGTTAGTAATCAGCCTTTGAAAAAGAAGTTTCCAAGCTTAGTGAAGGAGTAGAATTTATGCCCCATGCAAATCAGTGGGAAGATTAAATGCATTGTTTAATAGAAGAAATATTATTAATCTCATGCTGTTGGTTTTTAGATATAGTAACCTAATAGCAACAGAAAATACTTAGGCTAAATCTAGAATAAACAACTTGTTGTTTAATGCAAAATGCGTTTAATAAATTTCTTCAGTTATTAATCTTTTCTCTCAGAAATCTGTGTGTGAAAGTAGAGAGAGAATGCAAGAACTTTACAGACTTGGTATTTAGGCAAGTTTTAAAATTAATATATCAGCCTTTCTTATGAATTATGCTCATTTAAAAAGTCATTTTAAAAACTGCATGTGTATTAATGCAGTAGAAACTGTCTGCATATCATGATAACAATTGAAACAGTTAATTTGTTGTCTGTGTTCAACCTGGGAAGCAAGGTTAGACTCGGTGAGAGTGCTGGCATGCGCAAGCATTGGTTGACCCAAATGAGTATTAATAAATATCATCTTTTTGTGAGATCTTGTTTTTAATCTCTATTTCTTTTCATTCTGTTTTCTTGTCTTTCTTAGCTACTAACTTCCTGATGAAGGGCTTATGCCTGAAACGTCGATTCTCCTGGTCCTTGGATGCTGCCTGACCTGCTGTGCTTTACCAGCAACACATTTTCAGCTTAGCTACTAACTTCCCAATTAACTTGTTTCAGAAGCCACATTTCCTTTGAGAATGCAGAAGGACATTAGCTAGGTTATATGCCCTCCCTCACAATCACCCAACTCCTGGCAACAGGCTATTGAGGAAATTAAACTTCTTTGCAGAGCTTTCTGTTATTTGGTTCAACAATCCAGATAATGCAAGTACTCGGTTCTGGCTCCTAAGGGGCCAACTCTTGAGTTGGAACCTGGAGAAGCCCAGGGACTTGCCTTGCATGTAAAGTTTTGCAGTTGCCTGTAGGAGACATGCCTATCATCATTAGTTTGTATGAATTATCAATGTTAGATTCTCATTGCTACCAAGCCTTCAGTGGGATCCAGTGCTTGGCAGTAGTTTTACATTCCGTCACCCAACACATAACCTTTTGTGGATCACTGGCAATTGAAATTCCTTATTGGCATTTGTCTGGGATTGAAGTATGGTGCAGGGGACAGAAGTGAGTCAAAACTAAAACAATGCTGCCTCTTGCAGAAGAGCTCCACTGTTTGGGGGACATTGTTTTGTTTCTAGGTTTTACTGCACCTTACTACAGCATGCCCATTTCACTCGCGGATGTTCGCAACAGCTAGTAATGTAGGTGCACACTTTGTGCATGGGTGCCTGCCATTCTCATGGTGATTGAGCAATGTCCCTCAATGATAGAAGTCTCTCGTTTATATTAGAATGGGTATCACGTGCACCACCACTATCCCCATCATCAGATGGTGTCCATGGAAAGTTTGCAGATATTTTCAATTGTACAATAGGAGATGGTCTCCATTGAGACCATCTCCTTGTGGTATAGTTGAAACTATGTGCAAAATGTTTGGTTTTTGGTTTCAAGTGCAAATGATTGTGCATCAAGCTGATGTTCTGAGGACCATAGCCCCAATCAGTATCAACCTTAGATTTTCAGTGTTCGTAGCTGCCTATGCAAATTTCAAGTTCATTCATCTTAGACAAATACGGTTTTGTGTATTTTATCTCTGATAAAATTTACAAGGAATACAAAGACCTCCTGTCCTGCTGCACTCTGAGTATAAAGATTTGGTTTTGCATCTTAAACGAGCCTTTTGTGTTTCAATTTTCACAGAAAAAGGGACCAAATTCTGGAACACAATCTGAAGGACTGGTGGGAACATGGACCTTTATGTAATTAAACAGAACATAACCCAAATAACTACTGCAGAATAATAGACTTGTTTATAGGCTTAGATTCAGGGCCATTTATTGATTACCACTTGAACCTTCAGCTTTTAGGGCCTGTGTAGAGTTTTTTTTTAGTGTTCATCAGCTTCTGTGAGATTCTTGTATTAGCATGAATTAAGGAAAATACGTTAATGTTCTGAATACACACATGCACCCATACACATACAACACAAGTTTTACCCATCCCACCCACTTGAAAATATCAAGGAAAATAACCTTTCTAAGCAATTACCTAAGAGATGCCCGACAATGAATTTTGCTGAATTTCTACATTTGATCATTTCTGATGCACTCTATCATTTTAGATAAATTCAAAAATTATTATTGCAATTTTCTGACATTGGATTATATTAGTTCAGACTGAAGGGTCCTATATGTTTCAAAGTGTGAAGTGACAGCCTGAATGCAAATCAGAATCTGATAGTCACGCGCACAATCAGGTAGTTCTTCATTATTTTTATGAGTGATGACAGGTGCAAACAGATTTTCAAAACTGCAAATCTGTTTTGGATAGAAAACGAGTTGGATTTGAAACCCCGGTGGAAGCAGGAAGCAGGAAGTGAAACTTGCCTTATTAGTTGGCATTCTGTTCAACAAACATTAAACAGGGTTCTATTCCAAGGCAATGCCATGGCACAGAAGGTGGTATCCTGTGCTCCAATACACTGTGCCAAAGAGTTCCAGGCTCACAGATTGAGCCTGCAATGCATCATATGTTGACCTTTGTTATTCTATTAGGGAAGTTGCAAACTAGAGTCCAGCAAGGAGAGCAAAATTGGACATCCTATGTTATTCCCTAGGCCAACTCAAGACAGATGCACGGTAACAAGGCTCTGCCTTCCCCAACTCCTCTGACTGCTGGTTAAGATGCCTGATCCTAAAGGGGACTGAGAAAGTGAAAATGAAGAATAATTAATCTTTTTCTAAAGGGATGATATTCTAAATTACATAATTATATCAGCTCACATTTAGCATTATAATTCTTTTAAAGTACAAACAAAGCTATAAAATTACTTGAGTATAGCCTGATTTTATTACTAGAAGTTCTTTCTGTTTAAAAACAAATCTTCTGTCTTCCCACTTGTTCTATTTTCAAACAGGTTCTTTAATATAAAACTGCATGTGGCTAATTTCATAAAAAAGTAATAATTAAAATGAGCAAGACAAGGCAATGAGTAATGGGGTAGAGGTGGATGGAAGAGGGAGCAATAAGGGTAATGGTGGAGTCGGGCAGCAGAAGGGTGGAATGGAGAACCAGGTAGTAGATTGAAGAAAGAACACACAAACAAGGGGAAACGGTGCAGAAAAGGCTTTATGATTATATTGGTGGAATGTCAAGTAGTTTGCAGCTGGACCGGCAAAGTCAATGCAAGTCATCTTCTCAGTTTTGGAGTAGACATGCTGATAATTCTCTCATAAGTGCTGGCAGACAAAGGCCTCATCACCATGAGGAAAGAAAGCCCTTTAAAAGGGTGTAGAATTCAGTAATAAGGGTGGGAAAGAAGCTGAGATGCTTGATGGCAAAGGAAAAAGGCCAGAGAACTCTATCCTTGCGGAGAACAAGAGAAACAGGCACTAAACCTGAGAAACAGAAGAGGCCATTAATATACTCCTTCCCTGCAGGTCTTCCTGTGATTGACTCATCTGACTGCAATATCAGTGAACACGACTTTAATTTCCCATTCATTAACGGCCTCACTCCTAGCTACATTCATATCTAGAGTCCATTCACACTGTTTTATGGCCATAATATTGACTTGAAAATCACCACCAACAGTTATTCTAAACCAACAGAATAAACCCCTCAAACGTTTCGTACAATTGGCAACTGATCACATTATTGCATTCCTTTGGTACCTGTATGCATGTGTCTTTACCTGCTCTAATGCATCTATGCAATAATATTGCAATGACTGCAGTGTGACTGGTGGAAGACTGCTGACTTTCCCTGGTGTGATTGTAAATGGCCTTACGCATCAAGCTTGAGCAGCATTGGGCTTGCACTGAATTGTGTCAGACTGGAATTTTCACTTTGGGTTGGCTGAGTGGCAGGCAATAGCAAAGGTATTTGTGGCCTGTCAGTGGTGGGAGGATACACCGTATGAAAGAATACAACAGACTCATGCTCCATATACCAGGTGTTTTGTCTCAAAAATTCGAGTGATACACTGGAGGACATATTGCTGGAATGCTGAGACATTCTATAAATTTCTTTCAACATGATATTCACAGTCACTGAGGCCGTATTGCAATCTTCCATGGCACCAAGTTGAGCTTTGACTCAGTATTCAGTATCTCTCGCGCGCCCCCCTCTCTCTCGCGCACCCCCCTCTTGGGGTCAACTCCTCCAGCTGGAAGATCAACATGTTTCGGACCGACCAAAGATTTATTGAAGTCCTGATCTGGGTACTCTGAAGCAGGTACTCACACTACACTTTTCTCCTGCTCTGTCTGCAGTCCACTCATGCTCAGTGTGTCACCAAGCACATTTAAAATACATGCACTGGAGGCATCTGAGTTGATAATTGCAAGCATGAATATGAGTGATGGATTTTATTTATCTGCAGTCTCTTCTCCTTTACCCATTCTTTCTTCCTGCACCAATATCTGGCCAGGCTGCTGTATTTTCTGGCTATCTAAAATGTGAAAGGTGCAAATGTGAGAGGAGGGACAGAATGCAGGATATGCAAGTTCACACCATCTGTAACCTGAATATCAGAGGAGATTTTGTGATGAGCGGGAAATGTGATGTGAGATGAAGGATTAACAATGAACGTACTGTCAGCTCTGACACCTGCAGCCCTGCAATGGTTGCAGGCTACATTTGTGAAATCTCCAATTGTTGCAATCTTCCATTGCTGAGCTTACCCCACTGCTGCTGTCTGAGTCAGAAAGTACAGGCCCTAGGGTTAATCATGACTTGGAGATGCCGGTGTTGGACTGGGGTGTACAAAGTTAAAAATCACACAATGCCAGGTTATAGTCCAAGAAGTTTATTTGGAAGCACTAGCTGTCGGAGCACTGCTCCTTCATCAGGTGGTTGTGGAGTATAAGTCTGTAAGACACAGAATTTATAGCAAAGGTTTACAGTGTGATGTAACTGAAATTATATGTTCAAAATGACTTGGATTGTTTGTTTAGCCTCTCATCTTTTAGAATGAGCATGTTGGTTTCAGTTCTTTCATATCTAAATTCCAGAACTTTCTTAAACTTACATTGACAAGTGAACTTTAACAATAGGTGCCATGTCAGCTCAGATAATCCATTGAAGGTGTGAGGTGCCCTGTGTGAGACTGTCTGTGCCCCAATGTTCAGACTGATTCTAATCTAAAAAAGGGATTTACAGAATTTTACATGGATTCATGCAGTTTTTGAGCAAAATAAAATGTAATTCTGCAAGTACAAGTTCACCCCACAAACTTAAATGTGTATGTGTATGCATGCGGGGAGGTGGGGGGTGGGTATGAGTGCCTGTGAGAGAGTGTGAGTATGTATATGTGTGTGAGTGTGAGTTTAAAGGGATATAAGTCTGTGAGAGGGTGCGTGTGTGAGTGTATGCTTGAGTTGTTTGAGTTGTGTGAGCGTGTTCGTGTGTTGCAGTGGGGTAACCTGTAGTGTGACATGAACCCAAGGTCCTGGTTGAAGCCGTCCCCATGGGCACCGAAGTTGGCTATCAGCCTCTGCTCGGCCACTTTGTGTTGTTGCCTGTCCCAAAGTCCGCCCTGGTGGATGGTCACCCAAAGTCTGAGGTTGAATGTCCTGGCCTGCTGATGTGTTCTCTGAATGGGAGGGAACACTCCTGTCTGTTGATTATTGTGCGGGGTCCAATCATTGCTGTAGCTTCTGCTTGGTCTTACCAATGTACCTCAGGGCATCCTTGCCTGCAGCATTTGAGATAGACAACGTTGGCTGAGTCACATGAGTACCTGACACGTACATAGTAGGTGGCGTCTCCATGTGTAATGGTGGTATCCGTGTCGACACTCTGACATGTCTTGCAGTATCTGCCATGACCAGGTTGTGTGGAGTTGTCCTGAGAGCCGGGCAGTTTGTTACGAACAATGATCTGTTTGAGGTTTGGTGGTTGTTTAAAGGCAAGAAGTGGAGGTGTGGGGAAGGTCTTGGTGAGGTGCTCATCCTCATTGATAATGTGTTGCAGGCCACAAAGAACATGGCGTAGTTTTTTGGCTCCTGGGAAGTACTGGAAAACGAAGGGTACCCTGTCAGTTGCAGCTCGTGTCTCTCTCGAGGAGATCATTACGGTTTCTCGCTGTGGCGCGTCAGAACTAGTGGTCGATGAGTTGAGTATCATATCCCGTTCTTGTGAGGGCATCCTTGAACCCATCACATTCCTCCTCATCTGAACACATCCTATGTATGCATATGGCTTGTCCATAGGGGATGGCTGTTTTAATATGTTTTGGGTGGAAGCTGGAGAAGTGTAGCATCGTGAGGTTATCCGTGGGTTTGCGGTAGAGTGAGGTGCTGAGGTGTCCATCCTTGATGGAGATGCATGTGTCCAAGAATGAGGCAGGTACTAGAGAGTAGTCCATGGTGAGTTTAATGGTGGGATGAAACTTGTTGATATCACTATATAGTTGTTTCAGTGACTCCTCCCCATGGGTCCAGAGGAAGAAAATATTGTCAATGTACCTGGTGTATAATGTTGGTTGGGGGGTCCTGTGTAGAGAAGAAGTCTTGTTCAAATCTGTGCATAAAAATGTTGGCATATTGGTGTGCAAATTTGGTCCCCATGTCTGTTCCATGTGTCTGGATGAAGAACTGGTTGTCAAAGGTAAAAATGTTGTGGTCGAGGATAAAGCGGATGAGTTGTAGGATGGTGCTCAGAAATCGGCAGTTGTTGGTGTTGAGTACTGAGGCTGTTGCCGTGATGCCGTTCATTGTGGGGAATGCTGGTGTGAGTGCGGAAACGTCCATTGTGATGTGGAATATTCCAGTTCGACTGGTCCGTGGGTGCTGAGTTTCTGTAAGAAATCATGGCTCAGTGGTGTGGTGGCACGGTGGCTCACAGTGCCAGGAACCTGGGTTTGATTCCAACCTTGGCCGACTGTCTGTGTTGAGTTTGCACATTCTCCCCGTGTCTGCGTGGGTTTCCTCCAGGTGCTCCGGGATACTCCCACAATCCAAGATGTGCAGTTTAGATGAATTGGCCATGCTAAATTGCCCATAGTATTAGGTGCATTAGTCAGGGGTAAATGTAGGGGAATGGGTCTGGGTTGGTTACTCTTTAGAGGGTCGGTGTGAACTTGTTGGGCCGAAGGGCCCGTTTCCATTCTGTCGGGGATCTTACAAAATCTGTAGTGTCGCGACAGAAGCTGGGGGTCCCCTGTACAATGGATTTCAAGATGCCTTCGACATAGCCAGAGACGTTCTCACACAGGGTCCCAAGGCCTGATATGATGGGACGTCTTGGTGTGTTGGCTTTGTGTATCTTAGGAAGGCAGTAGAAGTCGCCTATGTGAGAAATACGTGGGATAAGGGCACATAGGGAACTCTGAAGGACTGGATCCAAAGTCCTGATCAATGTGTTTTATTCGTGGGTGTGGTCTTTGGTTGGATTGGCCAGTAGTTGCCTGTAGTGTTCCTTGTTGTTCAGTTGCCGGTACACTTCCTTGCAGTAATCACTTCTATTCTGAATGACGATGGGTCCTCCTTTATCTGCTGGTTTGATGACAATGTTGTGATTGGTTTTGAGAGCCTGGATGGTGTTGTGCTGTGATCAGGTGAAGTTCTGCTCTACCATGTGGGTACGGCTGATGAACCTGGCATTTATATATTTCCTGATAGTTTGAGCATACCTCTCAAGCCCAGGGCAGCAGCCCTCCAGTGGGGTCCAAGTTGACCCCTTCTTTGGTCGCCCCTCTACGGATCCCTTTGATGACTGTTCCGGTTTCTCGGTGGGCTCACTGGGATCACTGCTGGTATCTTGAAAGAATTCCCGGAGTCTCATTTGTCTGATGAATTCCTTCATGTCTGCTACAAGACCTACGGGCTCCATTTTGGTGGTGGGGCAGACATTTGTCAAGGCAGCAACCTTGTCTCGACAGATGCTGCTAGACGTGTCAGTATTGATATGGATACCACCTATACACGTGGGGACACCACCCATCATGTACATGGCATGTACTCATGTGACTCAGCCAATGTGGTCTATCTCATGCTGTGGGCAAGAATGCCTTGAGGCATGGCACATTGGTGAGACCAATAGATAGATGGACACCGCACAACAATCAACAGACAGAAGTGTTCCCTCCCAGTCAGAATACTGGAATTTATATATGAAAGAACTGAAGCCAACATGCTCATTCTAAAAGATGAGAGGCTTAACAAACAATCCAGGTCTTCTTGAACATATAATTTCAGTTACATCACACTGTAAACTTTTGCTATAAATTCTGTGTCTTACGGACTTATACTCCACAACCACCAGATGAAGGAGCAGCGCTCCGACAGCTAGTGCTTCCAAATAAACTTGTCAGACTATAACGTGGTGTTGTGTGATTTTTAACTAGGGTTAATCACAATTGCAATTACTTTTAGCAGAAATTATTAGGGGAGGCGATGACCTATTGGTATTATCACGAGACTGTTAATCCAGAGACCCAGAGCAGGTTCTGGGGACCCGTATTTGAGTCCTACCATTAGACAAAAATCCTGCAGCTACTGGAATCCAAGGTAGACAGGCAGGAGGCTGGAAGAACACAGCAAGCCAGGCAGCATCAGGAGGTGGAGAAGTCAACGTTTTGGATGTAAACCTTCTTCATGACTGGGGGAGGGGTGAGGGGAGCTGCAGATAAAGGGGCCTGGAGTTGGGAGGATTTTGGGTGGGGAGAGGAGCAAGGTGGTGAGGTAGGTGATTCCTCTGGGCTGTAGGCTGCCTAGGCGAAAGATGAGGTGTTGTTCTCCCAATTTGCGGTCTGATTCACTGTGGCAATAGAGAGGTGAAAGATGGCCATTTCAGAAAGGGAGTGGGATGGGCAATTGAAATGAGTGGTGACTGGGAGCTCCAGTTGGCTCCTGCAAGCCTGGTTGAGATTTGAGGCAAAACATTGCCTGAGTTTATGTTTGGTCTCCCTGATGTAGAGAAGACCACATCGGGAGCACTGGATACAATAAACTAGGTTGGAGGAGAGGCAGCTGAACCTCTGTCCCTCCTGGAAGGACTATTTGGGGCTCTGAATGGAGGTGGGGTGGGGTGGGGTACCGGCAGGTTTTGCATCTTTTCCGGTTGCTGGGGAAGGTACCTGGGGGTTCAGGGAGCTTGGTGGGGAGAGTGGTACGAATCAGGGACTGTCGAAGTGAATGGTCCTTGTGGAAGGCAGAGAGGGGTGAGGAGGGGAAGATATTCTTGGTGGTGGGGTCTGGTAGGAGTTGGCAGAAGTGCTTAAGTTTGCTGCATTGGATGTGGATTCTTATCTGGTCTGGCCGACATGTGACTCCAGACTCACAGCAGTATGGTTGACTCTTCTTCCCCGCTCAGGGCAGTTAGGGATGGGCAATAAATGCTGGCCTGGCCAGCGACACCCTCGTTCCATGAATGAATAAAACAAAATCCAAAATGCCCTCCATCGTGAGTTTGATGGATTGTTTTCTCCTTCAGAGCTGCAAGGTGGTCAGAGTGTTGAAGGGCATGAGAAATGCTCAGTTTACAGAAGAAGATTTGTGTTTTTCAAATGAATATAGGAAAGGTGAGCTCACCCTGTTAGGAGTTTTTTACAGGCCTCCTAATAGTCCTAGAAACGTAGAAGAAAGGATTGCGAGGATGATTCAAGAGAAGAGTGAAAGTAATAGGGTGGTTGTTATGGGGGCTTTAACTTTCCTGATATTGATTGGGAAAGCTATAACTCAAGTTCGTTAGATGGGTCAGTGTTTGTCCAATGTGTGCAGGAGGGTGTCC
>NC_057741.1:15591837-15608113 GCF_004010195.1 Chiloscyllium plagiosum | reverse complement strand
TCTTTCTCCCCCCTTTCTCCATCTCACTTATTCTCTTTTTCCACCTGACCTTCTTGGCCTCTCTCACTTTTTCTGTTGCTCATTCACTTTTTCTCTCCCCTCACTCCTTCATTCTCTTGCCCCTCCTTCTTTCATGCTCTTTCTCTCCCTCCCTCCTCGCTCTCTCTCTCCCCTCCCCATCATTCTTTACACAGCATCTAGTTGCACATGTGCAGTCTCACAACCCTGCAAGTTCAGAAGGTTGCTCCGCCATCTTCACTGGGTTCCTTCAGGATACTCAATGCCTGGACAGGAAAGTCAGGGCCTTGCCTTTTGACCAACTTGCTTGCTGACTGGTAACCTTGTTCCCTGTACTTACCAGCAACTTGGAGCCCCTTTTCACACATGGATCTGGCAAATAGAACATAGAACTGTAGAGCATAGGAACAGACCCTTCCGCCCAGAATATTGAGCCGAATATGACACTAAAATAAACTAATCACTTCTTCCTGCCCTTGGTCCTATCCCTCCATTCGTTGCATATTCAAATGCTTATCTAAAAGTCCTTTAAACGCCCTTATGGTATCTGCCTCTACCATTACCCCTGAATGCGCATTTAAAGCTCTTACCACTCACTGTGTAAAAACCTTGCTCATCTCATCTCCTTTGAACTTACCCCCTCTCACCTTAAATACATGCCCCCTAGTTTTCAATTCTGGGAAAACGATTCTGACCATCTCATAATTTATAGACTTCAATCAAGTGTCCCCTTAGTCTCCGCCTCTCCTGAAAAAACAACCTAAGTTTTTCTGGCCTCTCCTTCTAGTTCTAATCCATGCAGCATCCTGGTAAACCTTTCCTGCACTATCTGCAAAGTCACAACCTCCTTCCTGTAATGTGGCGACCAGAATTGAATGCAGTACTCTAACCAAAGTCTTATACAGCTGCAACATGACATCCTGATTCTTGTGCTCAGTTCCCTGACCAGTAAAGGCAAGCATGCGAGATGCCACCTTTACCACTCTGTTTACTTGTGTGGCCACTTTCAGGGAACTATGGATTTGAACCCCAAGATCCCATCTGTTCTTCAGGATTCCTAATGAAGGGCTTTTGCCTGAAACGTCGATTTCCCTATTTCCTCGGATGCTGCCTGACCTATTGTGCTTTTCCAGCACCACACTCTTGACTGTTATCTCCCATTGTAGCCTTTGACAACCTTCCTCACGATACACACCTCGAACGATCTTCGTATCATCTGCTTACTTACTAACCCACCCACCTACATTTTCATCTAAGTCATTTATATTTATCACAAACAGCAGAGGCCCCAGTACGAATTCCTGCGGAACATCACTCATCATGGACCTCCAGCCTGAAAAACAACCTTCCACCACTACTCTTTGCCTTCTACAAACAAGCCAATTCTGAATCCACGCAGCCAAGTCATCGTGGATCCCATGTATTTTCATGTTGCAGTTGTATAAGACTCTGGTGCGGCTGCATCTGGAGTATTGTGTGCATTTTTGGTCGCCATATTATAGGAAGGATGTGGAGGCACTGGAACTGGTGCAGAAGATGTTTACCAGGATGTTGCCTGGTATGGTAGAAAGATCGTATTAGGAAAGGCTGAGGCACTTGGGGTTGTTTTCATTGAGAAAAGAAGGTTTAGGGGTGACTTGTTAGAGGTGTATAAGATGATTAGGGGTTTAGATAGGGTCGACAGTGAGAATCTTTTTCCACTTATGGAGTCAGCTATTACAAGGGGGCATAGCTTTAAATTAAGGGGGGGGGGGTAGGTATAGGACAGATGTTAGGGGTAGGTTCTTTACTCAGCGTGTCGTGAGTTCATGGAATGCCCTGCCAGTAGCAGTGGTGGACTCTCCCTCATTATGGGCATTTAAGCAGGCATTGGATAGGCATATGGAGGATAGTGGGCTAGTGTAGGTTAGGTGGGCTTGGATCGGCGCAACATCGAGGGCCGTAGGGCCTGTACTGCGCTGTATTCTTCTATGTTCTATAATATTACACATCAGGTTTACTCTGGGTGATGTGCTCTCACTCAATAATCGGACAAAGCATGGGAGCTCGGTTTTACATTTTCTCCAGGAGACCCTGATGCAACTTAATTCCAATCAGACATATAGCAGGACAATGCCAGGCCTACAGTCTGATTAAATATCCCCACGGGACAAAAATCCCACTCCTGGATCAGTGTAAACCACTCAGAGTCCAGCAACTCCCAGTAGAATGGGAGTTCATTAAAATATGCTCAACATATCAACTTTTAAACAGGCTCAGCACAATATGATAGCTGGAAACCCAGTGAACAAGCCTTGGATACCAAGGACTGGAGTACAATATAGTGTTATTTTAACTCAGCAATTTGTAGCATGCTGAGAGAAACTTGTTGTGCTTCTGGATAGCCCTGTCTCAATCCAAAGATCAATTGCCTGCTGTAGTGAAGTGTCATTCACTTATAAAAGAAACTAAAGCCATCACCCCCTGCTGAATGTATGCATGGACAGACTGCCAGACTGAAGAGGGAGCCACTGGCAAAAAGGAAGGTTGAGGGCTGTGGTGACATTGACTCAAATGCTTCATTAGCTGTAGCAATGCATTGTAGGTCTTGTTGCAGGAGGCAACAGAACTCTGCATCATTTTCCCCACAGAAGCTCAAACCTCCGTGTGCATTTCTCTTCAGAGAACGGCTTGTTCGTTGTCCTCGTCCCATAAATTCTTGGAAGGATAAGGATTCCTCTGAGAACACTTTGTTCTAATTTACTGCCCTGCGGCTCTATTTGCTCAATCCATCTGCAGAGGCTCCATCTTCCCCTCCTGGCAGAATGATGTAAAAGGTACAATGGACAAAACCTCTTAAAGTTACTAAGCAGAGGCTAAATTGTCAACGTAATATAAATAAAATGCCATGCAAAAAAACATCGTATTTTCCCTGAACTGAGGTAAGAATTCCCTTTAATAGTGCTGAAAATTGCTACTTTTCAACTTCCTATGCTCATAGTACAATATATGAGGTCAGTATATGTAGAAGTGAAAATTGTGTTGGAGTTTTAACTGTGACATTTGACCCTGGTCTCAATATATTCATTCACTGTCTCCAGCAGTTTCTATGGATAGAGTTGACCACCTCAGCTGATGTTTGCCTGAAAATCAAAGCAGGTGAACATTCAACGATAAATTAGCAGTTCTGATTCCCACACGATTTTACCTCAAGCAATGACCTGCTCTTTAGATATAAGTGGGGCAGCAAAATTCGTAAACATTTTCATATACCAATGCATTCTCAAAGATTGGGATACATTGGTGCGTGAAGGAAAGCCTGTTGGAGACAGATGATGCAGCTGCTTTATGGGGAGAGTTGAATTTTAGGTTATGAATTGAACAGCATTGAGTAACAGCTTCGCAGAATTGTTGAAATAATTAAAAGGCTGGAGTATGACTTTTTTGGTGTATACATTAATGTTTCTGGTTGTGCTTTGGTGAACGTATATCAGGTGTATTTTGAAAACAGAGATCAATAAGGAAGGAATTGAATCACAAGTTGAGAATTGGACCGTGTTCCTCAAAATGTTAGAAACTGTCAGACTGTTGCTGCTAATGCTCACTTAGCATTCCAAAGATTAAGCCAGCTGTCAATTGCATTATTGTGAGATTTCACAATTATTTTTCATCAGTGTTGTTTTGGGCAAAGCTATTTAGCTTAAACAAACAAACTTGCACCAGCTTTTAATTCTTCATATTGCTGTAAGAAAGCAACTGCTTTAAACTACAGTTACAACAGGCAACATTATAGAGGGATAAAATCAAAATTCCAATCATTTCAGAAGATTTGTCCATTTATTTTTGCAGAGGCCATGGTATTGTGAGATATTGCAGCCTTCTGAGACTATGTGTGAAGTATTTTGATACATAATCTACACTGTTAATTGAATCATGCTTTCATTGGCTCGAATTTGTCCATTTATTTTTGCAGAGGCCATGGTATTGTGAGATATTGCAGCCTTCTGAGACTATGTGTGAAGTATTTTGATACATGTACATAATCTACACTGTTAATTGAATCATGCTTTCATTGGCTCGAGATATTTCTCCATAGTTAAGTATGAAATTAAAATGATAATAGACACAGATCAAATGGCAAATCAAAAGTAAAACTTTATGGGAGTGATCTCATTAGACTTCGCTGCTAGTGCAGAACTTCTCAAGACAGGAACAGAAGTCATGTCAGTTTGTGCCTGATTTGTATCCTTCTCAAATATCTGTGAAAAGATACTTTACATTATGGAAGTTTCACATGGGGTGAAATCTTTTAGGGTACTGAGCAATGAGAGCTATGTGGCAGAATCATACAGGATGTCTGTCATGGCCTAGCTCAATGTCAGGAACAATTCACTGCATCTTTTTTGCACCCGCTGAGTGGTGAGGGTCTTGGGAGATGGTAGTATGTTTCCAAATTACAAGGATTATAACTTGCTAAACGACTTATTAATGGCCCGACTAGCTTCAATAATACTCAACTTTATAACTTGCTGAATGCGTTGAACAACATAAACATGAAGAATTCTTGACATCGAAATCAAAGTGGGTACCTGGTGCCCTCATCTCACTGCCACCTGTGAACATTCTCCATGTCGCTCAGCACCAATCAGCATCTTCGGGCATCAGCTGCATATACCCCTCATCCACGATCATTGGCATATGATGAACCTTGTGACACCTCTCCAATCCACTTGCAGGACACACTAACAACTAACACTGAAAGGGTGCTGCAAGGACTCTTACCACACATGGATGGGCACCCAGATCATGCTGCATCTCAGGCAGCTCTTTTAATGCTCACTCACCTAGTGCCAACTGGATGCTCACAATCCCAGCTTTGTTTTGTCTTGCCGTGCCAATTGTCATAGTCACACAACCAGGCAGGCCTCAGTCAAGGGGGTGTACTTTATGCTGTAAAGCACTGAGCTACATAAATCTGACTCCTCTACCATATGACAACAGCTTATGTGGCAAATAGTTAGTGTACGGCAAGCAAACAGCCATGTCTCAAGAGCAGTCTTCACTGAAGTCCATGGAAGCACTCATCAGTCAGGAGATACTGACACAGTAAGTCGAAGATAGGCACCGATACCAATCCAGGGAATTGGCCTTGGTCAGGTATCCAGTCAGTGTGATTTTGATGGAGGTCTGAGCCTCAGCAGTTTGGCAAGTGGCTCACGGTCAGTCCATAGTGGTCAGTCTGGGGAGTAGGGCGAATCTGGTCATGAGGAGAAAGTAAGGACAGCAGATGCTGGAGATCAGAGTTGAAAAGTGTGGTGCTAGAAAAGCACAACAGGTCAGGCAGCATCTGAGGAGCAGGAGAATTGATGTTTCGGGCATAAGGCCTTCATCAGGAATGTGGGGGAGAAAGGGGCTGAAAGATAAATAGGTGAGGGTAGGGCTGAGGGGAAGGTAGCTAGGTAGGAGCTAAGTAGAAGTAGGTGGGGGGTGATGGTGATAGGTCAGAGTGGAGGGTGGAGCTGATAGATGGGAAGAAAGATGGATAGGTAGGATAGTTCAAGAGAACGGTGCCGAGTTGGAGGGTTGGATCTGGGATAAGGTGGGGGTGGAGTGGAGGTGAGGAAACTGGTGAAATCAATGTTGGATGCCATGTGGCTGGAGGGCCCCAAGGTGGAAGATGAGGCGTTCTTCCTCCAGGTGTCGGGTGGCTAGGATCTGGTGGTGGAAGAGTCCCAGGACTTTGCGTGTCCTTGGTGGAATGGGTTGAGGAGTTGAAGTGGTTGACCACAGGATGGTGGGGTTTTTTGGTGAGTGCGTCCAGGAGATGTTCTCTGAAAAATCCTGCGACTTGGTCCTCCTGGGAGCAGATACAGCAGAGGCGGAGGATTTGGGAGTAAAGGATAGCAGTTTTACAGGAGGCAGGGTGGGAAGAGGTGTAGTCCAGGTAACTGTGGAGTCAGTGGGTTTGAAGTAGATGTCCATGTTGAGGCAGTCGCTGGAAATGAAGTTAAAAATCACACAACACCAGGTTATAGTCCAACAGGTTTAATTGGAAGCACACTAGCTTTCGGCATCTCCAAATCATGGCTGGAAATGGAGACAGAGAGGTCCAGGAAGGGTAGGGAGGTGTCTGAGACGGTCTAGGTGACCTTGAGGTCAGGATGGTAGGTGTTCATGAAGTTGACGAGCTATTCAACCTCCTTATGGGAGCACAAGGTGGCACCATTACAGTCATCAATGTAATGGAGGAAAAGGTGAGGAATAGTGCCAGTGTAACTGCGGAAGATGGACTGTTCCATGTATCTGACAAAGAGGCAGGCATAGCTGGGGCCCATGTGGGTGCCCATGGTTACCCCTTTGGTCTGAAGGAAGTGGCAAGATTTGAAGGAGAAGTTTTGTTTTAGATTAGATTAGATTACTTACAGTGTGGAAACAGGCCCTTCAGCCCAACAAGTCCACACCGACCCGCAGAAGCGCAACCCACCCAGACCCATTCCCCTACATTTATCCCTTCATCTAACACTATGGGCAATTTAGCATGGCCAATTCACCTAACCTGCACATTTTTGGTCTGTGGGAGGAAACCAGAGCACCCGGAGGAAACCCACGCAGACACGGGGAGAATGTGCAAACTCCACACAGTCAGTCACCTGAGGCGGGAATTGAACCCGGGTCTCTGGTGCTGTGAGGCAGCAGTGCTAACCACTGTGCCACTGTGCCGCCCACAAATTGTTGAGGGTGAGGACTAGTTCAGCCAATCGAATGGAATCTGGTCATCAGTCAGGTTTCCGGCCACTTCTCCTCTCGGGCTATTATATTTGGTTGCTCACATGGTCAGCCATGGTCAATCTGTCAGGTCCATCCACAGAAGCTGAGGGGAAAGGACACTGGATGAGATGTAAAGAGGGGGTCACAGCCACAAGAAAGAGGCATTAGACCCTCAATGTGGGGATTGGAGGCTGCAGGCTGGGTTGAACAATTGTGAAGGGGTGGCAACTGTAATGTAGGGCAAGGTGATACGCTAAGGCAGGGACAGGAAGGGGGGAATGTGGGAGAGAGGTTTCATCTACGGTCAGGAGTACCCTGATTTCAAGGGGGTGCAGTGTGTGCCACATCTGGTCACCTCATATACCAGGCGCTGGGGTGGCAAGGTAAATGGAAGAAAGCTCATGTTAGGTGAGGACCTGGGGAAGTGTACACCTGATGGGGTTCGCAGGAAGGGTTGTCAGGAAGGGTATCCAGATGTCCAGGGCCTCAATGAAATGTAGAGGCCAAGACTGGAAACCATCATCGCTCTCTATTGTGTTGCAAATTGAAAATACATGACAGGTAAGGAAATGGCTGTGACCACACACGAAAGTCTCGATCTGTGAGGGAGGGGGCTGCAAAACCTGACAATCTGAGGCCACTTAAAGGGAAATAATTTCACACACAGATCCCTGCAGTGTACAGGACACAGAACTGTAGTTAGGCCCTCTAATCCTTGGTGTTTCCTAATGTATTAACTCCCTATGAGCTGCACACATCTGCCTGCCCAGTTATCATGTATTAACACTCGGTGGCATAGTGGTTAGCACTGCTGCCTCACAGCGCCAGAGACCCGGGTTCAATTCCCGTCTCAGACTGTGTGGAGTTTGCACGTTCTCCCCGTGTCTGCGTGGGTCTCCTCCGGGTGCTCCGGTTTCCTCCCATAGTCCAAAGATGTGCAGGTCAGGTGAATTGCCCGTAGTGTTAGGTAAGGGGTAAATGTAGGGGTATGGGTGGGTTGCGCTTCGGCGGGTCGGTGTGGACTTGTTGGGCTGAAGGGCCTGTTTCCACACTGTAATGTAATGTAATCTAATCTAATCTAAACACTGACACTGTTGAACACATAGGACAGCAAAGGAACCAGAATATTGCAGGATGGAGGCTAATGGTGCCAGCAGAACCTATTTCCTTAAGTTCCCCTTGTTTTCTACATGCTGCAGCAAGCTCTGAACACAGACAGCGATCCATGACATATCATGTGTGGGCATTGGATTAGGCATCACGCTGACACAGTGACATTTGGGACCATACAGACACTGAAATGAACAGAGGAATTAAATTCATGCAAACATGATATTTTATACAGAGCGTTATCACCCGTGCCACCAAAGTGCCCTCGAAGCTTTATTCTCTTTCTTTCCTCTCAGTATATTGTCATTTGGCCCAAGAACATGTAGCTGTGGTGGAGGGAGCCTGGTCAGCAGTTGTGAACATTGGTCTTGAAGGTTCAATCGGATGACCCTGGGTGGGAATTTGCCAGGACAGCTCAGGGTCTTCATGCCAGAGGCAAAAGAATCCTCCTCGGTTGTACCTCCAAGGGTTGGGGACCCTCCTCGGTTGTACTTCCAAGGGTTGGGGGGTGATTGGCAAAGTGGGGGCGGAGGAGGAATACCCTGAGAGAAGACTTCCTCCTTCAGCTTGGCACCTCCTGGCACTGCCCTTTATTTTTCTGAGGAAGGCGCTCCTGGAGTGAGAGCCAGGTTCCCTCACCCCCTCATCCTGAGGACTGATGGCTGGGGTGATGGAGTGCAGGTTTGTGCAACTTTCTAGTGGAGTCTAAAGTTGCTGGACCTTTTTCTCCACCATCGTGTCCCCGGAGACAGCCAGACAGTTATATAGCTGTGCTGCTCTCACATTACCTCCCACATTCCTATCTACCGCTCCTGTTCCTGGATAAAGTCCCCAGTTGCTGACACCACAGTCTCCTTTCTTGCCCAGGGCTCAGCAGCTGCCTGGTCTCTGGCTGTCCTCCAGCTGCCAGGGGCCAGGGGTATTTAGTGTGGTACAGTGAGCTGCTCACCAGCTTATGATCCCAAACCTTGCAGGTCGTCCTTTCTGCTGGGGTGTCAGTATCTGAGCCAGTGGGGGATACTTCCTCCAAGGCTTTGGTACCCTCCTCCTCAGAGGGCATGGAGGCCTCTGCTGGCAGGGCAGACCGTTTCTCCACCCTGGTCATGAACACCCTGCTGGAACCTTACAAGATAAAAGGCCAGTGGTTAGAACAGGCAGACAATTGTTCCTACAGTGTGGAAACAAGCCCTTCGGCTCAACAAGTCCACACCGACCCTCCAAACAGTAACCCACCCAGCCCATTCCCCTAACCTATTGTCCTATTTTTACACCTGACTAATGCTCCTAACCAACACATCCCTGAACGCTGTGGGCGACTTAGCATGGCCAATTCACCTAAGCTGCACATCTTTGGATTGCGGGAAGAAATTGGAGCACCCAGAGGAAGCCCACGCAGACATAGGGAGAACATGCAAACTCCACCCAGACAGTCACCGAAGGCTGGGATCGAACCTGGGACCCTGGCACTATGAGGCAGCAGTGCTAACCACTGACCCACCGTGTCGCCCCAGTGATTGATTATGACAGCAGGTTATTATTGAATGAAGAGTGGTACTTACACAGTTAGGGGGAAATAGGTATGTCAATATCCCTGCAGGAGCTGTCCTAGTATTTCCCTGTAAGGGACAGAATTCTCTCCTAATGTGGGGCTGGGGAGTCTTACATCAGGCACCATTCCTCTTGCCCAGTTCCTCATAGAATCATAGAATCCCTACAGTGCGGAAGCAGGCTATTTGGCCCATCGAGTCCACACTGACCCTCTCAACAGCATTCCACCCAGAACTACCCCAGTACTCTGTAACCCTGCATTTCCCATGAGTAATCCATCTAGCCTGCACATCCCAGGACACTACGAGCAATTTAACATGGCAAATTCACCTCACCTGCACATCTTTGGACTGTAGGAAGAAACTGGAGCATCCAGAAGAAACCCATGCAGACATTTGGAAAATGTGAAAACTCAACACAGGAATCGAACCTGGCTCCCTGGTGCTGTGAGGCAGCAGTGCTAACCACTGAGACACCATGCCATCCTATCTGTTCTATAATGGGCTATATTCCCTGCAAATGAGAGAAAGGGAGCCAGGGAGGGATTGATTAAGATTAAAGTGGATGGCTCAGTGTTGGTGCAAGTAGAAGAAAAGGAGGAAATAGGGAGCACAGAGGCCAGAGGTATTGGGTTGATGGGAGGGTGGTGAGAGAGAGTGAGAAAAGTTTTCTTTATTCATTCACGGGTATTGCTGGCTAGGACTTTGTTTATTGTCCATCCCTAATTGCCCAGAGAACAGTTAAAAGTCAACCTCCTTGTGGTGGGTCTGGAGTCACATGTAAGATAGACCAAGAAAGTTGCCTTCCCTAAAGGACTTTCTTGAACCAGATGAGTTTTACTAATAGTCGACAATGGATTAATGGTCACCATCAGAATTTTAATTCCTGGTTTTTATTGAATTCCACCATCTGGTTTTGAACCTGTGTTTCCAGAACATTACCTGAGTCTTCCAGGACATTAACAGTGCAATGATAGTACCATCACCTTCCATCTCCCCAGTAAATTGTAAATAGTGAGAATGGTTGAGTATGAGCCTTGATGGGAGATGGGAGTCGTAGCAGAGATAGAGTGAGTGTGACATTGCAGAGAGAAGAGTGTGGCACTAATCCTTGTGCAGCGGAGAAGGCCAATGACCTCATTGTGGCACTGCTGGCTATTCATCTGTATCGGGGAGATTACACTGACACAGGCTCTGGTCACCAGGGTCTGGCATCCTGACTTCCTCTGGGTCCTCCTGAAAGATGACGCTCCCTCCTTTCCATGACATCTTCAACTAGGACTTGCATTAGCTAAATAAAAGTAGGAATCAGACTCATGCAATTATTTATTGCTCATATGCTAAGTCCAATTCACCAAGTCAACTTGACTTACATTTGCTGCCAATCTGACAATGTTCAAGTTGTGAAATTTTTTTTTGCTGTCAAATATCTTCAAGAGTTTGCCCTTCTCTACAACATCATCCACCCTTGCAACGCTCCACTGTCTCCGCTTTCCAAATCTGGTTTATTTTACATCCCTAGTTGGCAATGATACAGTACTGGTCAGCAATGCCTTCAATTGTTCAGGCGCAGGATTCTGAAATTCACAACTTAAATCTATCCACACTCCTCTACCCTCCTTTAAGGAAGTCATTCAAACCCATTTGTTTGGCCAAACAATTGATCACCTCCATTTGTCTCTCCTTATGAGCCAAATGTGGTTTGAATCACACTCCTGTGAATTGTTGCAAACAATTTATTACATTAGAGGTGCGCTATGCATGGAAGTTGTTGATAAATTGCAAAAAAGAAAGTGAAAGTTGATTCACTTGTGTCCCAGCCCAGAAGCAGGTGAAGTTACATCTGATGGGTTGTGTGCTGCTGTGTGACATGGTCAACAATGTTGCCTTACAATACATCAGAACTGTACCTGAAACTTCATAATTTACAGGCGTATGTACATTTGTGTACTGTTCTTGTTTGTTGACTGTAATTAATTTGCAGAATCTTAGACAGACTATGCCTTAGGATAAAATTAGTATGTTCACATTCCCACTTTGGGGATATGCTTGGGTAGAGTGAGTCATAGAAAAAGTTGCATTACTGTTGTACTGAATCACCGACCCCACCTCACTGCAAAGTTTGGAGCACAAATCCTTTACTTCTCTGCTTCTGTTAAATCAATTGTTTCCCAATGACTGATTTAATCAAATTCAAATGGCAATAAAGTGCATTTACTTTTCATAGATTTCCAGGTATAATTAAAATTTCAAATTAATATGTACTTATAATCTTTGGACTAAGTAACCATTAGTTCATTACAATTTACAGTGCACCATTTTCTCACCATCTCAAGATGGGAAGGTAGAAAAAAAATGTGCTGAATCTGAATGTACAAAGAATATTTTTAATTGCCAACTTCTTTTGGATTATCTGAAGCCACTGTTGCACCAAACTAGCCCTTAAAAATGTCTGTTATTTTGTAAGAGGAGTCTTTTCCCACTGAAATGGAGTTCACTAAGTGGGCTGTTGGCATTGGCTGTCCTCTATGACAGCATTGGCTGTCCACTATGACAGCATGCCAAACGATGGTACAAGCCACTGGAAGAATGTTGGGACAGCTTTACTCATTTCCATCAAGCTTATTTTTTCTTGCCATTATGTCAAGAGGCATAAAGACAAATTAACATGCCAACAATGATTTAAAGGACAAATCCACCTTAATTAAAATTCTGCATTAACTAAAAAGGTCACTAACCATTATAGTGAAGGTTTCTGTCCAACCAAGCAAATCTGCCAGAGTCATTGACTGATTTATGGGGTCTGGATAAGGCACGATTTTGTCTTTCTTACAGAATTGTGAACAGCAGGTTCTTCTACATCAGCTCCTGTTACATGTAAAGCCACTCAAAAGACCTGGATTATTCTGATCTCTCAATATCCCTTCGAAGCTATGGAAAATATCGCAAGCATTTCTTTTAACAATAATCTTCTGGCTCATCCACAATAGTTTTGGAAGGAGTCCCTTTCAATCAATTCAGAATGTCTCTTGATTTATGTTTGTCTATGAACGAAATATTCATCAGGCAGCACATTCACAGCATGACACAACGTCTCAGTTTCAGAGTGGAGCTTTTAACCTATAAAGTTAGGCACCTTGCATCATACCATGCCCCGATGTGGTAGACAGGAAGCACTTGCACATTTTCAGTTGGATGAATGCCATCTGCCAGCATCAGAAAGGAGCAGAGAATGCTGGCAACATTCACAATGAAAGGTTATTTCTTTAAGCTTCGGGTCTTATGTTTTTTGAAAGCCTCAGTGTAGATTTTTGAACAGCTCCATCAGTAAGTTAATACATGGCATGTTCTAGCATGAAGGGCTCTTTCATCATTGTTATTTAAAGAAATAATATCGTTTTTGCAAGTTACTCTTGGTTTGCCTTTTGTTCTGCTTATTGACTTCTGATTTTCTGATGAGTTACATCACTCTTATTGCTGTTTCTGTCACGGTGATTTATCTTTTACAGGTCAGGAGCATCTTTATGACAGCTTGGCAGAAAGACCTAAAACTGGCAGGGCATGTATTTTATCTCCCAGATGTATGCCCTGCCAGATTGGCAGTAGAATGGGTGCCATTGGACGGAAGAGGTGCCAGCCAAAGAAGACCTGACAACATGCTCATAAGGAGGACCTTTGAGAGCAGAAGATACCTGGACTGGAATGATAGCAATTACAATAGGTGGAGGCCAGTGATGGAGTCTTGCTACCCATAATCCCAGATTGTAGAAGAATTAAGTGGAGTATATGTAGTCCTCTGGAAAGTTCATGTTTCCTACTCGCAGAAAGGTTTTGGTAGCTTTGCCCTGCTAGTTTACCTTTCTTCAGCGATGATCTGGATGCAAGCAAGGTTTCACAAGGCAGCCTTCAGACTTGGGGAAAGAGGAGCAGCAGCGTGCTGTAGGTGAAAGCAATCAGTAGCTGCAGGAGAACACTGGATAGATGATTGTACACTCTGACAATCTTCATGTAGCAGCTCTCTTGCATCAACTTGACTCAGGAGCATTGTGTAAGGCACTTTTGCTTCATTAAGGAGAAGGTCACTGACTTATGAAACCTCCTGAGGCCACAAACTGTGTAGTGGAAGAATGGCATTGCTGCACTCTGCAACTGAGACTTTGTGTCATGCTGTGAATGTGCTGCCTGATGAGCATTCTGATCAGTGACAAACATAAATCAAGAGACATTCTGAATTGACTGTATGCTTTCCTTTATTGGTCGGAGTATTGCATATAGGAGTTAGGAGGTCATATTACAGCTGTACAGGACATTGATTAGGCCACTTTTGAGATATTGTGTGCAATTCTGGTCTCCTTCCTATAGGAAGGATGTTGTGAAACTTGTAAGGGTTCAGAAAAGATTTACAAAGATATTGCCAGGGTTGCCGTATTTGAGCTACAGAGAGAGGCTGAATAGTCTGGGGCTGTTTTCCCTGGAGCATTGGAGGCTGAGGAGTGACCTTATAGATGTTTATAAAATCAAACAACAACAGGTTATAGTCACCAGGAGCATGAACAGGGTAAATAGACAAGGTCTTTTCCTTGGTTTGGGGGAGTCCAGAATTAGATTTAAAAGGGACCTAAGAGGCAACTTTTTCACACAGAGAGTGGTGCGTGTATGGAATGAACTGCCAGAGGAAGTGGTGAAGACTGGTAATATAGAAATAGCTCCTATTTTAAGGAGTTTTTTGAGATACCAATGAAAGATGAAATTATTAAAACAGAACTGACTACAGGTTGAAAAGGTTCACTCTCCCAAATAGAAAAATGTTCAGTTGACAATACTGAGTGGAAAGAAGCATGTAAGAAGTAAAAATATTAATAATAATGGCAATATTCATTACTACTGAGTATATTTAAGAAAACTACTAATCACTTTTGGGGTTGATTGGTTGTTTTAACTTGAGGGTTAAAACCTCACTCTCAAGCACACCCAAAGGACTCTAAGCTGTATACAGTTACCTTCCTTAGTACTGGACACTATTCCCATTCATCTTTACAGCGGTGTATATGGGTGTCATTGTCACAGCACAATAACTGTACATATGGTGCTGCAACGTAGTTATGGCTTGTTTACGGGTGTTCTGAAGAAAAGTCACTAGATCTGAAACGTTTACTCTGCCTTCTCTCCACAGATGCTGCCAAGACCTGCAGAGCTTTTCCAGCAATTTCTGTCTTTGTTTCATATATTATTGGTTTAGGTCTTGATGGATGATGTGAATTTTGGAGTTGTTGTAAACTGTGAGGCCAATGTAGAACTCCAAAAGGACATAGACAAGTTGGTGAAGTGGGTGGTCAGGTAGTGTATGAAGTTCAATTCAGAGAAATGACAGGAGATACATTTTGGCAGGAAAAGACAGCAGATTATATAAAATAGCAAGTAGAATACTTATATGGATGTTGAGCAGAGGGACCTGTATGTGTAAATGGAAGGTCATATGACAAATGAAGTGAGCAGTAAGTAAAGCATACAAAATCCGAGGCTTCATTAATAGAAACATAGAGAGCGCGAGCATGGAGGTTATGTTGAACCTGTATAAGATACTTGCTATGTTCTTGCTCAAGTATTTTGTGCCATTCTAAGCACCACAATATAGGAAGGATGTGAACGCATTGGAGAGGGTGTAGGAGAGGTTTACAGAAAATGGTTCCAGGGATGACAAACTTCACTTGGAGAATTTGAAGTTGTTCACTTTGGAAAGAAGAAGGTCGAGAGGAGATCTGATAGAAATTTTCAAAATCATAAGAGGACTGGATAAAGTAGATAGGAAGAAATTGTTCTTGTCATCAAAGGATAGGGAGTGAGGAGGCACAATGGCATGACACACTGGAAAATATCTGTTATTTCTAGAGTTGCTACAGACATGAAGAGTTAGTGAAAATACCAAAAATCCCAATCAGCCTTTGACCTACTGCTCCTCAGGATTAAAGCAAACCACACCATCATCCTTAGAAACAATTAAAATAATACTACTTATCATAGAATGGTTAATTTTAACAAGACCAGTGAAAGAAAAGGATTTCTAAATTATACTCCTCAGACTTTAAACCTTTTAAAACTTGAAGGCAGTCACACGAAGAAAATAAAAGATAACAGCAGAAGTATTATGAGAGGAGGGTAAAATAAGGTCCACAATAATCAAGGCTCTGTGTTACCAATCCAAATCACAAAACTAAATTGGTTGGTTTCACAATTCTTTTGATTCTTTGATGGTGCCTCGATGTTTCCTGGATCGAGATGATTAGTTTGTAGGTCACTGGTTGCTTGGTTGCCTGGGTTTTTCTTTTTCTCTTGGTATTATCGATATTTCTTGCAGTGAACAGTTTCTTTTTGTTAGTTTCAATAGAAAATTGGAGAGAACACCTTTTGAGAGAAAGGGGAGAGAGAAAAATTGATGTAGCTAACTTCTGGAGGCCTTCTTGCTTCTCTCCATTTCATTCCCCCTCATAAGATCGGTGTTAAACTGCAACATGAGCAATCAGAGGCTTATTACTATGCTGAGCTGTCCTGACCCCATAACAGATGGCGCCAGTTCATTTGGACTCAACGTTCCTAGAAAGTAATGTCATCTCACACAGCTTCACTTAAAGTCATAGAGTCATAGAGATGTACAGCATGGAAACAGACCCTTTGGTCCAACCCGTTCATGCCGACCAGCTATCCCAATCCAATCTAGTCCCACCTGCCAGCACGTGGCCCATATCCCTCTAAACCCTTCTTATTCATATACCCATCCAAATTCCTTTTAAATGTTGCAATTGTACAACCTCCACCACTTCCTCTGGCAGCTCATTCCATACACGTACCACCCTCTG
>NC_057741.1:15526667-15591040 GCF_004010195.1 Chiloscyllium plagiosum | reverse complement strand
CTAATCAGTCCTTGCCTTTCCAAATACATGTACATCTTGTCCCTCAGGATTCCCTCCAGCAACTTGCCCACCACCGAGGTCAGACTCACTGGTCTATAGTTCCCTGGCTTGTCTTTACCTCCCTTCTCTAACAGTGGCATCACGTTTGCCAACCTCCAGTCTTCTGGCACCTCACCTGTGACTATTGATGATACAAATATCTCAGCAAAAGGCCCAGCAATCACTTCTCTGGCTTCCCACAGAGTTCTAGGCTACACCTGATCAGGTACTGGGGATTTGTCCACCTTTCACTGTTTCAAGACATCCAGCACTTCCTTCTCTGTAATCTGGACATTTTGCAAGGTGTCACCATCTATTTCCCTACAGTCTAAATCTTCCATACCCTTTTCCACAGTATATATTGATGCAAAATACCCGTTTAGTATCTCCCCCATTTTCTGCGGCTCCACACAAAGGCCAATTTGCTGATCTTTGAGGGGCCCTATTCTCTCTCTCGTTACCTTTTTGTCCTTAATGTCCCTTTGGATTCTCCTTAATTTTATTTGCCAAAGCTATCTCATCTCCCCTTTTTGCCCTCCTGATTTCCCTCTTCAGTATACTCCTACTGCCTTTATACTCTAAGGATTCACTTGATCTATCCTGTCTAAAATTACATGTGCTTCCTTTTTCTTCTTAATCAAACCCTCAATTTCTTTAGTCATCCAGCATTCCCTATACCTACCAGCCTTTCCTTTCACCCTGACAGGAATATACTGTCTCTGGACTCTCCTTATCTCATTTCTGAAGGCTTCCTATTTTCTAGCTGCCCCTTTACCTGTGAACATCTGCCCCCAATCAGCTTTTGAAAGTTCTGGCCTAATACCGTCAAAATTAGCCTTTCTCCAATTTAGTACTTCAACTTTTAGATCTGGTCTATCCTTTTCCATCACTATTTTAAATCTAATAGAATTATGGTCTCTGGCCCCAAAGTGCTCTCCCACTGACACCTCAGTCACCTGCCCTGCCTTATTTCCCCAAGAGTAAGTCAAGTTTTGCACATTCTCTAGTAGGTACATCCACATACTCAGTCAGAAAAGTTTCTTGTACACATTTAACAAATTCCTTTTCATCTAAACCCTTAACACTATGGCAGTCCCAGTCTATGTTTGGAAAGTTAAAATCCCCTACCATAACTATCCTATAGATAGCTGAGATCTCCTTACAAGTTTATTTCTCAATTTTCCTGTGACTATTAGGGGGTCTATAATATAATCCCAATAAGATGATCATCCCTTTCTTATTTCTCAGTTCCACCCAAATAACGTCCCTGGGTGTATTTCTGGGAATATCCTCCCTCAGCACAGCTGTAATGCTATCCCTTATCAAATATGCCACTCCCCCACCTCTCTTGCCTCCCTTTCTATCCTTCCTGTCACATTTGTATCCTGTAACATTAAGCTGCCAGTCCTGCCCATCCCTGAGCCATGTTTCTGTAATTGCTATGATATCCCAGTCCCATGTTCCTAACCATGCCCTGAGTTCATCTGCCTTCCCTGTTAGGCCCCTTGCATTGAAATAAATGCAGTTTAATTTATTAGTCCTACCTTGTCCCTGCCTGCCCTGACTGTTTGACTCTCTTCTGTTCTCAACTGTACCCGTCTCAGATTGATCAGTTTCCTCACTATCTCCCTGGGTGCCCCCCCCCCCCCCCCCCCCGCCCCCACCTTATTAGTTTAATTCCTCCCGAGCAGCTCAGCAAATCTCCCTGCCAGTATATTTGTCCCCTTCTGATTTAGGTGCAATCCGTCCTTCTTGTTCAGGTCACTTCTACCCCAGAAGAGATTCCAATGATTCAAAAATGTGAATCCTTCTCCCATACACCAGCTCCTCAGCCATGCATTTATCTGCTCAGTCCTCCTATTCCTGCCCTCACTAGCTTGTAGCACCGGGAGTATTTCAGACATTACTACTCTTGAGGACCTCTTTTTTAAAATTCCTGCCTAACTCTCTGTAATCTCCCTTCAGACTCTCGACCTTTTCCCTTCCAGTGTCGTTGGCTCCAATGTGGACAATGACCTCCTGCTGGCCCCTCTCCCCCGTGAGAACATTCTGCACCCACTCTGAGACATCCTTGATCCTAGCACGAGGGAAGTAACACACCATTCTGATTTTTCACTGCTGGCCACAGAAACGTCTGTCTGTACCTCGGACTAGAGAGTCCCCTAACACAATTGATCTCTTGGAACCCAACGTACCCCTTGTTGCATTAGAGCCAGTCTCAATACCAGAAACTGGGCTGGTTGTGCTACGTTCCCCAGAGAATCCATCACCCCCTACATTTTCCAAAACAGCATACTTCTTTGAAATGGGTATATCCACAAAAGACTCCTGCACTAGCTGCCTACCTCTCTTACCCTTCCTGGAGTTAACCCATCTATGTGTCTGTATCTGAGACTTTCCCCCCCTTCCTATAACTGTCATCCATCACATACTGTTGCTGTTGTAAAATCCTCATTGCTTTTAACTGTCTCTCCAACCGATCCATTCGATCTGATAAGATTCGCATCCCACAGCATTTATTGCAGATATAATCCGCAGTAACCCTTAAACTCTCCTTAAACTCCCACATCTGAGAAGAAGCACATATCACTCAACTAAAGACTATTTTTGCTCCTTCAAAATCTACAGACCCAGAAAATAACACCATCTTATTCCTCTACAAAAAACTGCCCCAGTTTAGATTAATCGTAATGGCTTATATTTTATGTTTAATCAGGTGACATATCTCCAAAAACATATAATAAAGAAAGAACCCACTCTACTCACTACTGCAGACTTTCTGTAGGCCACTTAAAACAATTAACTTATCTGATTCTGTGCTGTAAACATTGCCCAGACAGTTCCTCCAAGATCAGTTGTGAATTTCACTGTTTGTTAATTTTCCCAGATGCACTCCGATGTCCAACGATACACGAATTCAAACAGCAAAGGCAGCAACTATGCAGTTACATTATGGTGTCAGTTTCTCTCTCTCTCTCCTGCACTGACCTCACCATGTGCTTCCTTTGTCTGTTCTTCTCCCTTTTAAAACTGCAGTTGTTTTGACTTTTTCTCTCCAAAGTTCCAAAACAATGCAACAGAATATAAAACAGGAATTGCTGCTCCTGGAATTCAAGGAAACCACCTCCAGCACCTAAAATACCTCAAAAAATGAGCAGCTGTCACAGCCAGAAATTTTTCCCATCCTCCATCTTGGATTAGCCTCTTATTTTATCATGCTGCAAACAACGATTTGTACATTAACCCCTTTTTAAATTTATATCCATTTTTCACATTTTCAGTCCATAGACCAAATCTAAAAAGGTGTGGAGTCTTACAGCAAAGCAGGAGTTGGCATCATTAAGTCATACTACAAGTGTTTTTAGCCCTTAAATCTAAAATATGTCAGCTTTTCTAAAATACTGGAATAGGGACAAAAATCATTGCAGGTGTAAATTTAACGGTTGACTGATAAAACATTTGTGTGGGTCCCACAGAAACCTCAAACAGACTTGGCTTTTATCTCTTGTGACTGTCAAGAAAATTAAGATCTAATGACTACTTCTCCTCAGCAAGTCATTCCTTTATGTTATTTCTCAAACGTTTCGATTTGAAAAATACGTAAGGATAAGAGTTACAAAGTCAGTTTCAACTCTACTGGAGTGTGCTTTTGGATTTGAATATTCTCTTGTATACATGCCTATACTTCAGAATAAGTTTATTGTGAAGGTCACAGTCAAAGAACTATTCCCTCGTCAGCCTGGTGTTGTAGGTAAAGAAAATCTTTTACTCTTAGAGTCAGAGGTCAGCTGGTTAGCAACCAGCCAAAAGAGGAACAGGACAATAAATGGACTCTTTCTCATCCTAAATACTAGAATTCAAACACAGTTGAAAACAATCAGAACCATAGAATCTGCAAACCTCAGGATTGTGAAACTGACGATTCAACTCCCAACATCAAAACTATTGGTAACCTCCACTGAAATGGTTGCAACATTTAATTATCTGCATGAACAATTCAGAGACTGCTCCATATATACAGTTTCTTTAACTTCTATCTTTTTGGATTCACATCTTATTTCTAATCTTGTGGCGACATTATGCACTTTTCACTCTACTCCTGTACTTCTAAACTTGAGTGTATGTGACAATAAAATCTAAATCCAAAGTGTTGCGTTACTAATTCCTTTGACATAATTAGTGGTAAATAAATTTCTGTCAACTCAAGACAGTTTGTTTAAATTGGCTTGTTTGAAAACATAACTTCTTTTGTGTCTGGGAGCAAGATCCATAAGGGAAGGGATCCTTTTTAAATTAGTTTTGTTTCAATCAACCAAGGGAATGAGTGACTAAAGAAAGGGAGCTAAATCATACCTCTTCATCCAGGAGGATGACAGTTTGTTATATCCTATTTGGATCAGTAACAGGTAAAGGAACTTCTTCCCAGGTTTGCTCATAGAAAATTGAGGGTTTATGCCATAATTTGAAACAATGGACAAAACAAAAGATTTAGAGCAGGTCAATTGTCACTTTGAAACCAATTGTCAGGGAAAAATGACAAAGGATTTTCTTGAGTTTACATTGGTACAGTGTAGAATTTTACCTGAAAGCCAGAAGGCCTAAAATGTTAATAAGTGTTTACCTGTAGAAGTTGAGGATGATGAAATGGATAGAGTCATGGTGCAGAGATTAAAATGAGCTCATCAAAGAATGTAAATGTCAAGAAAAAGGGAATGAATAAGAAAGAGAGAGGGAGATGGGAAAGATAGGAAAAGACAGGGAGAGAACAGAGAAAGTCTCAGGAAAGATGGCAGGATAAGGAGTTTGAACTCTGATAACTCAAACTGAGGAGCAGGAAACTTATTGTGTTCCGCAAAGACATTACTGGCTAAGACTTGAGTTTGGAGGTAGTTCAGTTTCTTCTTTTAATTCCAAAGCTTGGGGAGGCCTCCCTCTGCCTTGGAGTTGCATTTTCTTTTTTGCTCCAGCACCTCTTGTTCATCTGAAATTATTCTGTGTTATTCACTGAAGTATTCTTCTGTGCTGAAGTTTATGGGGATTGCTGCCATCAACAATTACCAGTATCCGTTTGCCTTGAAGACTTCTGGGTCACCACCATGTGTTCTTTCCCTTTTATTCTTGGGAGCCTGAAGTTTAACTTCTTGTAGTTAGCAGCTTTCACATTAACACTGGTCATCACTTTGCAGTTGGGAGACCCACTGTTGTCATTGCATGCTGCTCACTATCCTTCAAGCCCAAAGTAGTCTACTTTGGATGAGAATAGCCAGCTTTCTGTTCTAACAAGGACAGCTTTGCTGAGGAAACAATATGAAACAATATGTAATTGATAAATTACAAGAATATAACCTACAGTAGTGCACATGTAGTTAGGAGTATACTAGCTTCAGCTCCCTCTTTACTCTGACCAAACCCTTGTGACATCATCCCAGTGGGTCATGCTTAATATGCTCAAGCAAACATTCTCCCTTTCAGATCCACGTGTGACACAAAGCATCAATGATTTGTTAATATTCAAACCGTAAGTGAAATTTTAAACACATCTGTTTAAAAATCAGTTGCACAGCTACTTGGTAGCGATGACCAACTTTTACAGATGGGCCATGTAAGGCATTCTATCTGTAAGAAACTACAGAAAGTTGTAAACATAGCCCACACCATCACACAAGTCAACCTCCCACCCAGTGACTCCATCTATATTTCTCGTTACCGTGAAAAGGCAGCCAACATCATCGAAGACCACTACCGCCCCAGTTATAATCTCTTCCAACCTCTTCTGTCAGGCAGAAGGTACAAAAGATTCAATACACATGCTAACTGTTTCAAAAATGGCTTCTTCCCCACTGTTATTAGAGAGCTGCATGGATCTCTCAAATTTTGAATCTA
Source organism: Chiloscyllium plagiosum (assembly GCF_004010195.1). NCBI lineage: Eukaryota > Metazoa > Chordata > Chondrichthyes > Orectolobiformes > Hemiscylliidae > Chiloscyllium > Chiloscyllium plagiosum. The sequence goes on along the minus strand of NC_057741.1, from coordinate 15,585,118 downwards.
ATGCTGATCTTGCTTTTGTACATCTTCTGTGCAACCATAGCTTTGTATGCCTGATTCTGTTCAATCACCCTGTATTCTGTATGTCCTTGTAAGTTATGAACTGCTGTACTCCATGCAAAACCAAACTTTTCACTTTACTTAGGTACATGCAACAACGATAAATCAAATCAAACTGAGCACTGTCTATAACGGCACTTGCTGTAAAAACTGGCACAGTGGTAGCGTCTCAATTTCTGAGCCGGGCTCAAGTCCCACCTGGTCCAGAGGTGTGTCATGACATCTCTGAACAGTTTGACTAAAAGATATCTAAAAACTATACGTGGAGTCAGTTTCACTTCCACTTGCTGCATGGTAAACTGAGCAGAGAGCATTCCTCTTCCATTGTGAAAAAACTGAGTGTGAACAAAATTTATTAGGTTTTCTAACAAACAAATTATTATTACCCAGGCAGTGTAGATGGAAATTGCTCCCCACTGCCTAGTGTTCAATTATCATCTATTATTAGAAATGCAATTTACCTGCAAAATATATTTTATTTTGTCTTATTTTATTTATCTTTTCTGAATTACTTTATCACAAAGCAAAATAGTAGGTTTAATAGTACCTGCATTTTCATTAGAATTCAACTGAAATTAATAGCCAAATAATCCATTTAATAATTTTCACACGTTCCACCTATTTTACAGACAATAAAATTCCATAATAATTCAACCTGGTGAAGGGTGATAAATAGCACAGCTATAAATATTTTGTCCATGAGAACATAACTACAAAGGTACTCACACACTGTGCATAAATTGTGAAAGATTCCAGCATTCTGCAGCAAGTAACTTTCTCTTCACCCCTCACCTCACTTCTGCCCCCAATCTATCGTTGTCAAAGCATGACAGGCTTGTCACCAAACACACGTATAGTAATTCATGTGAGATTTAAGAGTTACAAGCAATGAAAAAGGGTCACATGATCTCCTCCAACACCAGTGTTTTCCCTGCTGTGCATTGAAAGGTAATTTTTGCTTCATAATGTGACCTTATTACTTAAACCAATGAGGTTGTACCATTCTGTACCAGAAAGAAGACAGAATTGCCAAGTTTGTGTCCAATTAACAAACATCGTAATCATGTTCTGTGCTTCCTAAATTCAAAGTTCGGTAATCCAGTCAAAGACACCCACTCCAACTAACACATGTAAACAAATTATAGGAAAGATCAAAGAAGAGCTTACACCATTCCATTCCAAATGCAGGGGCTGAAATATGAAACATGAGTCAGGATCTCCCAAGGTTGGGGTCAAAGCAGATCCTGGGTTGGCATTTGCCAGGAGTGTGACCCGATTGGTGATTTTATCACAGGTGACATATGCATTACACCACCACCTCCTCACCCTAGCTGTTAGGAAACAGATCTGGATTCTTGCTTGAAGCAAACATATAATAAGAACGCTGAGGAGCATTTTCAACTTCATTGCCAAATGAAGTGGGCGGCACGGTGGCACGGTGGTTAGCACTGCTGTCTCACAGCGCTAGAGACCCGGGTTCACTTCCCTCCTCAGGCGACTGACTGTGTGGAGTTTGCACGTTCTCCCCGTGTCTGCGTGGGTTTCCTCCGGGTGCTCCGGTTTCCTCCCACAGTCCAAAGATGTGCAGGTCAGGTGAATTGGCCATGCTAAATTGCCCGTAGTGTTAGGTATGGATGGGTTGCGCTTCGGCGGGGCAGTGTGGACTTGTTGGGCCGAAGATTACTTACAGAGTTGGGCCACTCTGTAAGTAATCTAAAAATCTAATCAAAGGCAAAGCTGTCCAGGAGGCCATCCTGACATTCAGACTGACAAGTCGTCACTGATAGAATTCTGCTCTTTGGTGCTTTGGTGGAAGTGCTGTCTCCTAGCATGGAGCTCCTAACTAAAGTCATCATGGAACTGCTGTTGCCAGAAAAGTTTCTTTATGTAGATCAATATCAAAGTAGGCATATTTTCCACGTATGGAGTTTAATGTGGATACTTGTGAAGTGTTTCATTTTGGTAAAGTGAACCAGAGCAGGACATACAAAATTAATGGTCAGGCCCTGGGTGGAGGGGTGGTTTGGAGAGGCGCGGGGAGGTGGTGTTGCTGAACAAGAGACCAAGCGGGTGCAGGTACCTAATCCCTAGAAAATGGTGTCGCAGGTAGACAGGATGGTGAAGAAGTCATTTGGCACAATTGTCTTCGTTGGTCAGAGCATTGAGTTTAGGAGTTGGAATGTCATGTTGTGGCTGTACAGGCCATTTTTAGAATCCTGCATTGAATTCTGGTTGCCCTTCTATGGGAAAGATGTTGTTAAACTTGAGAGTGTGCAGAAAAAATTTACAAGGATGTTTCCGAGGTTAGAGGGTTTGAGCTATATGGAGAAGCTGAATAGGCTGGGGTTTATTTTCCCCTGGAGCATCAGAGGCTGAGGGGTGACCTTACAGAGGATTATAAAATCATGAGGGGCTTGGTTGGGTTATTAGCCAAGGTCTTTTTCCGATGATGAGGCAGTCCAAAACTAGAGGGTGTAGGTTTAAGGTGAGAGGTGAAAGATTTATAAAGAACCTGAGGGGTAATTTTTCATACAGTGAGTAGCACGTGCATGGAACAAGCTGCAAAAGGAAGTGGTGGAGGCGGGTATAATTACAACATTTAAAAAGCATCTAGATGGGTATATGAATAGGAAGGGTTTGAGGGATATGAGCAACATGCTGGCAAAAGGAACTAGGTCATATTGGGAAGTCTAGTCAGTAAAGATGAGTTGGACCGAAGGGTCTGTTTCTGTGCTGTACGACTCTGTGACTCTGACTCTACATACTGCTTCATTTGAAATTGCTCCACCCCGCCTGTTCCTCTAATAAAATGAAAAAAAAGTTCATTGTGAATCATATTCTTGCCTCTCAGTACTGGTAGGGGAAAACATACTCCAATCTGGTGTTTTTCATGTAAGATGTCAAAACAAAAATTTTTGTTTGAAGGTCCAATGATCAATTTTTTTTCAAGCTTAATGTTCAAAAGCTCTTGATGAAGGACTTATACCCAAAATGTCGACTCTCCTGCTCCTCGGATGCTGCCTGACCTGCTGTGCTTTTCCAGCAGCACACTCTTTGACTCTGATCTCCAGCATCTGCAGTCCTCACTCTCTCCTAGCACCTCAGTTCTGCCAACCTTAGCAACTACTGACTAATGGTTATGCTTTACTTGACAATTCTCACTTATCCCTAAAGCTTTACATGTGTTGGTTCAGAATATTGGAACGCTAAGACCACTGGCATTCATATCAGTATATGTTAATGAGTATTAGAGGGATTCAGCTTATTGGCAGGAGTCACAAACCACAATGGGAAACTTCTGCACATTCATTTTGGATTAGATAGTCTGTACAAATGGTATTCCTCCCAATTTGCAGACTAATACAAGGGCTCCTTTCTAACAATATGTGAAAAACCCAATGACAAAAGACTGACTTTTGGATCTCACAATGAGGACTGAAATAGAACAGAGAAGGAAAAGAAGGGAAAGATCTAGACAATAGTAACCATAATGAAATGTAATTTAGGATGTTAATGGCAAAAGCAAATTAATAGCTTAGAGAAAAAAATGATTTTAAGGAGCTGAGAATAGAACTTCCAACAATGAAACGGGTAATTATAATGTTCAAAATCTATGTTTGCTTAGAATGAGAAGCATTTAAATCAGAAAAAAACCCCTCCAGGGTCAATTGGAGAAAGGAAATCTGGAAAAATAATTCTTTCTAATCCTTGTGATTAAAATCAGTCCAGCTGGCAATGATGATGTTAATTGGTAAATTCCTTACTTCCCATAAAATGTAATCTCTACTTTCATCAGGAAGTGATTAAACTCTTTTTTTGAATGCTTGCAGACAATCAGCATAACAGCAGACATACTAGTGACTTATTCCAAAGTTCATTACATTCTGGGAAATTCAGAACATCTAGGTTTTTCTTGCTCTTACATAATTTACTGACATGCATGAATCTTGGTCTCCCCCAATCTGTGAAACTGAACCAAAATAATCAATGGATAAGCAATCCAACCCTGTAAAATTTAAATACCTCAATCAGGTCACTTAAGTCCAGAACACAAGGTGTGTTCCTCTGGGTTTAAGAACAATGTGGCAGCAGCTCTGGGACTCTCACCCTTCCCAATCACCACATTTCCATTCTGCAACATATCTCCAGTGATCTGCGATGCCTGTTTGGAAACTCAGAGCTTACCCTGTTGAATGCAAATGGAATTAAAAACCATGAGAAGTGCTTCATCACAGAAGCTGATCAGCACAATCTATTGGTTCATTGGCCAAAAAAAATTATCAAACCTTGTCTTTTCCATATTCATATGCTTTCTTTGTTCTGCTGTTGAAATTCGGCCCAACTGTGAACCTTTCCAACTTTTACACTTCGGTAATTATGTAACATAGCCTATTCTTCCAACCTTCAGCAAAATCACAGGATGTGAATTAGTTAAATTGGAAAACTCAATACAATACAAAATAGGTGCATCTGAAGTGAAATAAATGAATGTGAAAAATAAACGAACTGCAAAGTGTTTAGAAAAATGTCATTGAGAAAAATGTTATCCTGTGACTAATCATCTGTGGCTGAACAATCCTTGGATTCAAGTAACCTGGGAATGTTTATGTGCAATCTTATTAACATTTTAGTGTGCCTTTGGGCCCTAGTCGGTAAGCTCTCCTACCTTCAGCAAAAGCTGTATTCAATTTCTTTTCTGAGTTGAAGCTCTCTAATTAACTTTTTGTGGAATGTAAATTCATTTTCTGCAACTAATCCTCTGTTTCTTCCGTTTGATCACAGCATATGTTGCCACCAAATGTCTGTAGGCGTGATACTAATCTACCTGTGTAACTGTATTAGGAGATGAGGGAGCACTCAGAGAAATGGCACCAGTTGTTATTTCAGAAGAATACATGTCTTAAAATGATTGTGACAAGGTAAATTGTTTGCAAATTAAGTGCAAAAGGAAAAAAAACCTGTACTTATTTCGCATCTTTCATGTCCTCAGTATGTCCCATTGAAATGACATTTGTTTTGCTGGTGAATGCAGCAGCTAGATTACACACCACAATAGCAAACTAGTTAGAGGGCTGTTGTATAAGATAATGGTTCTAAAGAGGTTAATGTCCATGTCACATTCACTCCATCCATTCTATTGTTATCACACACAGTTTATTGGTGGAGACAAGAAGTTCTTCTCTAGGTTTCAGAGGGAACAGATATATTTGTTTCAGTTCTCAAAGGTCCTAGCAATTATGCTTGACCAAATGTTGTTGTACTTGTTGTTAGCTTGCAGTAAGTCGTAATTTTGCTCCTCTTTTGTAGAAATGCTATAATGTTGTATTCTCTAACCGTAATCAGTAGGTCGGCCCAAGACAATTCAAAGACAAAGGAGGATTGCTGACAGAGAACTTAAATGATTGCCACCCAATATCACAAGGTGCCAACAGTGGGCATTTAGGAAAATACCACAATGACCATTTTATCTACTTTCAGTGCAGAAGAAACGTTGGCCAACTCCTTGCTTAATTTTCAAATAATGCTCTGGCATATTGCTTATAGTCCAGAGCCCTCAGCGTGTAGAGTAGCATTTCAATAATGCACTGAAGTGTCATTGCAGATCGTGTACTCAATTTTTGACTCTAATCTTTCGCATGAGAACATGTTCCGGCATCTGACTCAAATCCCTCGCTGTAAGAGGAGAACGTTTTGCGAACGTTTACTTTAAAACATAGTTGTTGACTTGAAAGGATGGTTTCATAGCTTCTGGATAGTAATTATCAGCATGAAGTGCAATGATATAATTTGCAATTTGAAGACATCTTTAATATCATGTCATAGCTAAGTGCCATTTAAAAAGACAATGTGTGACTCACATATGATATTATTTTGACAAAATTACTTTTTGAGCTGTTTCAGGCTCTTTGGTTTCTCACAATGACATTTCTTTTAATGCATTGTGAAAATGTGTGACAGAAATTTGTCATCTAGTGTATTAATTATGAAGATGTTCACAGTCTTTGTATTTGTCTGCAATCAAGGTTCAGAAACACAATTATCTTGGAAAAATGGCAATTTTCCTACAGAGTGAACACTTAAATTATCTCTTCCTGCCTATGGACAGAGGATTTTAGATCCTAGATGGCTGCAAAAGCTAGGATTACCTGAGGAATTATGCATGCAGTTTTGCCTGAGTGCAAGAAATGTGTCACATCAGCCAGAATTCCTATCCCAATATCTCCAATATAAATTTGTACACAACCTAAAGCATTCACAGAGTGATCTTACTTGATCATTGTCCTGTTAATGGATTTTTCAAGTGATCCAGGTACTTTGCCAGTAGAATGGGGTGTTAATTAAATTACTTGCCTTTCTAACTGGTTTGAAATATCACCAAGGTAAATTTAAATCCCAAAAAGATTATTCAAACTCTAAAAGGGAAATGTACTTTAAGCAAACATCTATTTTGTCAGAAGTAAATTGGTTTTTAAAATTGGTTTGTGACAACTGAAGTACAATAGTTGATGCTGAACAACACATAGTCATCACAGAGCATATTTTGAATGCATTATGATCCACACACTATTATTATTTTTATATAAATTCTGAGGCTTATTGCTAAACCACAAGCACCTATATAATCTGCTGAATATGTGCACATGAATTTCAAGCAGGAGCTGACTCAGTGTGTTCCTGAGTTATTCACTATAACCTCAGACGGCAGGAGATATTTCTTGCCAAATTGCTCTTCTGCTGCAGTCACCATGCTCATGACCTTGGGAAACTGTAGATGTTTCACACCTCTCTTAATCTTTGCAAATTCTCATTTTCCCAGTTTGAAAGGAAGTCTCACGGGGTCCAAATTACAGTGTAAGGATTGGGTCATCAGGGTGGCCTCTAAATTTCTCATTAACTCAACAGAGATTTTTCAGAGGAGGAATAAGTCAATGAGCCTGGTTCTTTCAGATAGGGCTCAGAGCTGCTCTGAAACTCAGAAAATCAAACCAAATCCTATGGGGGTGGGAAGAAACAAAGTCTACCACAGCTTAGTAGTCATATCTCCTTCTTCCGATCTATTCATTGAAAAATATTGTCAGGCTTTTGATTTTGAGAGTGCTAAATTATGAATTTTGGAGTGTGATTGAGGGAGGGGGTGGGAGTGGTGGTGGGAGGAAAGGAGATTCCAACTGAGACCACACTGAGGATGTTAAGTATTTTAAAGTGGTAACATTGTGTTTGATGTATATTTTATATATTGGAAACTGACTCTGCAATGCAGTGAACGAAAAACAGTGTGTGTTTCAGGCACAAATATTCCTTGTGAAGAACAGAGGAAATGAGCACAGCCTGACTTGCAATACAGTCATATCAATAATGCAATAATAGCCTTTTAGATACTGAATTTATTTAAGAATCTGCAGCAAAGAGATGTATTTTTCCATTAAATAACAACTCTGACATTTATATGTAAATGATGAAGAGGATCTGGATGCATGGTTACTATACCAATAGGGTAGCTCAGCACAAATTAGTCGCAAAAGATCTTTAAGTGAAGAATTGATCTTCCAAAGCAAGGTAGCCTCGGTACCTCAAGCAGTTGGCTAGGTGGCCTGCAGTAAAATGCCTACAGCTTTATATCTCACTGTGTGGCCATTCAGACTTACTTGCTTCATGGATGGATTTTGTTCATTCTTAGACTGGTGAATTGATCATCATCGGAAATCGCTAAGGATACTTCTTTCTTATGGATGGTGTGATGGAATTGAATAGCTTGTATTGGTTGTGTATTTTCAAGTGGCTTAAGAACATAAGAAATAGGAACAGGAGTAAGCCATCTGTCCCCTTGAGCCTGCTCCACTATTGAATAAGATTATGGCTGATCTTTTCATGGTGGCTTCATTTACCCACCTGTTCACCATAACACTTAATTCCTTTGCTGATCAAAAATCTATCTTTGCCTTAACAACATTCAACGCGTTAACCTCAATTTCTTCCTGGGCCTTATTTCGCCCACAGTGAGGACATCAGTTGTTGATGGCTTGTTGACTCGGGCAGGTGCCCTCACTTGTTGGCTTTCTTTGTTTTCTCAGTAGCTGCTGAGAATTGTTGATTGTAAGTTCTTGACACCATTTTTGTGGTCAATATTGGGCATCCATTTCCCATGAGCTGATGTTAATAGAGCAGACCTCAGCACTGGCTTTGAAATATTTCCTTGTGCTCCAATATAAATGGAATCCCTGACATAATCCTGAATAGAGCACACGATTAAGCATCTTGAATCAGGCATTCTGGTAACTTTATCCCAGCTGATCTGAGACTGATGTGATGTCTACTTTTGATATATATGTCTCTTATGGACCTATATTCTTATTGTTTTGTTGTACCCCTTGGTTTGCACATTCTTCCGAAGACAACATTGCTGATATTATTCAAGGGGCTTCATATAGGGTCTATACATTGTCTGTGTTTCAGCACCATAAGGTGTTTCAAATGACAACAAGGAGCTCTATTTGGAAGAGTTGAGAACTAAAGTTAGATTTGCTCAATACAATCCATGCATCTTACTGCTGGATCAACGAACAGTTGTGACTACACTTGGTTCTGGCTGCAGAGCCACCTCCATCTGTTCATCCCAGTGGAGGAAGTATCCATGGTAGGCTTAAAAGATCTTAATCCTTGTGCAGCTAGATGGGGAGCTTGCCAGCTCTAAGCCTGGGCTCAGCAGCAGCAAACTGTTCTCATTACACATTCATTCCTGCACTAGCATTCAATACCCTGTAATTTTGTACCATTAATCTATAAAATCTACCAGCGTGCAGTCTTTCTATTAGTATCACATTCATATGTTGAGACTGAATACTTTGATAGTGAGCAACCCAATATTATTTGCCTTGTGCTGCAGAATTGTTACTTCAAATTTCCTTTTAGATTTGTGGTGACCCAGATGAGTTTTCTGAATTCATTATGTTCCAGTCTCAATACCCCAAATTGTTATATTCCTGAGTGAGGAGAGATAGAACTGGCGAGTAACCCAGAACCTCAGGCTAATGTTCAAGGGCTTATGTGGCACCATGGTAGTGTTCCTTACTCTGGGCCAAGAGGCCTGGGTTCATGTCCCACCTACTCCAGAGCTGAGTAACAACATATCCGAACAGGTTGATTAGAAAATATCTATATATTGCTGTGACTCTTGTGGTACAATGGTAGTGATTCTACAGGTTCAAGACCAACAGGCTCCAGAGGTGTGTTCTAATATCTCTGAACAGGTTGAGCTGGTAAGTATCTAAAATGGAAGTCAAGCATTTTATTTGAGGATAGATTAAAAACTGCTGGGTCAATTTATTAAGCTATAAATGGCTTGGCGAATAAGAACAAGGATACACTATAAGTCTTCATTTACATGCTTAAGCATCTCCCCTTGGAAATGAGAAAATATTAAATAGTTGCATATACTTTGTGAACTGGAATTGGCACGAGATCTCTGAAAGGTTTGCTGCTGACTGTGCATTGAGTGTTCCAAGTCTATCTGTATATCTGTTATGACTTCAAAGGAGCCATTTAAATGAAACAAGACAAACTGAAAGATGAGGACTGATTTTTATAAATGCACATTATTGGTGGTATAGGTTTCCCACTGACAGTATGCATTTTTAAAAAAAATGGTCTTTCCTTTCAAAACAAAATGCCTAGAAGAGTAATTTACATCTCTCCCTTAAAATAAAAATGTCAATTTTTAACACAAAATCCACAGGAAGCTTATGTTTAAAACCATTGTCCAGGTTATAGCTCATGACATCACAAGGCTTTGTTCCTTAATCTCTTTGTTGAAGGCAGTAGGAGGGACAGCAAGGAATTAACAAGCAGTTAGCCTGATATCTGTCACAGGGAAACTGCCAGATTTTTAAAATAAAAATGAACAAAGATCTTCAACTAATGAGACAGGATTTGTAAAGAGGCAGTCAAGCTTGATAAATCTGAATAAATGTTTTGAACAGGTGACTAAATTAAAGCTCTGAGGAAGAGTCACTCAGGTGATGGCTCAATGATTAGCACTGCTGCTTCACAGTGCCAGGGACCTGGGTTTGATTCCATCCTTGGGTAACTGTGTGTGGAGTTTGCACATTCTCCCAGTGTCTGTGTGGGTTTCCTCCTACAGTTCAAAGATGTGCAGGTTAGGTGAATTGGCCATGTTAAATTGCCCCATAGTGTTCAGGGATGTGAAGGTTAGGTGCATTAGTCAAACGTTAGGGTGGGGGAATGGGTATGGGTGAATTACTCTTTGGAGGTTAGTGTGGACTTTTGGGCTGAATGGCCTGTTTCCGCACTGTAGGGATTCTATGACCCAAAACATTAATTCTAATTTTTCTCCGCAGATGCTGCTAGACCTGCTGAGCTTTTCCAGCAATCTCGATTTTTGTTTGTGACTAACTTAAAAGGATTGGGGAAAGTCAAAGGATGCTATTTTAATAGACTTCCAGAGGGCATTCAACAAAGTTCTTCATAAGATGCACACAGCTAAAGTTCAAGCTCAAGGAATTGAAGATGATGTATTGACCAGTTAAGAAGCAGGTGGAGTAGCAGAAGACAGCATAAGTATAATAGCAGGGACTCCAACCAGGACAGTCCCACAGGATTCTGCCTCAACCATGCACTGCATTCATTTGATTAGATGACTGGACAAAATAAATGATGGCTAGAGAGCTGAATATTAAAGTTTTACCAAGGACTCAAATATTGTTTGCAATGTAAGCAGTTAGGCAAAAGCATAAAATTACAAAGATACATTAATAGATTAAATAAAAATGTATGAAATTGATTTTGATATGGGCAATATAATTTGAAGGCATTCACTTTGTATCTAAAAGGTTTTGAACAGAATGCTTTCTAAATGGTGAAATGAGTAGAAACCATCGAAGTATAATGAGACTTAAGGACTCATGTAGATGGACCATTTTTAAGCTATGGATAGATGCAGAAAATAATTTAAAATACTAATGGGATATCAGGTTTTCGAACTAGCATACTGAAATAAATGGATTTCAAGAAAGGAGGGAAGGAATGGAGGGAAGTTTGTAGGTCTGCTGGCTTTACAGCAATGGCAAAGCACTTGGGAAACCATAAGTTGATTGGGAAATATCCGCATAGACTTCTGAAAGAGGAACAGCAAATCCATTACAGTTTGTTGAAGATGTAACTAATTGGGTGGATAAGGGTAAACCTATGGATAGTGCATTTCGATTTCCAGATTAGTTGCTGCATGCTGAGGCTCCTGGCAGTGAGGTAAGAGCATGGATTAAAAATTGGTTGATGGATACAAAACAGAGATTAGTAATGGATGGGTCATTTGCAAGTTGGCAGGCTGAGAATAGTGAGGTGTTGCAAGCATCAGTGTTTTTATTAATTTCACTCACAGGATGCGGGCTTCACTAGCTAGGCCAACATTTATTGTCCATCTGTAATTGCCCAATGGCCAGGTAAGAGTCATTGGCCTTGCTGTGGGTCTGTAGTTACATGTAGTTCAGACCAGGTAAAGATGGCAGACTTCCTTCCTGAAATGACATTAGTCATTAGTGATCCAGATGAGTTTTTTTCCTGATAATCAGCAATGGCTTCATGGTGGTCATTGGACTCTTAATTTCAGATTATCATTGAAATCAAATTCTGTCATTTCCATGGCAGGATTATGAACCTGGAGTTCCCCGATAATTGCTTGAATCTCTGGGTCAATAGTTTAGTAATAATCGAACTCGGCCATCACCTCCTGTAGCCCTGGTTTCAGTGATCTGCAATCTATGTTAAGAATACAAAGAGCTGAATATTATGAGGTCTGAAGAAGTGGCTTGGGGGTTTGAGCAGGACTGATCAGTGATGCTGTAGAGTGTCTGTCACCCTTCTGTTGCCATGGTAGTTTGGCAGCAGTGGGAAATATGGCCACTCATAGGCGAATTATACTACTTAAATGGCTCATCGTTTTCATGCCAGAACCATTTTCCCAGCTGCAGGCGGACCAAATGTTGCATGGGGAAACTGCTTCATAAACCTTTGGCAAACTCTGTCTGAATTTGGGGCATGGAGGAGAGGGGGTTCCTTCCTATTGGGCATTCAGATACCCAAAAAGGATCCGCTAGTGATAATGGTAGCCCCCCTCAGCAAAACCACCCCTAGTCATATACCATCACTAAATCATCAACTGCACTTCACCTTACATAATGGAGTCTGTCCCATGATCCTTAATTCCACTGACCTTGCTATAAGGACTGCACCCATCAATGAGTCTCTCAGATGGGTGTAGTCCCAGACGTGGCCACTAATGGTGCTGCTCAACCTAAATACTGCAAACCCTCCAATTGGTCAATATTGCTTGAAGGTGGGCTCTCTTCCCTTAAAAGGGTAAAAACAATGACTGCAGATGCTGGAAACCAGATTCTGGAGTAGAGTGGTGATGGAAAAGCACAGCAGTTCAGGCAGCATTCGAGGAGCAGAAAAATTGACATTTCGGACAAAAGCCCTTCTTCAGGAATACAGGCAGAGTTCCTGAAGGGTGGAGAGATAAATGAGAGGAGGGTGGAGGTGGGGAGAAAGTAGCATAGAGTACAATAAGTGAGTGGGAGTGGGGATGGAGATAATAGGTCAGGGAGGAGGGTGGAGGAAGGTAGCAAAGAGTACAATGGGTGGATGTGGGTGGGATGAAGGTGATAGATCAGAGAGGAGGGTGGAGTGGATAGGTGGAAAAGAAGATAGGCAGGTAGGACAGGTCATGGGGACGGTGCTGAGCTGAAAGTTTGGAACTGGGGTGAGGTGGGGGAAGGGGAAATGAGGAAACTGGTGAAGTCCACATTGATGCCTGGGAATCTCTTCCCTCATAAGGATGGGGGCCTGATGCCAGTTCAGTTGCTGTTATATTGATATGGAATTTGTGAGAGACTCCACCAAAGAGTTATTCCCCCAAGTTCCAGCCCCTTCAACAGGTCCAGTGCTGTCTTGACAAAATACTGCCCCAAGCATCCAAGCTTGTTAATAACAAAACGTTCGACTTTGGGAAAAATAAAGAGGACACAAGGGGATTGCATAGGAATTTAGACAAACTAAGCCAATAGGTGAGAAGCTGACAAATCAAACACAAAAATGGAAACATATCCATCTTGGTCAGACAGATGGAAAAGCAGAATATTTCTAAGGGTGAGGAATTTTGATATGCTGGTAAGCAATCTGGGATTGCTTATTTATAAATCTCAGAAAACTAACACAGAGGTAGAACAAGCACTTAGGTAAGTAACTCACCTATTTTTATGTTTGCAAGGGAATTGAAGTAAGTTTTATGATAATTGTATCCTGCCCTTGTGGTATAACACTGCTGTGTACAATTTTGCTCTCCTTACCTAAGGAAGGGAATACTTGCCTCGGAAAGAGTATGTGAAATCTAAGTGTACTTCTGATTTTTTTCTTTGCTGTCAAGTTGTTGGAGTCCTTACAAAGTCGGCTTCCACAAGCAAAGGGAGTATGGAAAAGTGCCACTATTGTTTAAGAGGGATAGAAGTCCATCCTATCTGCTATGGGCAGATGGTGAGAACAGAGCGTGAGATTCATTTTAAAATTCACGATTTGTCTGTAACAGAAAGTGGAGTCTCAAGTCTGAGATAAACTCATAATATTGAGAAGTGGCAGATGGAGTTTATTTCAGATAAATGCGAGGTGCTGCATTTAGGAAAGCAAATCTTAGCAGGACTTATACACTTAATAAGACCATAAGACATAGGAGCGGAAGTAAGGCCATTCGGCCTATCGAGTCCACTCCGCCATTCAATCATGGCTGATGGGCATTTCAACTCCACTTACCCGCATTCTCCCCGTAGCCCTTAATTCCTTGTGACATCAAGAATTTATCAATTTCTGCCTTGAAGACATTTGGCGTCCCAGCCTCCACTGCACTCTGTGGCAATGAATTCCACAGGCCCACCACTCTCTGGCTGAAGAAATGTCTCCGCATTTCTGTTCTGAATTTACCCCCTCTAATTCTAAGGCTGTGTCCACGGGTCCTAGTCTCCTCGCCTAACGGAAACAATTTCCTAGCGTCCACTCTCTCCAAGCCATGGGAGTGTCCTCGAGAGTGTTGCTGAACAAAGAGACCTTGGAGTGTAGGTTCATAGCTCCTTGAAAGTGGAGTCACAGGTAGAAAGGATAGTGAAGAAAGCGTTTGGTATGCTTTTCTTTATCGATCAGAGTATTGAGTACGGAAGTTGGGAGAGCATGTTGTGGCTGTACAGGACATTGGTTAGGCCACTGTTGGAATATTGCATGCAATTCTGGTCACCTTCCTATCAGAAAGATGTGAAACTTGAAAGGGTTCAGAAAAGATTTACAAGGATGTTGTCAGGGTTGGAGGATTTGAGCTATAGGGAGAGGCTGAACAGGCTGGGTCTGTTTTCCCTGGAGTGTCAGAGGCTGAGGGGTGACCTTATAGAGGTTTACAAAATTATGAGGGGCATGGATAGGATAAATAGACAAAGTCTTTTCCCTGGGATGGGGGAGTCCAGAATTAGAGGGCAAAGATTTAGGGTGAGAGGGGAAAGATGTAAAAGAGACCTAATGGGCAACATTTTAATGCCGCAGAGGGTGGTATGTGTATGGAATGAGCTGCCAGAGGAAGTGGTGGAGGCTGGTACAATTGCAGCATTTAAGAGGCATTTGGATGGGTATATGAATAGGAAAGGGCTTGGAGGGATATGAGCCGGGTGCTGGCAGATGGGACTAGATTAGGTTGGGATATCTGGTCGGCGTGGACAGGTTGGACTGAAGGGTCTGTTTCCATGCTGTACATCTCTATGATTCTCTATGACTTCAAGCTGCAAGATTTGTGAAAAGTCTGAATATTAAATAAAGCCACAATAAAATGATTGGAAGCCACAAGGGGAAAATTGAGATTTGTGAAACAAAATAAACAACCACAAAAAGACTTTCTTAATCCTAACATTAGAAGTTGTTATTGATTCAAAGACATTTTAGAACAGGCTAGTTTAACCACTGACATTTTAGAGACTCCGAGCATGGATCAAGTAAAGACTGAGGCTAAGTTATTACAAGTTGGTGTGGACTTGTTGGGCCGAAGGGCCTGTTTCCACACTGTAATCTAATCTAATCTAAACAAGTTAAGCTATCCAGCTAGTTAGATCAGAATGAAATTAACTCAATCTACAATCTAATCAATTTTGTAAGGAGCTAGAACCGTAATCCAAATCGACATCTTGTCACTCAGTTGGAGCAGGGAAAACTGATAAAGAGGTTTGAGAGAGAGGAAGAGGGAGGGAAGGAAGAAAGAAAGAGAAGGAAGGGCTTCTCTTTCAAAATTGGAAATGGAGTTACAGGCAGAAATATTGCTGACAGACAGTAGCTTTTCAGGAAACTCTCCTTCACCCAGTAACATTTAAATTTCCCTTCCCCAGAAACAAGCGTTGAAGCCCTGAGATACATGAGGTTCATTCCCAAATTGGAAGAGGGTGCTGTGGAGTCCTCCTCACTACTTTCACAAAATGTAGCAGGACAATTACAATGGTTACAAGAAATGGTCATTTAACAGGGAAGGCTCAAAACATCCATTCCTTGCTCAGCCTTGTAACATTGATTATGAGCAGAGAGAATCTGGTATGCTTAATATGTATGAGTTGGTCCTGGTTGCATATCACCAGCAATCCAGGGTGAGTACCGTGGGTGTCACGGTGGCTCAGTGGTTAGCACCGCGGCTTCACAGTGCCAGGGACCAGGGTTTAATTCCAGCCTTGGGCAACCTTTCCAGGCCAGGTGGATTAGCCATGGGAAGAGCAGGGCTAGTGGGTGGTGAGTCTGGGTAGGATGGTCTTTGAAGTATAGGTATGGACTTGATAGGCTGAATGGCCTGCTTCCACATTATAAGGATTCTGTGATTTGACCAGAATTTATCAGTGAAGGCAAAAGCAATTCACTTTTGAACAGTTGTTCTGCACCTTAAAAATACAGTGCACCTGCGATAAATTAAGCAAACCGATATCCATGAAAGAATATAAAATTTCCAACCTCAGAATGCACTTAGAGAAACAGCTAGAGAAGCCATAGTCACCATTGATAGCTATGAGCTCACCCATAAGCCCAGCAACTCCAGCTTCTAAAATCCATGGGATAAGAAGAGACGAGAGCTGGATGAAAGGAAGCCACACCCAGGAAAGGGAGTTCAAATGGGGTGGAAAACATCAACCTCAATCCATGAAGAAGAACCCCAAAATTCCTGTGTGTTTCCACAGCAATAAAATGGGGCACCACTGGCTGAAATACTGGACCTTAAAAAGAAAGTCACCAGGAAAGGTTAAAGTCCTCCAGATCATTCCTGAAAGAGAAACCTCAACAGGGCACACACCAACAGTGACCTTGATTGCAGATTCTAGCTACTTGAGAGTGTTTGCTCTGGGTTGTAGTCAATCAGGCAAACTCCTTGAAAACTTCATGAATTTTGGCCTCATGGGAACAATGCTCCTGTATCCCTCCCCAGTACTGAGTGAAGCTATCCCTTTGTCCAGACATACCCAGAATACCCAATTCCTAAATTCATGGAGGATTCTAAACCATGCCACACCCATTCCTTAGTCTGCCTAGAAAGCCAAGACCCAGGTCAGGAGAATGGATGGAGGCTGTATGTTTGTTCCCCTCTGCTGAGTTCACCTACAATGTGGTTTAGCCTTGAGCCATGCAATTGTAGGAATTGCTCCAAAGCTCCCAGCAATAGGGATAGGCTGCCCATTTTAGAACAAACTGACTGGCTATCAAACTATAATAACACTAAGAGGACTAGTCTCAGTGGGCACCACCAGGGAGACAAACCAGCCACAGGAACTGTGGGAGACCAGGCCGGAGCCTGTCAAAGCAAATTGGGTCAAGAGACAACCCATAGAAAGTAAGTGGGGAGAAAGGGACCAATTGAAATATAGTCCTTTCAGGATAAGGTAGGTGGTGCTCAGAAAGAGCAGCCCGCACAAGCTTCTGCAAAGACACGGAAAGCTGGAAAGGTTCAGCGGCCCTGGTGGCAGTAGAATCTACAAAAGGGTTGGGATAACCCAGGTTGACCCTTGAGAAATTAAAAGGGCTAAACACAGACCAAGAAAGGTAGAAGGAGTCACAGAAAAGAAATTAAGAATTGAAGGGTATAAGTGCCCGAGGTTGTTCTGGTAGATCTTTTCCTGGCTGATTAAAATGGATCCTGAGAGATTTGCACACTGTGAGGCAGATGGTGAGCAGTGTACCTTATCTCGTTGAAGAGTCAAAAACCAGCCAGTATTCCAGAGCACAAGTAACAGAGACTGAAGGAGAGCCATGAAAATGTGCCTGAAATAGCTCCACAGAGGCTGGTATCCTGTCACCAGGTCACCTTTTATTTACCACGTGGAAAGTCCTTGACATTGATCCAGCTCCCTCAGAGCCAGTTCTCAGAGTATCAGGAAGTCTGACCCTCCTGTTTATTATTTTATATAATGTCTTGCCAACACCTTCATTTTGGAGACCTCTGGATGACTCTGGTGGAGTTTAGCCAGTAGCTGGTGACAATCCTTGGTCGGGACACTTTCTCCCCATAATAATGTGCCGCCTGAAATAAATCCACAGAGGTTGGTATTCCGTCACCAAATTAGCTTTATTTACATGTGGAAAGTACGTGACACTGATCCAACTCCCTCAGAGCCAGCTCTCAGAGTTCTTTTGCCATAAATTCTGTGTCTTATGATCCTGCCTCACTTGTTACCTGATGAAGGAATGCTTCCAAATAAATCTGTTGGACTATAACTTGGTGTTGTGTGAATTTTAACTTTGTCTACCCCAGTCCAACACTGGCACCTCCACATCATAACTTGATTAGAGTTGAGAGGCAGATTCTATATATTCCTGAGGATTTTGAAAACTGAAGCACATCAAATTTTTGAAGGGCTTGACAGGTTAGTTGCTGGCACATGTTTCTAGAGCTATAGTTCATTGTCTCAGAAGAATATATCTGTCACTTAAGACAGAGCTGGGGACCATCAATGTGGACTTCAACAGTTTCCTCATTTCCCCTTCCCCCACCTCACCCTAGTTCCAAACTTCCAGCTCAGCACTGTCCCCATGACTTGTCCTACCTGCCTATCTTCTTTTCCACCTGTCCACTCCACCCTCCTCCAGAATCTGGTTTCCAGCATCTGCAGGCATTGTTTTTACCGAGAGCTGGGGACTTGCTGACCCCAGAGAGTGGAAGATTTTTTCATTTAATACATTCAAGTCTGAGATCCTTTGATGTTTGGTGACTAAAAGAATCAAAGGGCATGGGTAAGTACAACTATTTCTTACAATCTAATAGTCTTAAATTTACCAGCAGGATACCTGAATTCCAAGAGTTGACTTTAAGAAGATTAGAATATTGTTCCTTGGACTTTATCAAGATAAGAGGTGATTTGGCTAAAGTTTTCAAGGCATTAGGATGAAATGAAAGGGTAGATAGAATGGAATTATTTTGTTTGTCGTGAACCTAAAGACATGGCTGATAATTTGGACACAGGCCTGTCGGGAATGAAATTTTACAGATAACTGATTTAGAAGATTGGAAATCTGTTTGCCAAAGGGCAGTTAATAGTAGGCTAATTATTCATTTTATCTTTGAGATCAATAGATTTTTGTTAGCCAAGCAGAGATATGGATCTAAGTCAGAGGTCAACAATTATCTCACTGATTGTCAAATAGTTTCAAGTGATTAAAACGCCTTCCATTCTAATGTAACATGATTGAATTTTGTATTCAGTTTTAATGAGAGAGAAATGATTCTGAGACTATTTATTAAAACTTAAATAAGGACAGTTATGAGGACATGAAAGCGGAAGTGAATCAGCAAATTAAGTTGAAGGGTAGGTCAATAGAGATGCAGTAGCAGAACTTTAAGAGGCTATCTTAGAATAAATATGTTTCAGCAAGTAAGAATATTTTCAAGGGACAGATCATAGTTATCTAGAAAGTTTAAAGACAGTATCAAACTTAAAGGAAAAAGTATAATTATGCAAAGACAGATGGCAGGGCAGAAGGTTAGGCAGAATATAAACAAATGATTAAACATTTGATAAGGAGGGAAATAACAGAATGTAGGTGAAAATTAGGCAGACATGCAAAAACCAAAATCAGAGCTTCTATGAATATTTTAAAAGAACAGGGGTTAACAAAGTAAGCATTGGTCCTATAGTAAGACCAGAGAATTGATAATGGAAAATAAAGAGATGATAGATGAATCGAAAAAGAGATTTGCATCAGTCATTACTATAGAGAATGCAATTACTATCCCAAAAGAAGCAATAAAGCAGGACATGGAAGGGAATAGAGACTCAGGAGAATTGCAATCACTGCAGAAGTAAGTGGTGCTGAGTAAGTTGTTAGTCCTGAAGGCTGAGAAATGTCTAGATCCTGATGGACTTCATCTTATCATCCTAAAAGAAGTGATGGCGACATAGTTGATGCATATGTTTTGGCTTTTCTAAATGCTGTCAATTTGGGGAAGGCCCCATTCATTTGGAAGGTTGGAAATGTAACTCCTTTATTCAAAGCCAGAAGAGACAGAAAGCAGGCAACCGCAAGACAGTTAACTTAACATCCATCACTGGAAAATGTTCAAAGCCATCATCAAAGAAATTATAACAAACCATTTAGATAGGTTCCATGTAATCAAGGAGAGACAACATGGTATTGTGCAAGGGAAATGATGTTTAGTCTATTTATTAGAGTTCTTTGAGAAATAATGTGCCATAGATAAAGGGAAACAAGTGAATGCATTTTACCTAAATTTCCAGAACACGTTTAATAAAATATCACCAAAAAAATTGTAGCATATGAAAGCTCATGAAATGGGGGCAGTATATTGGCATGGATGAAAGATTGGCAGGCCAACCGGAAGGAGAGAGGAGGCATAAATGGGTCTTTTCCAGGTTGGCAAGATGCAGTGAGTGGCATCAACAAGGATTAGTGCAGGGACCCCAACTGTGTACAATTTATATAAATGACTCAGATGGAGAAACATGAAGTATGATTATCAAATTTATTGATGACTCTAAGATTGATAGGCAAGTAAGTTGTGAAAAAGACATAAAGAGGCTACAAAAAAACATAGATAGGTTAAGTGAATGGGCAAATAGTTGGCAAATAGAGCATAAAATTGGAAAACTTTTAATTATCTATTTTGGCAGGAAGAATGAAATAAAGCATATTGTCTTAATGGTTAAAGATTATAGAGCTCTGATATGCTCAAAAATTAGGATGTTCTAATAGATGAATTGAAAGGGGAATTGAGTGCAAATATAGGAGTTAATGTTTTAGTTGTATTGTAAAGGTGAATCCATAACTGGAGCACTATCCAGTATTGGCAACTTCTTTTCAAGTAAATGCACTGAAAGCAGTTCAACGATAGTTTATGAGACTAATACCTTGAATGGGCAGGTTGTCTTATGAAAAATGGTTGAATAGGCTGCTGTTGTATCTGCTGGAGTTTAGAACAGTTAGAGGTGACTTGATCAAAATATATAAGATCCTAAGGGATCTTGATATAATTTATGTGAAAAAGATGTTCCTTCTGATGGGAACATTTCATATTTTGTACCGTCTTTTAAATCTTCTGTTGGTTATTGCTGTGCTTGATGCAGTGCCATCAGAGTTTTCCAGTTTTTGGTGGTGGAAGTACAACTAGGATGATTCCCTGCACATTTAATAAGCTCTGAGTCAGGGTCATGGCTACAGGGCACAATGGTAAACAGAAGTCCCGGCTCAGCACTGTCCTACCAAGAACAGGAGAATCCAGCCTTTTACTTTAATATTTATAATCAGCTTTTAGTCTTTCTCTGCAGAAACATGAAAGGTTTATTTCTTATTACTCTTTACATATTTTAAATCGGACCCTATCTGTTGCATTAGAAGTACATTACTGGGATAACTCATAATAAGGCTATCAAGCAAACCTTTCTAACAACCTGCAATGTATTTGATTAGAATTCAGAAACAGGTCTGAAGTATTTCATGACTACACTTGGTAAATTGTTTATTTTAACACTTTTCTTCAAATCTTCACTTATTTCTCAATACTGAAATGTTGGTGTTCAAACTCATAATCCACTGTGTTACTTTCCTAATATGGAATATCTGTGGATCTCTGGGTAATCCATGATGGAGGATGGGAACAATTTCTGGCTGTGAGAGCTGCTCCTTTTTTTGAGGTATTTTAGGTGTTGGAGGTGATTTCCTCGAATTCCAGGAGCAGCAATTACTGTGAGAGAGAGAGAGAGAGACAGAGAGAGAGAACCTGCACAGTTACTGCCTTTGCTGTTTGAATTCGTGTATCGCTGGGACATCGGAGTGCATCTGGGAAAATTAACAAACAGTGAAATTCACAACTAATCTTGAAGGAACTGTTGAGCAAAGTTCACAGCACAGAATCAGATAAGTTAATTGTTGTTTTAAGTCTGTCCAAGAGAAAGGCTGCAGTAGTGAATATAGTGGATTCTTTCTTGATTATATGTTTTTGGAGATAAGTCTCTTGATTAAACTTGAAATATAAGCCATAGCTATTAAATTAACCTGGGGCAGTGTTTGTAGAGGAATAAGACGGTGTTATTTTCTGGGTCTGTAGATTGTGAAGGAGCAAAAATGGCCTTTGCAGTGATACTTCTTGTCAGATGTGGGAGTTTAAAGAGAGTTTAAGGGTTACTGCAGATTATGTCTGCCATAAATGCTGTTGGATGCGAATCAGATCAAGTGGATCGGTTGGAGAGACAGATAGAAGCGATGAGGAATTTGCAACAGCAACAGTATGTGATGGATGGCAGTTATAGAAAGGGGAGAAAGTCTCAGATACAGTCACATAGAGGGGTTAACTCCAGGAAGGGTGAGAGAGGTAGGCAGCTAGTCCAGGAGTCTTTTGTGGATATATCCCTTTCAAACAGGTATGCTGTTTTGGAAAATGTAGGGGGTGATGGATTCTCAGGTGAACGTAGCACGAACAGCCAAGTTTCTGGTATTGAGACTGGCTCTAATGCAACAAGGGGTACAAAGTGTTAGTGGATTCTGTAGTCAGAGGTATAGATAGACATTTCTGTGGCCAGCAGAGAAAAAGCAGAATGGTGTGTTGTTCACCCTGGTGCCAGGATCAACAATGTCTCAGAGAGGGTGCAGAATGTTCTCACGGGGGAGAGGGGCCAGCGAGGGGTCATTGTCCACATTGGAACCAACGACATTGGAAGGGAAAAGATTGAGAGTCTGAAGGGAGATTATAGAGAGTTAGGCAGAAATTTAAAAAGGAGGTCCTCAAGGGTAGTTATATCTGGATTACTCCCAGTGCTACAAGCTAGTGAGGGCAAGAATAGGAGGGTGGAGCAGATGAATGCATGGCTGAGGAGCTGGTGTATGGGAGAAGGATTCACATATTTATTTCAATGCAAGGGGCCTAACAGGGAAGGCAGATGAACTCAGGGCATGGTTAGGAACATGGGACTGGGATATCATAGCAGTTTCTGGCATCAACAACAGAGTTTATTGTATAAGGAAATACCGGAGCTCCGGGGAGAGAGAGAGAGAGAGACACCAACCGCACAGTGGTCAGCTGCGAGTCTTCTCTCCACCCAGAGCACATGTCAAGATACTTCTATACATTTTGTAATATAATAGGTCAGTGATGAGTTATTGTCTTTGTAACATAGTTTGTTTATTGTAAACATTGCAGAATCATTGATAGTTTCGGTGCAGTCATTGTCAGTTCCAGCACAGCCCTTGTTAGTTTCAGCGTGGTTGTTATTAGTTTCAGCACAGACATTGTCAGTTTCAATGTCTGTGTGGAAGTCCATTGTTGTAGTAATGGGTGCTAATCGCTCTTCTTGAGAAGGCTGTTTACTGCAGCCCTGGCTATTAGCACTTTATATTGAGTCGGTATCAAATTGTTAGCGTTTCTATCAAAGGTTTTGGCTGGATCCAGACACTTCGATGGACAGTGTACACTACTCATGTGCATTCTCTCCTTCACCCACCTTAAACTAATCAACTGTGCTGTGAGTGCATTGTGATGGCATTCTAGTGGCCACAGGTAGTGTCTGTGTTTGCTCTGCTGTCTCTCTCCATTTTGTGGTCCATGGCCATCTTGTGTGCCAAGTGGCCAATTTATGGTTCAGCGGCCATCCTGTGTGTCAAGTGGCCAACTTATGATTCAGCGGCCATCTTGTGACCTCGTGTGCCTAGTGTCACCCTGCTCCGTGCCAACTCCCATTTCACCAGAGACCCATGTTTTATGTGGTGCTGTAGTTGATGCTGGATGTCCATAATTATATCCTGACTTGTGACCCTATCTCCCAGTCACCTTCATTGAGAACTCCAAGATTTTGACCATTAAGTGATATGGCAAGGAAATCTTTGATTAAATGCATAGTTCTGGCCATTTAAACCAGTAATAACTTGGAGTCCCTCATGTGTTTTCTGCAAATTCTTGGCATCACTGCATCCAAATTGTCAAGACTCTGAGCTCATTTCCTCTGCCCTGCAATACACAGTGTGGCAATGGCAACTTTAAAAATTATTCATGCACTGTTTTTCAAGCAACAGAGAATACTAGTTCAAATTAATACAACTTTTATCTTGTCACAGCTATCCACAGCTATTACTCTTTGTAGAAAGTAATGTTCTGTCCTAACTTCATATATGTTTAATTTCCCAACCTCTTAATGCATTCAGATGAATTATTGTTCCTGTTGGTTAATTATGTCATTAATCAGTTTATTTTAAGTGGGTTAATGGTAGTGTTAAATTAACACAGACAGGAATTGATGTAAAAGTGTTAAGAAGAACATACACAGAAAGCCAAGCTCACAAACGTTTAATTTATCACTTGTTACTTACATCCTTTGCTTTAATGAACAATAAATAACTCAGTTTTCTCAACCTTTTTCCCAATCATAAAAATAAAATTAGGTGCTACCTTCTCCTTACCAGAGTAAGCAAGCATATTTTCTCGACCTGACCTTAGAATATGTCTATTGATGCATTCATACCTGTGAAGAAACATGTCAAGGTTGTTGCTAAGAGTTGTTTACTAATATATAAAATTCCTGAAGATGTCAGGAAATATGGATTGCTTGATGTCTCAAAGTGCTGTAATATCTTTAGTTTTTTTTTGCCTTGTGGTAGCTGTCCATTAATGGAAAGAGCAAGTCGGCAAGATGCAGTAATCTGTCTATCTCCTCCTCCAGCAGCAAACAAAGAGGCCACCAGCTAGACCTTACCCAGATTTGTTCAATATCAACTAGAAACATTATTGCAACGTCCTATGAGCACAGTTACAAATAATAAACAACATTGTTCAAAGACAGACTCCATGGAGAATTGTTGCATGAATTTCATTCCCAAAAGATGTGAATGTTTGCAACAAAGAAAGTCACCAATGAATTTAATGACGGAAGCTTTAGTGCAATTTCAAAATCTCACACCTAAGGAAGATATTCTCTTTGTATGACATTTTGAATGCCTTCCTAATAAGGACATTTTCAATTTTGTACAGGAGGGAAATCTTCCAAAATAATTGATTTTTATATTGTCTACTGGTAACCTATTGAATTAAAAGTCTATTTTTCATCATGCATGAATCCAATTCTCCCACTGTTTTGTCTTATTCCCCAAACACTTTACCTCAGTTTTTGATTGCTTCAAATATGTAATAATTATTGAAGGTTTAAGACACATCTTTTATGTGATGTGTCACAGTGTCCCACGTATTTGTTTTATGTTAATTTGCATTAATGCACACCTGTGTGCCTTTGAACAAATAAATGTGTGAAGTTTCGATTTAGATTGTATTTATTATTGCAACTTTTAATCCATTAAATATTATAATCAATTTACAAATATCTTTTATTGTTTTTTAAATCCTAAGGTTCTCCAACTGTTATAGAGTGGTGAATGGTAATGAACCCATAATGTTATAGAAAATGCAGTTTTATCATGCATATACAATTACAGGTGATTTAGAACTAATTCAATGCCAAACAGTAAGAAACATCAAATCTTGCTCACACTGCAACAGTACCAATAATTCAAATATACTTTATTAGCTGTGAAATGAGTAAGGATGTCCTGAAAAAGGCTCTTTGTAAATAAAAGTTCTTTCTTTCTTACAATTAGCATGTTCTTTCTAGTGAAGTGAAACTCCTAATAACTGGTTTAATTAATCATTGTGCAGCAATCCATTTCAACTCCACATGAAAGCTGTGAATCTGCTGTAATTAAATTAACCTAAATATAGGAATTATCACCAGAAGAATGGTATTGCTACAAATCAACATCATCCAGCAACAGTCCTGCAGATGGGGCAATTTTATCCCAAACTGATGCCTGTGGTTGTTCTAACTGTTCCATTTGTGAAAGTCTGGGGAATATGTTGAATAAACATAAAATCAGTACCAGCTTGTTTCTTTCCAAAAGACAGATTAAACTGAAATTTCTCCAAAGTAAGCAGGTCAGTGGATATTGATTAATTATAAACACTGTAACTTGAGCCACTCAAACTGAAGCTTTATTTTCATTACATTTGCCTTTGAAACTACCTGTTTGATTCAGTGGTCTGCACATGCTTTTTCTATTTTTAAATATTGCTGAAAAACACCATGGTTTCCCACATACTATTATGGACTTTGCTATTAAAGAAAAATGGGCTGTTCAATTTAAACAAAAAAACCAGGCTGGTAATGGTCTTTACACCAGTTATCAGAGGGTAATGACATTTTCAGGCAGCTGCCTTATTTCATTTGAATTGTGCGGACTCTTATGTTTAATCCTGAGTTGACATCTATCTAAATTGGGCTACTTATTGACAGAAAAAATAAAGCATTTTCTGCTGTGGTCAATGTGCCAAGCACTTTCTGTTCCATTGAGAAATACTGTTTAGAATATTGGAAGTTGCACATCTGTTCAGATTAAAATGCAAAGCTGTGTTACAAAAAAAAACTTTGTTTTTGGATTCAAGCCGATCTTTCATTTATATTCGTTTAAAGTAAGTGAACAAAAATGGAACAAATTACTTATTTCTCATTTGCCATTTATCCATTAGGTAAGTTTTAATTCCTCATTAGCATATCTGTAATTATTTTCATGCGCTTAAATTAATCAGCAAGATAACGTATGAGGAAATTAGCTTGGTTGTTGGCAAGTTTTTGAGAGAGAAATTGGGCGTTAAATCTGCCAGTTTTCCAGATCCGGAACAAGAATTAAAAGTGCGAGCTTAGTGTGTTGTCTGCCCTTTGGATCCTGATTTCGATTTGAACCCAGAACAAGTCAGGCAAAGGCTTCACACAGTATACTGAAAGCAAGCACTGGTGATGCTGGAAATCGGAAACAAAAACAGAAAATGCTGGAGAAACTCAGCAGATCTGATAGCATGGGTGGAGAGAAAGCAGAGTCAACCTTTCGGGTCCATTGATCTTTTATCAGAACTGTTCCATTCACACAGTCCTACTGATTTGCCTAAAACTAGTTTTATTCTCCTTGACAATGTTAGTCTTCACCTCACAACTATTTTGAGATCTTTTTGCTGAATTGAATTGCTCTAAGTATTTTCATACTTGCCAACAAAAAAGCTTGAAACATTTTCTTTCAAAATTTGATGTACATCTCCAAGGGGAAAGAAGATGATTGACCCACATGCAAGGCATCTCCGAGTTGGAGCTTTCCTGTTGTGGAGGGCTGCAACACAGAATTAGGCCATATGGTCCCCGTTCCCTTTTATCTCCCTTTGTCTCCCTTTCATCAAGCCCTATCATATTTGCTTTTATTCCCTTTGCTCTCACATGCATTTATCTAGAGTCATAACGATTTACAGGATGGAAGAAGGCCCTTCAGCCCAACATGTCCATGCTGCCCAGTTTGCACAATTAATCTAGTCCCAACTGTCTGCATTTGGTCCTTATCCCTCCATGCTAATCCCATCCATGTACCTGTTCGAATGTTTCTTAAATGACAAAATTGTACTCACCTCCACCACTGTAGGTGATTTTCCTCTGTTCTGCGTAGTTCCTCTGTGCTGCAGTGTGTGTTGGTTCGTTGAAATAATGCTCTGATGCAGCTTTGTGGGTGTTGGGATGATCTGCTTTAGAACATTATTTCAACAAGCCAACACACACTGCAGCACAGAGGAACTATGCAGAACAGAGGAAAATCACCTATACTGTGTATTCAAAAAAGAACGGATACCCAATAGTCCCAGTCCGCCGATTTCTCAGCAGCAAACCCAAACAAGCAGAAAAAACACATCCAGAAACTCTAGCCACTCTCCCCTAAATCAAAAATGACTGCTAGACTACTCAGAACCCTTGGCATCATGGTAGCCCACAAACCCACCAACACACTAAAACAGCAGCTAATGAACTTGAAAGACCCTATACAGACAACAAGTAAAACTAATGTCATTTATAAAATACCGTGCAAGAACTGTAACAAACACTACTTTGGACAAACAGGTAGAAAACCAGCCACCAGGATACATGAACATCAGCTAGCCACAAAACAACATGACCCTCTCACTAGTGTCCTTACATACAGATAAGGAAGGACACCACTTCAACTGGAACAACACATCCATCCTAGGACAAGCTAAACAGAGACATGCACGAGAATTCCTAGAAGCATGGCATTCCAACCAGGACTCTATTAACAAACACATCGAGTTAGACCCCATCTATCACCCCCTGAGGAAAAGAACAGGAAATGACATCACCACAGGAAATGATGTTACCACAGGAACTGACATCACTAACCCAAAGAAACCCAAACATAGAAAGCAGGAATTATCAGCAGTGCTTTGCCCAGAGGCCCACTGAAGATGTTACCTAGTAGGGTGACAAAACATCTGGAAATGAACCTTCCAGCTCAGTGAGCAAACCTACATAAATTCATCCATTCCTTCCGTTGGTTACATGATTAATTTAAAAAAGAATCCCTTTCCCTGAGGATACTTTTCTCCCAGGCCAACTGAATATATGATTTAAAAGGAGCCGATTTAACTAAGCTCTCATGAGTTAACAAAAGTGTCAGTTTATTTGTTGATGGTGGCCTGATTGGCAGTAATCAGTCAAAAGAACAACATTTTCTCTGTTACCTGCAGTGCAAGGATGTTTAATGGCTGTTCTCAAACTGTGACATTCATAGCAAACTAGTTCACTCAGTAGTGTTTCAGGCCACAAACACACGGAGACCAGAGACTGCAGTCATTTTTTAACCCTTTTTTGATGTATCCATGAAATGGTGGAAAGCAAAAATGTCTACTGGAGATGGCTTCCTGCTGAGAGGGGAGTTACAGTCAAACTCGCAATATCTCTTCCTTTTTAGTTTTTGCTTGAAGTTTCCCTGACTCTGGACAGGTGTGACATTCATGAGTCCGCACAGGACTCTGGCTGATAGTCACTGAATTCATCGTTATCTTTTGTCTGTTGCAGCCCTCTTTTAAAGGGTACATGTTGAAACTAAAATTTTGATATGTGCACATGTATGCCAAAGTTTGATCATTTGTTATGACAAGTGCACAGCTTCATTGGATGATTCAGTAAGCACTCACCAAAGAATATGCACTCAGCTGTAAAAGGGGCCAACATACCAATGTTCCTGAAAGGTTCTGGCACCCTCCTTGCAGGTGAGGTTACTTCTACAAGTTGTGACGTTTCTGGAAATACTTTGGAGTGCTTTGTAGTAGAGTCTGTGGAGAAGGAAGGCAATGTGATATCCTCTGCAAACTTAAAGCTGATACCTTCTATATTCATCCCATTGGAATTGTCTTCTGACCCCTGTGGTTGAATCTGTCTGCAATCTCTTTTCCAATAAGCTAGCAAATGAACCATCTATTACCCTGATCTAGCTCCTATCTACTCATGACCGGTGTCTCACCTCCTGCTGATTCAACTCTATGCTAACATCTTGTGCAGCTGCAGTACTAAAATCTGAGCTGATGGCTCTGAGTGTCAAGTCAAGTGATAGGCCTCTTCATCGATGCTGTACTGTAGCTTCCTTCCCTCCTTCTAAGGTTGTGTGAATGAACAGGCAACGATATTCAACAACAGCTTCCAAACTCATGACCTCTACCACCTGGAACTACAAGGACAACAGATGCATGAAGACTATTACGTGCAAGATTTACCCCCTGTCTCCCAAGTCAAATGCAAGTCTGATTTGGAGATTTATAGCTACTCCTTCATCACCTTGTGGTTAAAACACCTTCTAATAATACTGTGGATATATCTTTACCAGACAGATTGCAGAGGTTGATGCTCTTTATTACATATTAATTGACTTGCATAGGATACATCAAAGCAATCTTGTGGGATAATGGATACATCGATCAGCTAATTTCTTACTGTTCATTGCACAACCTTATGAAACACCCTAAGGTGGTTTCCTAGGTAGGCTTCTCAGAGGGCATGCAGGGTTAGTGGCATCACAGTTTGGAGGCAAGTGTCTGAGTGGCAAAGTTGTTACAGGCAATAGTGAGAGTGGTAGAGCATGAGCTTTGGTGGGAGATGGGTGCAGTAGCAAAGATAGAGTGAGTGTGAAGTTTCAGAAAGAAGATGATGGCACTGGTGGAGTACAGAATGTTATGGACCTTCATCCCGCAGTGCTGGGCCTTCCTTCAGATGGCTGAGACTGCTTCAACATAGGTGGCAAGCTTGGACCAGGTTTGTCAGAGCTATTTCTTGAAGAAGAGGAAGTCCCGCCTCAAAGTCTTGTCCAGCAGGATCTCCAGGAACATGCCCACGAAGCAGGCTGAGAATTTCCTGTCTGCCATGATTAGGGCAACTTTCCGGAATGCCAGGGATGCCAGTCAATTCTAGGATCTTTAATGACTGGTGAGTTGCTTTGGAACACCATGTGGGGGTGGAAATATGGTATGATTCTTGTCACAAGGACACCTAAAGCATATGTTGGACGATATAATGAGAAAATGCCCTTGGCCTCACGATGAGAATCATTCCACCAAACATCGACATGACTCATACTCAGCTAAAACATTGTAAGGTCCAGCCCTTGGTCTTTCAAGTGTTTAATCAGGCCTTGTAATATCACTAGTATGTGAAAATATCATTGACAAAGATTGAGTTAATTCAAGGTATTGCATAGAAAAGGAGTTAACAAATTGCCATAAGCACCCTTGTTTATTTATTGTTTTAAAAAATCAAAGTTTTAATTGCCATATTACAGAATTTCTTAGTACAGAATAGAACTAAACACCCAAGATTGGCTGACCTTTCATTCCTGGTGCCTCATCAATAACCAGTAATCGTTGTACTCCACTAATTCCTCTTTAATGCAGACTATCTGGAGATGATTAAAGACTTCAGGTAAGTACTTTTTACTAATGGCTCGAACTTCAGGACCTGGGAGAAGCATGGGCCATATTCATGCAGCAAAGCCATTAAGTGCAGTAAATTGAAGAATGCATTAAATAAAATTGATTCAAAAGCAATACCATGTAACAAATCACAAGGGAAATCAGGAGCTGCAAGTGCTGCTTGTCACATTCGTACAAGATAGGAATCCATTTTCGATTGATTGAATCTATAATATGTTTCTTTATATATTTTTGAGTTCTCAAATAACTTAACGATTTTTGATTTCATTGTTAGTTCAAATAACTTTGATTGGACAAACGTTATGCAGGAGAATGACCAGTCTTGCTCTTGCCTACCTAACCAGGTATACATTTAGCTGCAGAGGACCGGGAAGCTTTTAAAGAACAACAGAGGATTACTAAGAAGGAAATACGCAGAGAAAAAAATGAGGTACGAAGGTAAACTGGCCAATAATATAAAGGAGGATAGTAAAAGCTTTTTTTAAGTATGTGCAAGGCAAAAAAATGGTTAGGACTAAAATTGGGCCCTTGAAGACAGAAACAGGGGAACAAAGAAATGGCAGAAGAATTGAATAGGTACTTCAGATCTGTGTTCATTGGGGAAGACACAAGCAATCTCCCTGAGGTAACAGTGGCTGAAGGACCTGAACTGAAGGGAATTTATATTTGCCAGGAACTGGTGTTGGAGAGGCTATTAGGTCTGAAGGTTGATAAGTCTCCGGGGCCTGATGGTCTACATTCCAGGGTACTGAAGGAGGTGGCTCTAGAAATCATGGATGCGTTGGTGACTATTTTCCAGAGTTCGATAGATTCGGGATCAGTTCCTGCAGATTGGAGAGTGGCTAATGTTATACCACTTTTTAAGAAAGGTGGGAGAGAGAAAGCAGGAAATTATAGACCAGTTAGTCTGACCTCAGTGGTGGGAAAGATGCTGGAGTCTATTATAAAGGATGAAATTATGACACATCTGGATAGTAGTAACAGGATAGGACAGAGTCAGCATGGATTTATGAAAAGGAAATCATGCTTGACTAATCTTCTGGAATATTTTGAGGATGTAACTCTGAAGATGGAAGAGGGAGAAGGCAGTGGCCAGTGGGGTACCGCAGGGATCCGTGCTGGGACTGCAGCTTTTTACAATATATGTTAATGATGTAGATGATGGTATCAGCAATAACATTAGCAAATTTGCTGGTGATACAAAGCTGGGTGGCAGGGTGAAATGTGATGAGGATGTTAGGAGATTACAGGGTGACTGGACAAGTTAGGTGAGTGGGCAGATGCATGGCTGATGCAGTTTAATGTGGATAAATGTATGGTTATCCACTTTGGTGGCAAGAACAGGAAGGCAGATTACTACCTCAATGGAATCAATTTAGGTAAAGTGGCAGTACAGAGAGATCTAGGTGTTCTTGTACACCAGTCAATGAAGGTAAGCATGCAGGTGTTCTTGTACACCAGTCAATGAAGGTAAGCATGCAGGTACAGCAGGTAGTGAGAAGACTAATAGCATGCTGGCCTTCATAACAAGAGGGATTGAGTATAGAAGCAAAGAGGTTCTTCTGCAGCTGTACAGGGTCCTGGTGAGACCACACCTGGAGTACTGTGTGCAGTTCTGGTCTCCAAATTTGAGGAAAGACATTCTGGCTATTGAGGGAGTGCAATGTAGGTTCACGAGGTCAATTCCTGGAATGGCAGGATTACCTTACACTGAAAGACTGGAGTGACTGGGCTTGTATACCCTTGAGTTTAGAAGACTGAGAGGGGATCTGATTGAGACATATAAGATTATTAAAGGATTGGACACTATGGAGGCAGGAAACATGTTTCCGCTGATGGGTGAGTGCCGAACCAGAGGACACAGCTTAGAGATACGGGGTAGACCATTTAGGACAGCGATGAGGAGAAACTTCTTCACCCAGAGAGTGGTGGCTGTGTGGAATGCTCTGCCCCAGAGGGCAGTGGAGGCCCAGTCTCTGGATTCATTTAAGAAAGAGTTGGATAGAGCTCTCAAGGATTGTGGAATCAAGGGTTATGGAGATAAGGAAGGAACAGGATACTGATTAAGGAAGATCAGCCATGATCATATTGAATGGTGGTGCAGCCCGAAGGGCAGAATGGCCTACGCCTGCACCTATTGCCTATTGTCTATGTCTATTTCCTGATCTGTGATTTGAAGCACCTCCCTTCCAACTCAAATTGCAGAGATACTAAGCGAATATACAGTCAACTGTGCCTTCTGTGAGCTAAGAGTCCACCTTTTTATTCATTATTTGAGTATTGCTGAAAAAAGACACAATTTGTTTACGCTTTTGCCTGTAAAAATTTGTTTGTTCACTGTGCAAACTTGGTGGTGAAAACGAGCAATCAAAGCCATCCTGTGGGATAATGGATACCGTGACAAGCCCATTTCTTTCTATTCATTGCACAACCGTTCATGGGAGGCAGTTAGCCTTGTCCTGAAAAGTACTCAGTTTACTTCAGATCGTCTTGGAAGGCTAAGTCATCTTAAAGTTATGAGCCACAGTTGAAGCTAGCTGTTTCACGCTGCTACTATGCTGCAACAAAACAACCAGTGGCCACCATTGGCAATTTACTGCTCTCGAGCCAAAAAGACTCTCTGCCTGTCATGCAAATAAGAAATGTGGTACACAAATTTCATTGCTGCTGTGATGTCAGATATAAACGCCTTACATTCCAAGAATTGATTGACCATGTCAAGCAGCATGTCCCTTTGGTTGCTTGCAACAAGCAAGATACTGCCCATAATTAACCAGCCTTGCAGTTCCAAAAGTCCAAAATGAAGTGTGATTCTGCAATTAGATGACATTTACTGGATAATCCTGTAATATGCTGATAACCAATCTGGTCTTGTCAATTAGCCATGTAGTGTACACATGCATGTAGTGGAAGTTGCATATATTAATATGTAGGGCCCTGTTCCTCACAGACAGGCAAAACATGCACACACGTTGCATCTATTTCATCTTAACAATAAGTGGCATCCATTTGTTGTTGAAATAACTCCTCAAAGGCTAGTATCCCACCACCAAGTCACCCTTTATTTACATGGACATAATATATAATACTGACCCAATTGGTTCAGAACTGACTCTGAGAGTGAACAGAACCCCGATTATCCTTTTATAACTGTCAGCCAGGGCTTCCCGATTGAACCAGGCTAACAGCCCCAATCAGGTCCACCTACTTGACCTCATTACTACAGTTGGTTCTTTTCTCAGCACAATTTGCAGACCAACAAAAGTCAACCTACCTGTTTAAAATTTATTCTCCATTGTAACATAGCTACCAATCAGTGTCCACTTGACAAACAACCTGCACTCTCCTCTCATGTCGTATAATATTGTTTCTCCCCTTGAATTGATATTCTTGCAAACTGTCCTGACGGGTGCAAAAGAAAAAGCTTTGAGAAAATGTCTTTTTTTCAGCAATACCCAAATTCTGTACTACCGACCAACCATAATTATTTTGGAAGTAATCAGAATTTGCAAAATTCTGAAATAAGTGACATTTTCCCTTCTTAGTCTTGCATTGAAAAACATTCAAACTTTGAATCAACTTTTCTTGGAAATTTGTGCCAAAATATGGAGGAAATGGATAAACATAGAACTATTTTAAAACATCAAGAAAGTTTGTGCGTATGTTTTTCTTTGTCTCTGCACCAGTGTTTCCATAATCTATTGTGTTGATTCGATGAAATCCCTGCTGAAATGTTCTGACAGTCATTTACACAATTCCACACACCAACCAAGAGACTGGAGAATACAGTGTTGCTCTGTTTGAATTGATTCTGAATGGGCTACAACTTTACACCAGAAACGTTAGGCACAGTCAGACCCACGGTCACATTTTGTGTGTTTTATGGCAATTTTTCGAACAATTTTTAAAGAATTTACTACTGCTTACTGACACTGATATTATTATCTCCAAATCCCATTGACTTTCTATCAAATGGCTGTCTGACCTCCTACATTCTACTCTGTTAGATCCAAATCTGCTGCCTGTGTCCATTCAATTATCTACTTTGTGCTAACTGACCTACACTGGCTCCCAGTCAAAAAGAGCCTTTATTTTAAAAGTCTGATCACTATGGTTTGGTGTTGTATTTGGTTTTATTATGTTCCTGATAAACATTGAAGAGCACTAGTATATTTTAATATATTAATGGCACTTTATAAATAAAAAGACTTACTGATATTTTGCTCAATCTCTGCTTAGATGTTTTAACCTTGTATCAGGTTATTATGCAGGTAAGATTTATTGGTGTGAATTACAGCTTTTCATTTCTTTCACATGGTTCACATTTGCAGCACTGTAATATTTATATCTTCATGTGTTGTTATTAGTTTTGCTGCACTGTACAACAAGTGGGCCTAGCTTTAGTAAAGCAGAAGATTTATCCCTTTCAAGACCTTTTTGAGTGCAGTCTAATTAGAAACAGAATACTGGATCCCTCAGAGTGATTACGGGGCAGTAATTTAATTGAATGAGTTCAGATTACATTATGAACTTTGAGAGTAGAACTGAAGTGAATTATGCCCAGCACAGGACACCCAAGATAAGATTACTGCCACAAATCAGCGCTAGACTTATTTTATTGATTTATACATATTTGTTTTGCCAACCCTTGTTCCTGGTGCATGGGACCAGGATCCTGACTGCTGGGAAATCGAGCGTAGGACCTTTCCCACCCCCAAGGGGGAGTTTGCAAGGTCAGTCATATATAGAGTCACTTCTGGTGCTTGTTTTTAATCCACAGTGTTAATATAATTGTTGGTGCAGGTCTTATAATGGAAAATTGCTTTATTTAGACAATCAAGGACCAATGTTCTCCAAATAGATGAGACCAAGAGTAGAAACTTGTTTTATTTCTTCTGTATTCTCAGAGCTCTTTTTATTTGATTAGATTTCTCAATGGAAACAGGCCATTTGGCCCAACATGCCCACACTGACCCTCCAAAGAGACACCAACCCAGACTCATTCCCCTACCCTATATTTACTCCTGACTAATTCACCTAACACTGGGGCAATGTAGCATGGCCAATTCACCTGACCTGCACTTCTATGGATTTACGGATTTTGTATTTGTTGGTGACTGTTTGTGCTTGTCAAGCTGAGAGACTTCAGTGCTTTCTCTGAGCAGAAAGTGTCAACATTAAACATTCCACAATCTTAGCCTAACCTCGGGTCACTATCTAATACAGCCATCTGGTTTTTCCATTTTCTGTGCGAGTTATTCATGTGCCTCTTTGAATGAGGTTACCAATTTTGTCCTCATTGTGGTGACTGATGGACCATTTTGTGCATGAACCTGTTAGAAAGTGAATTGAGATAACTAAACTAATTACAGGTAGCCGACAGAAAATACACTTCTGTCCAAGCGGTCAGAATTTATACTCTTGTCTCAACACTGAAAAGATGGTGAGTTAACTCAACGTGCCACCAGAGATTCCATTTTAAAAAAATTTTGAACAAGGAGGTCAGTTAGGACAAGTCACCATAGTCGAGATCCTGTTAAATTATTTTTATGGTTGCTAGACCTTCAAGTAAAACACGGCGGCACAGTGGCAGTGGGCAGCATGGTGGCACAGTTGTTAGCACTGCTGCCTCACAGCGCCAGAGACCTGGGTTCAATTCTCGCCTCAGGCAATTGTCTGTGTGGAGTTTGCACATTCTCCCCGTGTCTGTGTGGGTTTCCTCTGGGTGCTCCGGTTTCCTCCCACAGTCTAAAAACGTGCAGGTTAGGTGAGTTGGCCATGCTAAATTGCCTGTAGTGTTAGGTGAAGGGGAATGGGTCTGGGTGGGTTGCCCTTCAGAGGGTCAGTGTGGACTTGTTGGACCGAAGGGCCTGTTTCCACACTGTAAGTAATCTAATCTAAAACATCCAAGCAAGGAGTTTTCTTTTCAAGCTACAAACTACCTTGACTTGGAACTATATCCTTATTCCTCTGCTTTCACTGGTCAAAATCCTGCAACTCCCTTCCTAATAGCACTGTGGCATATCCACACCACATGGACTGCAAAGGTTTAAGTAGGCAGCTAACCATCACTTCCTCAAGGGCCGTAGGGAATGGACAATAAATGGCGGCTCTGTTGCTGATGCCCACAACCCATAAAACAACACTTTAAAAATCTTATTCTTGGTAACTCACTTCAATGGAAAGGTAAACTGCGTGCATGATAGTTGTTGAATTTGATCCTACATGTTTTGTAGTAGCCTAAAATTACCGACTTGATATATTACTTATATACAATAATAAATGCAGTGAAGCATGTGTCAAGGCTGAATCACAGCATAGGCTTTGCAGGATGCCTATAAACATGGAGAACTGTTTAAAGTGATGTGATAATTAAAGCACTTCAGGGAGCAGCCCTGTCAGATCTTATAGACAATTTGCCAGCTTTGTTAACAGAGGAGGGTGCAATGATGTGATAGATGAAGACTAGGGACATTAGAAATGACAGTCTTTCACTCAGAATTTAACATCGCAACATATTTTGTTGTTATTTTTAAAATGAACACAGCTCCATATGTTTACCAGCTATGTCCTTGTGAGCCATGAACTTCTAATATTTCCCATCTTTTCTGTTACATCATAGGCTGCAGGTGTCACTGGCATTGCCAAAATTTATTTCTCATCTTAATTGTTGTTGAGAAGGTGGGAGTGAGCCGTCCTTGTGATAATGGTACTTTCACAGCGCCGTTACTTAGGG
The DNA here is from genome assembly GCF_004010195.1 of Chiloscyllium plagiosum. NCBI lineage: Eukaryota > Metazoa > Chordata > Chondrichthyes > Orectolobiformes > Hemiscylliidae > Chiloscyllium > Chiloscyllium plagiosum. The sequence continues at coordinate 15,547,961 of NC_057741.1, read as the reverse complement.
AGCTCCAGCTAGGCCTTTGACCAGTAAAAACAGGATAAATTTCCAAGTGCAGATGGGATATTCTGCAAAGCAGTCACTCAGTCTGTGTTTGGTCTCACCAGTGTTGATGACAGCACATTGTGAACAGCGAATACAGTAGATCAGTTTGAAAGAAGTACAAGTAAATTGGCTGCTTCATCTGGAAACTGTGTGGCTTTGTTAGTAAACAGGCAAAATGGCAAGTTTTACCCCTTCTGTAATTGCCTGGGATGGTGGTATTTGAGTTGGAGAGGTATTAGGAATGGCAGATGAGTGAACCAGGATAATGAGGAGGAAATGGTCCCTGTGGAATACTGACAGTAATTACAACCAGATCCTGGATGAGGTTCCCCAAATCATTACTGTTCCAGTCAATGGATATACCAAACCTGTTAAGCTCCCCGGAGAGGGGGAATTAAACTGGTTCCTCTTCTTTATTCACCCACAATTTTAGGTTGCAACAAGGTTAATTTAAAAGGATGCCCAACAGTGCACAGCCATGCAATTTACATGGAATGCTGATACATACAGATAAAAAAGCAAGAAAGATAAAAATTTTAAAAAATACAGAAAGAACAAACAGTTGAATATTGAGGTCATTACAGTGAAGTCCATTGGTAGCATTGGCATTTGTTGTTGAATAGTTGGTTTCACAATCCTTAGCTGGGCAGATTAGTTGAGATTCAGTCATTATGCTTCCCATTGACTGTAATCGCATTCCAGCATTCAAAGACAGTAAGAGCCCTTTGTTGTCCTATTTCCTTTTGGTCGAGCTGCTCATTGGGTGACTTCTACTACTCAGTCTAAGAGGATGTTGTTACCTGCAACACAGTGATGCCTGGGGACTAATTCATAGACTAAAGAAGGTACAAACAAAAATGTTCAGCTCTCCTGCACACTCCAGTGGAGTTTAAACTGTCTTTTTAACCCTTGTATTGGTGCAAAGGAAAAGCACTAAATATGTCTGCAACTTGGGCGAAATCCATAAGGTGTGGCTTGCTGTTGGGAAAGGAATCTTCAGTCACTCATTATCTTAAAGCATACTATGTCTGCTTGAAGTTTCTTTGACACCTTTGGATGTTACATCCCCTTGATCCCACATAGAAGTTTTTCCATTTAATCACTGAATTTACATCTGCCGTGATTTTGTGTCTATCGTAGTCCTCTTCTAAAAAGAACACATTTTGATATTAAGAGCTAAAAATTCCCATCGTATTTCAAGATTCCAATAATTATGAGACTATCAATGGAGGGGAAGGCAAAATGTGTTTCGTTGTGGCATCCTGCTGAGATATTGGAAATGGCTGTGGATGATCCTTGAATGCAGAGGCTTGTGGGGGTGGAAAATGAGGACGGGGAACTTTATCCTAGAAGGGAGAGGATGGGATGAAGGCAGAAGTGTTGGAAAATGGATTGTACATTGCACAGTTGAGGGTCCTGTCAATTGTGGTGAAGGGAACCTTGGGAGAAGAAAAAGTTGCAGAATATCTATATTCTGTCTGCAAGATGGCCCCTGACCTTTTAGCTGCTTGCCATTTCAAGACATCATCTGGCTCTCATGCTAACTTTTTTGTCCTAGGTCTGCCGTAGTTGTCCAATAAAGCACACTGCACACCTCAAGGAACAGCACCTCATTTACTGTCTGGGCAATTTATAGCCTTCAGGATTCAACATTGAGTTCAACAACTTCAGATAAGAAATGCTACCCTCTATTTTGATTGTACGCCATGATCCCTGGTTCCCCATGTCTTATTTACATGGGTTTGCTGTCAGCAGAGCTGATCTATTTTCTGCTCTTAACACCTATCACACATTTATTTTGCATCTTTATCTCTCCTCTACCACCATTAGCACTATTTTTGCCTTATGCTCTGGGCGCCCTATCTGCTCCTTTTCTTCCTCTTCCATCAATCGCACAAAAAACATGTTTTACCAGGCCCCTTCAGTTCCAAGCACGAGTGACATTGCACTCAAAATGCTAACTCTATTTCTCTCTTCACAGATGCTGCTAGACCTGCTGAGTTTCTCCAGCACTTTCTGTTTTTATTTCAGATCTCCAACGTCCACAGCACGCTTTTCTCTGGCCTGAGATGATTGACCTCCAACAGCTACAGTTAGCTTCCTGTGTGCTAGGTGTGATTCAAGCAGAGAAAATTCTATCCTCATTTGTCCATTACATCCGTTGTATAAGGAAGTTTTGATGTCTACAAAGCCCACATCTTTTTCTTTTACTTCATTTTTGATTGTGGATTGATATGGAATAAGGACTGTTTTAAAGGCAAGGATTGTGGAAGGAATTATTGCTCTTTTAAACACAAGTTACTGAAACATATTGTGTGTGATATTTGCACTGCTGATCTGTTCAAGCAATGGAGGAAGATATAAGAGGAGACAGACGGGCCTGGGATGTGTATATAATGTGATATTTGGTCAGTAACAGATTGCTGGTCAGATTATGAAATCGCGACCTGTAATGGATGCCAAAAGTCATCTACCTGACAACAACTATCTGATTGGCTCGTTGGTAGCTGAATAGCTTGTTGGTGCGAATGATACAGTGAGAAGCTTTTGGACCTCGAGGAGAGTTGATGTGTCTCTCTTTCCAGTGTAAAAATACTCTGGCTCAAGAAAGCCAGTTGTTTTCTCCCACCAGTTGCTGTTGATTTAAACCATTATGTTAGAGACTTTATAATTCATGAACCAGTCACACTGTGCCTCCTGTGAAGAAGTGAAAGAACCTGAAGGGAAAGATCAGAGAACTAAAAGATTTGGGAAACAAAATGAATAAAAAATTCTGAAGACTGGTGTCATTGAACTGTTTTATTTTCCCTTCTCCTATGAAATCTAGGATTCCGTGGGAAGACAAGGAGGAGATTGCAGAGCCTTTGGCTTTGATCTTTGTGTCTTCACTGACTACAGAAATAGTGCCAGAAGACTGGAGGATAGCAAATGTTGTCCCCTTGTTCAAGAAGGGGAGTAGAGACAACCCTGGTAATTATAGACCAATGAGCCTTAATTCAATTGTGGGTAAAGTGTTGGAAAAGGTTATAAGAGATAGGACTTATAATCATCTAGAAAGGAATAAGTTGATTAGGGATAGTCAACACGGTTTTGTGAAGGGTTGGTTGTGTCTCACAAATCTTATTGAGTTATTTGAGAAGTTGACCAAACAGGTGAATAAGGGTAAAGCGGTTGATGTGGTGTATATGGATTTCAGTAAGGGTCCCCATGGTAAGCTATTGCTGAAAATACAGAGGCACGGGATTCAGGGTGATTTGGCAGTTTGGATCAGAAATTGGCTAGCTGAAAAAAGGCAGAGGATGGTAGTTGACGGGAAATGTTCATCCTGGAGTTCAGTTACAAGTAGTGTGCCACAAGGATCTGTTTCAGGGCCACTGCTGTTTGTCATTTTTATAAATGACCTGGATGAGGGTGTAGAAGGATCGGTTAGTAAATTTGCAGATGACACTAACGTTGGTGGAGTTATGGATAGTGCCAAAGGATGTTGCATGTTACAGAAGGACATAGATTAGCTGCGGAGCTGGGTTGAGAGGTAGCAAATGGAATTTAATGTGCAAAGGTGTGAGCTGATTCACTTTGGAAAGAGCAACAGGAATACAGAGTACTGGGCTAATGGGAAGACTTTTGGTAGTGTAGATGAGCAGAGGTATCTCGGTGTCCATGTACATAAATCCCTGAAAATTGCCATTCAGGTTGATAGGGTTGTTAAGAAGGCATACGTCTGTTAGCTTTTATTGGTATTGAGTTTCAGAGGGATTGAGTTTCGGAGCCATGAGGTGCTGCACTTGGAGAATTGTGAACAGTTCTGAAAGGATTTGGAAGCTTTGTAAAGGGTTCAGAGGAGATTTACTAGGATGTTGCCTGGTATGGAGGGAAGGTCTTATGAGGAAAGGCTGAGGGACTTGAGGCTGTTTTTTGTTGGAGAGAAGAAGGTTGTAAGGTGACTTAATTGACACATATAAGATAATCAGAGAGGTTAGACATGGTAGACAGTGAGAGCTTTTTTCCTCAGATAGTGATGGCTAGCATGAGGGGACATAGCTTTAAATTGAGGGGTGGTAGATATCGGACAGATGTCAGAGTTAGTTTCTTTACTCAGAGAGTTGTAGGGGTGTGGAACACACTGCCTGCAACAGTAGTAGACTTGCCAATTTTAAGGACATTTAAATGGTAATTGGATAAATATATTAATGATAATGGAATAGTGTAGGTTAGATAGGCTTCAGACTGATTTCACAGGTTGGCGCAACATCGAGGGCCGAAGGGTCTGTAGTCTGCTATAATGTTCTATGTTCTAAACCAATTTTTTTTTTGTTTTTCTGTGTCTGTCCATAAGCATAGAGGATTTAGAAAGGCGAGTTTTAATTAGTGAAATTATATGTCACAATTATTTAGATTGTCAGGAAAATGTCAGTGTAGAGATTAGAGGAACAGCCAATCAGCAGAAACAGCTGGATATTTCTGAGATTCAAAGTCTTTGCTTTATCTAGCGATACTATGCCACTTCTTGACATTCCATAGAGTGAATCAAATTGATTGAACATTTGCTTCTCTGACGGCTTGGAGGAGGTCATCCATTCAGCACATCTGACTGATATGTCTGTGGAAAGATCAAAATCCATATAAATTAAAATTAATCTTAACATTGTTAATAAAGGATAAGGGCAGTACAGAACTGTCAGATGTAGAGTCAGTTTGAATATCCTGGGGACAGCACCGTGAGAAATTATGGGGTGAGCAGCCTGTAATTTTTATTCCATTAAGATTACAGGTTGACAAATCACAGGCTACAAATCCACAATTTTCCACATTGCATGCTGTACAGGAGGATTACCCGCTGCGAGCGCAGGATTGTGCATCCTATTTCATAATAGGAACATAAACCAGAAGGTTTGAGTGTTTAATGAGATGTGTAGGGTGATAGTGTTTTTCTTGCATCTGACCATAAAGGTAGAAAAAAAATCAACAAATTGGCTTTTTCTTTTGGTTCTCAGAAAGTACGCTGTTTTCAAATTACTTCGCCAACGAGAAGAAGATGTTATTCCTCTACAAAATAACTTGGAAAATCACTTAGTGGTCTAATTTGCTGAACAAAAAGATCTGCTTGGTTCTGCCATCAGCTGTTTATATAATGGAACCAAGGATATAAAATAGAAGCGATTGCATTGCTTGTATAATCTTGGCAGACCCTCAGGCCATGCCTCATTGCTGTACAAACTTGACATCACTGTTCACCTCTGAAGTTCTGGGTCGACTTTTGTTCCTGGACACTGAGAGGCCTTATTAAAGGGGAAATATTTGGACTTCACTCATGTAAGCTGTTAAAAAAAATTGTGTTTTCCTTTTCATTAATTGAAATGAGTTTTATTTACAGGCATTTCTGACAGAAGGTGATTCACCACAATCGTTTTAGCAATCTATAACTAAGTTAGTATGAAATAGATCTTTTTTCGAATTACAACTTTTTTTTACACTGATGCCTAACAAACTAATTCAGGAAGATCGAATCTTGAACAAATATTAAATTTGAGTCAGTAAAATGGTGCCCGAAATCATTAACTTTACTGTAACATCACACAGTTAAATTCACTCAATTCATGGTCACTATGTCATTCTTCTCACAGTCTTTTTTTGTTGTCTGCTATTTATTTGTTATTTCAATGTGACACAAACTAAATGAATAATCTAAAGTTGAAGAATATCTGGGCAGCATGCAAACTGTGTCTGCATCGCCTTCCCTGGGCTCCTTGCAATAATAAAACCGTCATTAGGCTCATCAAAATGCAGGCTCAATATTCAGCACAGCAGCAGTCACATTGAATAGGTATTACATAGAGAATAAATGATGGCTGGGACTGTGTTACAAGGAGGCCAAATTATGTCATAAACCACAAGAGCTTCGATTTCAAGATTTATTCACTAAATTTAAATGTATTTCAGTTTTGCAAAACGTTTTTCATATTTTTTGCAATAATAAAATAGAGATAATTATCTGACAAAGAAATCTTATGCAGCTGACTGGCAAAATATTGAGATGTCCTCAATTGCAAGTGTGATACAAATGGGAGTGACGTGAGCTTCATTGTGATTGAAGAGTGTAAGGAAATGATTAACTGGGCTCCACTGTTGGCAGAGAGCTTCAACTGTGGTAAGACAGCTTGTGGAGGTAGGGTTGAGACGTTGTAATCTCCATTCCCAAAACTTGTTCATCATTGGAATAACTCCACAGAGGCAGGCAACCCGTCACCAAATCACCCTTTGTTTACACGTGCATTGTCCTTGACATTGGTTGGTTTCATCAGAGCCAGCTCTCAGAGTGAACAGAACCTCTGACACTCCTGTTTATATCTGTCAGCCAGGGCTCCCTGATTGGACGAGATTAACAACCCCAGTCAGGGAACCTATATTCTATGAGGTCCACCTGGCTGACCTGATTACAATCTCTACAACCATGAGCAAGGTTGTGCATTGAAAAGTTATTCCCAGTAGGTCTATGAAAATATTGCATATATATGCAGTGTTGATGGTTGAAATATAGAAGAGATTTATCTGCAAGGTTGTACCTTTACATACAAACATGCTGATCTTTCATATTTTACTTTCAATAAAACACACATCTTTGCATCTGAGGCTTTTCTTCATTTTGATATGTGTTGTGCTATAATTGATGTCACTTGAACTCGCGGAGCAAACATCCTGAGAAACACATTCCTTATTGCTCTCCTCATGTAACGCAGGGCCTGACAGGCTTTGGATCCCATTTTAAAAGCTCAGATGTTTTGTTAGCCCAAAGTTTAAATGGGTTGGAGAGAGTCTGCATTTTGGAATGGGGAGAAGCAAGGAGGGACGATGGACAAGATTAAAAAGTTGTTTGAACAGTTGGAGAGAGTAATTGACTATTAGGGAGGGTGAGTGGTTGATAGGGGCTTGTGAGGCAGTGGTTGAAAAATGCTGGGTTTGCCCTAGAGAATTGAACATTCACCTTTTGCACAGGTTGACTTATTGTAGCTGTTATCGGTCTCCAGAGATGAAATGATTCAGCCACAACAACTAACAGGAAAATCTCAGCAGGTCTTGAAGTAGATTTGAAGAAGGGTCATTGGACCTGAAATGTTTACTCTGATTTCTCTTTGCAGTTGCTGCCAGACCTGCTGAAATTTTCCAGCAATTTCTGTTTTTGATTCTGATTTCCAGCATCTGCAGTTCCTTCAGTTTTTTAATCCCTTTATGGAGTCTTACAGCTGTGAAATCTTCGGCTGACCCCTACAGCTGCCATTACTGCTTTGGAGCTCACAACCACAAAAGCTCACCGAGTCGCTCCACTGGGTGTTGTGATTCACAGTTTGGGAAGTCCTGGATCAACATATCTAAACCGCAATATTCCAAGATGAACTGAATTAAGCAGTGGTTAGATATCGCACATTATAGAAAATATTTAGATTGTAGCTTTCAAAATGATGAAGTCTATGTGTAAGGACATGTTCTGCCTCTCACTTCAATACTTTTTCAAAAGGACCTATTCAAATTTAATGATTCCAAACCGGTCCAAACTTTGGGGGTGATACAAATTGGATCAAATTCTGTGGGGGTGAAATTCCTCGGATTCATTACCATTCCAAATCACAACTTAATCAGATTTCCATGAATTTTCTTTGTTTTGTTTTTCAAACCAATGCTATTAATGCCACAGAAATTGCTGGCCGATCTGGCAGCATCCGTTCTGAAGAAGGTTCACTGGATCCGAAACATTAACTCTGCTTTCTCTCCACAGATGCTACCAGACCTGAGTTTTACCTGCTGAGTTTTACCAACAATGTCTGTTTTTGTTTCTAATTTCCAGCATTCACGGTTTTTTGGTTCCTTTGCTATTTACATCCCTTTGGATATTGGAACTGGATTTTAGCATTCAGCCATAATAAAGGTCAAAGTGAAGAAGATTTCAAAGGTTGAATGAAAACAGAAAATAGCAGAAATTCAAGGTATTCCCTGGAACTTAAAAGTTAATGAGCTGTTTTGTTCAAAGCCTTCAAATATTAAAAACAGCAGATAGGATTCATCGAGCAAAACTACATTTAGTGGTCGGGAGTTTAGGACTGTGAGGTAAAGTCTAAATTTTAGAACCAGTTAATTTTGAAATCATTTCTATACACATTAGACAATTTTAAATTTAAGTTGATTGCTTTTTCTGATTCAAGAATGTTAATGGATTATGAAGCAATAATATATATGGAGTTTGGTTGTAGATGAGTGATAATTTCATTGAAAGGCAAGATAAGTCATATGGGAGCAAATAGCCTGGGTCAGGAGTGTGCAGCCTACTTTGCAAAATAGGTTGAAGTTTTTGGTATGGATTCTATGAGATTTTGATTCATTTTTAAAATTAAATTTGTGCTGATAAAATTTGACTATCAACTAATTAATCCTTTTTGACTTTTTGGGTGATAATGATGAGCTGTGAACTATAGTGAATTAGGTCCTCAGATGCCTGTCCTCGGATGCTGCCTGAATTGCTGTGCTCTTCCAGCACCACTGATCTAGAATCTGGTTTCCAGCATCTGCAGTCATTGTTTTTACCCTATAGTGAATTAGGTATCTATTTTACACCAGTGTCGATCCTCCTTCCTATTAATGAAGGAACATTAGCAGAGTGAGTAATACGTGACCGATGATAATGAATCAGAAATAGAAGGTGGAATCTTCCCATGCCCCAAACGTGATAAGACATTTGTAGAAATTGAGTAAGATGCTTAACAAGGATCTTCCCAATATTGAGATTAAAAAGCTCTCTTTCCCAACCAAGTGTTGAATAGGGAGATGAAATTCTCACATGTGAATGGTAAGAGGCCTATTAACATTGACTAGCACACATTATTACTCTCATTACTTTATCTACTCATGCCAGATAAATGCACAGTTTCCCATTCTCCCACCTAATCAGATAGAAACTAGGCACCGAGAATTTCTAACGTGGAAGTCTGAGCAAGTACCTGGTGACTCTAGCTGAAGTTTGTTCCTCCAGATCTCTTGCTTGGACACCCTGCACCAACACCCCAGGGCACACTCAATGGGCAGTGACCATGTGCTCCCCATGACCACAAATATAGCCATGTAACCTGTACCTGCGTCACTGCATCATCGTGGCACATCTTCGACTCACTTACAATACCGTTCTTCACTTTGGAGCACACTAGAACCTTTCATTGCACAGCCATTTACATACAGATACAAGCTCCTAGCTCATAATTTGGACTAGGGTCCATTTTAGGATCCTCATTTGTTCCCTTCGTGCTCATGCACTTTGTGTCTACTTCAATGTTCACAGCATCCTTGTCTTGACCTGCCTGGCCTTTCTTGCACTTTACTCCTTCAGCCATAGCTGAAAGGTTTACAGTACTTCTATCTTGCCTTGCTGTTCATTGCACAAAGCCAGTCTCCTTCACAAGGTTGTCAGCAGTCATTAATCAAGGGGGTGGACATGTTCTGTAAGGCACTGCACTATGCTAATCGCTACACGCATCCATGTGCCAGCTAAGTTTGCACTAAACACAGGAGATGGGCATCAATTGAGTGGCCATGTCAAAGTCTAAAGGAAGTAGTCCACAGGTCCCTTGAGTGAAGGGATCCTGTCACAGTAAGTCAAGGATAACCACAGATTTGGATTTGATGAGTCAGCCACTCTGAGCAAGGGGGGTCCAGATTGACCAGGTGCAGGAATACAGTCAGCTGTTCCAATATCAGTGAAGGTCTGATCACTCATTGGTTGGAGTTATCTGGCTAAGTTGCTCAAGGGGTGAGCCACAGTCAGGCCTGAGAGTCTATCAATTTAAAAGGGCCTTATCAGGGACCATTGCTGCAGGAAGTTAGCTGGGGAACTCAGTTGTAGGGATTGGAGAGAGAATGGTAGGATATAAAGGAGATTATAATAGTGATGGTGGGGTAGGGTGCAACTTATTATATAAAGGGAGGAACAATGTAACATTGAGGGGAAAGGGATAATGCAGGATAGAAGAGTGGTCATTAACAGTCAGCAGCACCCTGGCAATACTAGATCTGGCATGTTTGCCTGATATGCCGAGAGGTGGGGTGCAGGTAAAATGGGAAGATAACTATATAGGTAAACAGGTTGGGTGGGGAAACAGGGTGGTATTCAAAGTTTATGGAGCTGATAGGGAGCCATACACCTGTGTGCAAATTATTCCCCTCCTTTTAGTGAAATCACTGGTTTCTCCACATTGGGTGAACTATTTACTTTCTGTGTAGTGTTTTCTGCAATATTTGCATCTTTGTGACTGTTCTGCCCTGTGTGTCTGGACTATCTGTCAGTATAATGCAAGACCTGGTCGATGCCACTATAAAGATATTCTAGGTGTTGATTCAAAACCTCAAAAGCTCTGCTCACCTGATGTACTTTTACTTGTGGATCTTTCATCCCTAATACGATTTGTTTCTAATTAACTCATTCTTTAACTGTCCAAACTCATAGGTCTGTGTAACCTGAGTTAATGATGTTACATACTGACCAATGGTCTTCTTCTCACATTGCTCTTTAATTACTGGGAGGTAGTGGCCTAATGGTATTATCACTAGATTATTAATCCATAGACCCAGGCAATGTACTGGGGACTTGATTTTGAATGTTGCCATAGCCCATGGTGGAATTTAGTTCAATTCTAAAAATCTGGGATTAAGAGTTTAATGATGACCAAAAAACCATTGTCAATTGGCAGGAAATAAAACTCATCTGGTTCACTGAGGAAGGAAACTGCCAACCTTACCTGGTCTGGCCTACATGTCTCTCCAGACCCATGGCAATGTGGTTGACTCTTAACTGTCCTTTGGACATAATTGCTGCTGCGTGTTTTTAATTGCTCTTCAGAGAGATTTCGGGTGGTATATGTTTTGAAACAGTCTCTTCCTGACAATCATAAAAACATTGCAAATTGTTCTTATTTGCTCAGCAGTTTTATGGGCATTGTATAATTCTGTCATTATTCATGGCAGAATTCCTAGCATTGCCTCATGCCACCCCGTCTTTTGAACGGGAGCTGGGTGGGGAAAAGCTGCAGCCATTTTCTTTTGAGTATTGTTTTCATTTCATTTTCTTTTCCTTTTCTCGTAGCAGGACATAGGTCTGCAACTGTCTTCTTTACTTCAGCTCTGGACCCTCACTACTTCTTACATCACATTCTGAGTGTACAACACAGCACTGTATTTCACTATAAGGGCTTTATTGTAGTAAAGCCTAAGATATCTGCTTATCGTGTGTGTTCTTCATAGAGTCACACCTAATGGATGTTACATGACTACAACGGACGAGGACAGATATTTATACATGATTGCATTCCAGTCCAACCACAAAGCTTGATCATTCCATGGATATCAGTTCTACTAGTTTATTTGCAATGGAGTAGAATGTTTAGCTTCCAAGGTAGACATTTTTCAAACTTATGGATTTTGATAATTCATGCTCATGAGGTAACAATTTGAAACTGTTTTTTGTAATTCATTTTGGACGTATATGGTTCTTCACTGTATTGTTTAAAAAACATTTCTGGTTGCAAGAATACCTTCCCCACAAAAGTTCAAGCCAAGTTAATGGTGCTACTAATTCAACATAAAATAAACTCTTACCTCTTTGCAAATTCACAAGGTCAACTTTTATAAATGACTTGACTTAAAGTAAAATTGCTGAACAAAATCTAATTTATCGTTGTGTTTTGTCAATGTTTGCATGTTTAGAATATGAATGTTAGATATGTACACATCCAGTGCCAGCCTTGAATACTTGAATTAGGGAATCATAAATAGTATAATTGCTGTAAAATTGCCTTTTTGATACAATGTGCATGCTCTGTTAGATAAAAAGATAACAGCAATGATTCACTGATCATACATTTTAACCACTTTGAGTGAGTGATAACTATACAAACTCGAAAGAAATTCATCTTTCCCAGACTGAGGTTGTTATACAAGTCAGGATGTTTCCTACAATCTGCAAAATCAGTGTTATGAATTAGAACCACAAATAGAATCTTATGGCACTCCACTGGAAATGTTTGAGGTTAGTCTGAATGGCGGGGTGGGAAGGAGGGGTGTGGTGAGGTGGAGAGGAGAGGCTTGTTGAACAGAGGGGTGGCTCTGTTCATTCATAATACAGTGAAAAAATAAAGCATCTGCTAACTTGACTGCACCTAGGCCTGGTGTGAACCATAACCAGCTAAGTAAGGTCTAGTTGACGGCCTGTTTCTGCCCCTGTATTTTTTAAAGTTCATTTGTGGGATGTGGACTTCACTGGCTGGCCGGCATTTATTGCCCGTCCCTCGTTGCCCTTCAGCAGGTGGTGCAGAACTGACTTCTTGAACCGCTGCAGTACACCTGCTATGGGTTGACCCACAATGCTGTCAGGGAAGAAATTCCAGAATTTTGACCCAGCAACAGCGAAGGAATGGCACGATATTTCCATTGGTCAGAATGGTGATTGAATTGGAGGGTAATTTGAAGGTGGCAGTGTTCCCTGTTGTCAATAATATGGTATGGAAGGCAGTGGAGATTGGGTGGGCTGCTTTTTCACCAAATCTGGTGAAAATCAGGAAATAAGGTGAGGGGAGGGGGCTAACTTCTTTAAGCGGTTCTCTGTGTGTAATGTGGTACACCCAAAAATGTTTGCGATTTCCTACTTTATTCTCACTCCAAACCTCCAGTAACCCCATCCTCCAAACCTCACCAATGCTGTGTACCTCCAAAGGTCCCTGACTGTTCCACGTCCAAAAAGAGCAGGCTTACCCAAGTCCTGCCGCTCATGTTTATTCTTCTGGAGAGTTGAGTGTAGTTCCAGCAGATCTCCCACACTGAGTTCTGAGTTCAATCAGATTGCCTGGCTAATTTAAACAATGGGACTCTCACTGCTGAGGGGACAGACGTCCCAGCCTCAACTCTTCAAAGTGGCTCCCAGTGTACCGTCACTGTAGTTATCTTTCCTATAGTCAGTATCTCATGAACAACTTTATTACTGGTGCGAAGAAGCAACCAATATGTTCCATCCCTTATAAAATTCAGTCTTTCAACTTGTAATTGCATTTAATCTGGGAATTATATGATACCTGTAACTATGACTTCTATCTTCTATTTGGCAAGACTATTAGGATGGTTAAAAAAGAATGAATGGATATTGTGATTTTGCATTTTCAAAAAGTGTTTGATGTGTTACCTCAGAAGAGTTTATTGCATCAAATGAGGGCTCATGGGAGTGGGAATTCTTGATTCTTTCTTGGATTGGCAGGCTGTAATGATACAAGGACAATGGCAGAATAATAATCAGTACTTGGTCTCAGTTATTTACTCCCATGCTGTACTCCCTCCAGGGCCAATGCATCCTTCTGAGGATATAATGCCCCATACTTGCTCTCAGTACTCCAAGTGGGATCTAACCAGGGTTTTTTATGACTGCAGCATAACTTCTGCATCCTTGCAATCCATTGCTCTAGGCCAGCTTACCATTGGCTTTCTTGATTATTTTCTGCATCTCTTTGAGACATTTTAAAGATCGGTGCACCTGAACCCCAGGGGTCTTCGGACACCCTTTGTAATTAACTTCATAATCATCTAGAAAGTGCCCTGATCTATCCTCTATTGAACCAAATGGATAACCTCACATTTGCTTACATTGAATGAATTGATGGTAAAAGTGATTAAGAGTACATAGAGTCCTAAAGATCTACCGCATTGAAACAGACCCTTTGGTCTAACTCATCCATGCTGACCAGATATCCTAAATTTATCTTGTCCCATTTGCCAGCATTTCATCCATTTCTTTCTAAACTCTTACAATTCATGTACCCATCCAGATGCCTTTTAAATGTTCTAATTGTACCTGCTCCACCACATCCTCTGGCAGCTCACCCTCTGTGTGAAAAAGTTGCCCCTTAGGGCCCTTTTATATCTTTCCTCTCTCATCTTAAACTCATGCCCATGCGACCATGCTGTGTGGAAATTGCCCACAATGTTTCTTACTAATGTAACAATGACTACACTTCAAAAAGTAGTACATTGGCTGTAAAGAACTTTGAGTGTTTCTGTTACAGAGTCATGGAGATATACAGCATGGAAACAGACCTTCGGTCCAACACGTCCATGCTGACCAGATATTCCAACCCAATCTAGTCCCACTTGCCAGGACCCGGCCCATATCCCTCCAAACCCTTCCTCTTCATACACACATTCAGATGCCTTTTAAATGTTGCAATTGAATTAGACTCCACCACTTCCTCTGGCAGCTTATTCCATTCACGTTCCACCCTCTGAGTGAAAAGGTCGCCCCTTAGGACTCTTTTATATGTTTCCACTCTCACCCCAAACCTATGCCCTCTAGTTCTGGACTCCCCCACCTCAGGGAAAAGATTTTGTCTATTTATTCTATCCATGCCCCTCATGATTTTATAAACCTCTATAAGGTCACCCCTCAGCCTCCGACACTCCAGGGAAAACAGCCCCAGCCTGTTCAGCCTCTCCCTGTAGCTCAAATCCTCCAACTGTGGCAACATCCTTGTAAATCTTTTCTGAACCCTTTCAGGTTTCACAACATTTTTCCGATAGGAAGGAGACCAGAATTGCACGCAATATTTCAATAATGGCCTAACCAATGTCCTGTACAGCTGCAACATGACCTCCCAACTCCTGAACTCAATACTCTGACCAATAAAGGAAAGTATACCAAACACCTTCTTCACTATCCCATCTACCTGTGACTCCACTTTCAAGGAGTTATGAACCTGCGAATGAAGAATGCTACATAAATGCAAATCTTTCATTCTTTCTCTTCTGACTGCTCTTGTAGCATCATTCTTCTCAACATCAGTTTCAGCAAGGGCTGAAGGTCTGACTAGCCAGATTGGAATTCATTGCAAAAAGACTAGTGGTATAAAGTGAGGTGAAAAAAATCATAGAATCGTAGAATTCAGTTTATTGTTCCTATACTGGCTCAGCGAGTGAAGTTAATTGTAACTTAGCCTGTAAAATAAACTTTTAATTTGAGAGTGAAATTGGCAGTGATAGCAAGTGAATGCAAATGTCAATACTTCCACCTAATTAATAGGTTGGTGTATTGGAAAATAAGAATTTAGAAATAAGTACAGTAATGAGTAACTGCAAGAAATTAGGAAGACAAATAGGATGTTGGCCTTTGTTTTTGGTTTTATTCATTCACAGTTGAGGGCGTTACTGGCCAGTACGTATTGCCTAGAGCGCAGTTAATGTCAACCACATTGCTGTGAGTCACAGGTAGGCCAGGTAAGGATAGCAGTTTGCTTTCCTAAAGTGCATTAGTGAACCAGATGAGTTTTTCAGCCATCGGCAATGGATTCAGGGTCATCGTTAGGTTCCAGATTTTTAGTGATTTCATATTCCACCATCTGCCGTGGTAGGATTTGAACCCAGGTCCCTAAAACATTACCTACATCTCTGATTAACAGCCCAACAATAATACCACTTGGTCATCGGCTCCCCTTTTTGCAAGGTAATTGGGTGTAAAAGTAGGGAAGGCTTGCTACAATTGCAAAGACCACAGTATAGTACTCTGGCCTTCTTGTTTAAGGAAGGATATACCATTTGGAGGTGGTTTAGAGTACGTTTACTTGACTGATTCCTGGAATGAGGAGGTTATCTCATGAGGAAAGGTTACAATGTGGAGATGCCAGTGTTAGACGGGAAGGACAAAATTAAAAATCACGCAACACCAGGTTATCGTCGAACAGGTTTATTTGGAAGGTTAAGTAGTTTAGACCTATAGTAAATATCACATTTTTTTTTTATTTTGGTTGACCAAAATGGGAAAAGGATACTGTTGTAAACCAAAGACTGTGAAAGGAGTTGCTGCACTTTTAAAAATAATTACTAGAATCGTGCTTAATGGAAGCTCAATTTCCTGGGCGACACGGTGGTTCAGTGGTTAGCGCTGCTGCCTTACAGCACCAGGGACCTGGGTTTGATTCCAGCCGTGGGCGACTGTCTGTTTGGAATTTGCACAATCTCCCCGTGTCTGCGTGGGTTTCCTCTGGGTGCTCTGGTTTGCTCCTACAGTTCAAAGATGTGCAGGTCAGGTGAATTGGCCATGCTAAATTGCCCGTAGTGTTAGGTGCATTAGTCAGGGGTAAATATAGGGTAGGGGAATGGGTCTATGTGGGTTACTATTCAGAGGGCTGGTGTGGACCTGTTGGCCAAATGGCCTGTTTCCATACTGTCGGGAATTTAATCTAAAAAAAAAGTTATTGTTAGTTGTGTTTGAGCTCTGTCTCACTGCAGCAAAAATGTCAAATCCTGGAAGATAGCAAACTATTCTCTCCTATCTGTTACTGTAAGCTGTTGCCTCTAACCAGTGACTGAACAATTGAATAATTAGCGTGCCAAACGCCCTATGTCTGCAGTAATGAACTAAAAGAACTCAGAAAGAACAAGGGGTTCGGATATGAAAAATACTTGAGAAGCAAAAGAGACATCTCATCAAATCCCATAGACTTATGCTTTGAACTACATTTTGCCAGGATTTTTCATTCACCCATAATTTTAATGTTTATTTGTTTGTCTGGCTGTCTGTAAGGTTAATAAGGAGGTTAGAGTTTTAGCTAGTAGAGCTATATATTGATAATTTACATTTTTGTTTGCCTGTGGTTAGAATTGATTTCCTTGTAATAATTAGTGGTTTGATATAAAGTAGAAAGCCCTGCTCTGTTAACATGACTTCATCAGGGGGGAAATTGAGAACTTTGAATAATTTGATTAAATCTTTGACTTGGTAGGACTCAAGTATCAGCACACATTCTCAATTATAGGTTGTGACACTGTACTCATTGGAGTTTAGAAGCATGAATCGTGATCTTATTGATTTATGTAATCTTCTCAGGGAGAAAGTAAGGACTGCAGATGCTTGAGATCAGAGTTGAGAATGTGGTGCTGGAAAAGCACAGCAGGTCAGGCAGCATCCGAGGAGCAGGAGAATCGATGTTTCGGGCATAAGCCCTTGAGGGGCCTTGACAGGACAGAAGATATTGCAGAAATATAGAACTAAGGGGAAGAATTTCAAAATAAAGTGGTCTCTCAATTAAGATGGATGTGAAAATGTTGTTTCAGATGATAGATAGTCTGTGGAATTCACTACCCTAGCCAACAATGGAGACTGGTTTATTAAATATGGGTATCAACCATTAAAGCACATTCTAATAGTACATTTTCAATTTAGCATTGTTTGTAACTAATGCTCAAATAAGGCTCTCCCCATTTTTGTTTTAATATGTTTACTGTGCACGCATCATGCATTGTGTTTTAACTGCATAAGCTCAATTTGCTGTTTTAATTATATCATCACTTAGCTCACTCCTACTGACTGCTTTCCTCTCCTGACCCTCTTGTTCTGTCTCCTAACCCCTTGCTCACTCACATTCTCCTACTCGTTGCCTCACATACTACTCTTCTCCCAAATGAGGGATTAACAAAGGGGCAATGAGAGGGAAATAGAGAGCTGATTACGAGAAAGGTAGACAGCGAGTGTGAGTGCAAGGTAGGAAATGATTGAGTGGGAGGATGAGAGAAGTGTGAACAGGAGGAAAGAATTTGAGAGACCAAACAGGTCAGGAGTGGCAATCAACAGGTAACAGGATATAACAAGCAGGAAGATTAAGTTATTAAGAATAGGTAAATTAGTAAATGTATTAAGTGAGTAAGAAGTGTAGTTGAAAGAGAATGTTGGGTCATTTAGGTTCAAAGTAATAAGTAGGTTTTTAACATAAAAATTACAGGTCAGCATTTTAATTCACTCTTATGACATGATTTCTTCTGGGACTGGCATTTTATATATTTTCACCTAACAACCTTTTCAGAGCACATTCAAGTACTAAATGAAGAATAACTGTGTATTGAAGGTTGAGCGAAATAGATTTTTGATCTACAGGGAGTCAAAAGATGAGGGAAACAAGCAGGAAATTGGAGTTGCGGCCACCATCTGATCAATCCTGATCTTATTGAATGGCAGAACAGGTTCAATGGACTGACTGGCCTACTCCAGATCTGAGTATATACTGAGGGTTAAATGAGGCTTAGGGATTTGACTTTGTGCAGGACTTGTAGTGATTCTGGAGTAAAGGGTTAATTATACATCAACTCTAGGAATAACTATTGAGCATGTAGCCGAGAAGCTACATCATAGTGACGTCAGATCACATGATATTAAGGTTTGACTCTGTAATGTTTCAGAAGATATTCTCTCTTGTTATGCTTTGTGTATAATTATGTTTAATAAAATATGTTAATGTTAATGTAATATTTAATACTGAAACCTGCACATCAAGATAGTAATTAGTTCAGGGCTGTGGACACTCCTCCTTTTTGTATCTCTACATAGAGTCATAGTCATAGAGATGTACAGCACGGAAACACACCCTTCGGTCCAACTGTCCGTATATAATTGGTTATCAAATACAGTTCTCTACTGTAGTGACTAAGGCATTGCTAGCTCATACTCCTTCTAGCCTGGTGTCTTCTCTAACTGATATCAGCGTCAAGTGATCAGTTGCATCATGATGATTTTATTAAATAAGATTTACTACACAGACTGCATCTTACTATAGTGTAGCGGTGTCCTGACCCATAGAACTGGCAATGAGCTGCATTGAGCACATGAATTGAAGCCCAGAGACTGCACAGTGTTATGGTGAACAGTGAGGTCAGCCCAGTGATTTAACCCTTGACATTGGGAAATACCTGAAGGAAAGCTCAGTCGTGAAAGCAATCAGCAAGCCCCCACTTCAAGGACAAACTAGGCACCAAACTGTGAAAGGAAAGAAGCCCTCAGTCATGTAAAGCAGTCACCAATGATACCCAAAGAGCTGTATGAACTGGTTCTTCAAGATGGCAAATCTGTGGACTTTGAGAGCAGGTAAAGATAAATCTAGACAACGGCCAAAAGCTCTACTGTGGAGCCCCTCCTGAATCATACCGATAACAGAAAAGTTGCTTTAGCACATCAATTGTTTGCTCTCTCATGTTCCTTGTGATTACATGATACTCAACAAAATTATTGAGCAGATATTGTGTGGGCTTCTGATAGGAGTCATGAGGCATGTCCAGGGAGGACGTGCCTTGTTATCGAATAAACAACTTGTAACTGGCAGCTGAGTTGAAATAAAAGAGACACAGCTAAGGGATTGCTGTCAGGTCATCAATGCATTTTGCAAATCAGTTATGTGCTGAGCGAGAGGAATCCTCTTCAATAACTGAAGGGGCTAATCTGTTGGTAGGGAACACCATGGGAAGCCAGACATAGGATTGAAATTTCACTTTTTTTCAAATTATTTGGTTGAGGAACGTGAGCGACATTGTCTATGTCAGCAGTTATTGTCCATCTCTCATTGCCTCGAGATAAAGATCAGTTGCCTCTTGAATTGCTGCAGTAGTAGGTGTACTGTGAAGTTAAGAAGAGAGTTCCAGAATTTTTACCAAGTGGTTGTAAAGGAATGGCTATATGATTCCAAGTCAGGAATCTAGTATGGCTTGGAGAAGAACTTGCAGGTGATGGTGTTACCATACACTTACTGCTGTTATCCTTTTAGCTGGGATGAGTTTGGAAGATGCTATCGGCACCCATGGTGAGTTGCTGCAGTCCATCTTGTGAATGGCACACACTGCTGCCACTGTGCATTGTAGTGGAGAGAGAGAATCTCTATGGATGGATGTGATGCCAATCAAGTGGGCTGCTTTGTCTTGGATTGTGTCAGGCTTATTGAGTATTATTGCCTTCATTCATTGAGGCAAGTGGAAAATATTCCACCACAATCCTGACTTGTGGCTTATGGATGGTGGACAGGCTTAGGGGAGACAGGAGGTGAATTACTGGCTGCAGAATTCTCAGTCTCTAGTCTGCTCCTGGAGCCACTGTATTTGTATGGATAGTCCAGTTGAGTTTCTGTTTAATGGTAACACTATGATGGTGATAGTGAAGAATTCAGCAATAAGAATGCCTTTGATTGTCAAAGAGTAATGGTCATATTCTCTCTTGCTGAAGATGGTCATTGCCTGGTGCTCACGTAGCACAAACATTACTTGCTACTTTTCTGCCTAAACCTAAATATTATCCAGGTCATGCTGCATATGAACATGAACTGACTTAGTGAGTGAGGATCTGTGACTGGTGTTGAACTTTGTGCAATTATCAGCAAATATCTCTCTCACGTCACTTCCCCTGCAACTGCTTCTCCTGTTGTGAAGAGTCTCAATATCTTTCCTGATATTTTGGTGAACAGAAATATACTACTAACGTGCAGTGTTGATGGCAATAAAGGAGGCTGTGACATAAAAGTTGGAGATGTGTAAAGCAGTAGGTGCTCCTGTTTATGGTATTGTTTGAGCTGGAATGTAGCTTTATCTAGTCATATTGTTCAGTCACCATTTCCTTCATGAGATGAGAGAGGCTTCCCTTAAAACCAGCTTGCGATAGTTGAAGTA
Source organism: Chiloscyllium plagiosum (assembly GCF_004010195.1). Classification (NCBI taxonomy): domain Eukaryota; kingdom Metazoa; phylum Chordata; class Chondrichthyes; order Orectolobiformes; family Hemiscylliidae; genus Chiloscyllium; species Chiloscyllium plagiosum. Next base: position 15,527,435 of record NC_057741.1, on the reverse strand, counting down.
TTCCCTGGTGGATACGGCCTTCAGTGACCTCCTTCTCTATCTTTTATTAGCACCTCCTGCTCTGCAGTGTCTTTCTTGCTGCTGCCCCTACTCCACTCCCAAATATACCATGAGAGTGCCCTTATCTGTCAATGGAGGCAATGGACAACAACCCTGCAGGAGCAGCAAAACCCTTCTCTGTGCAGACAAAATAAACTTTCTTGAGTTTCAACAGAATGTACAAAAAAGATCAAAGTTGGCATTTTCATATTGGTTTCTTGGTTTAAATGCTCCTATTTAAATTGGCAGTTCTTTATGGTTTGCTGTGATGCTTCGTTATCCGACATGGATGATGGCAGAATGACTAAACAGTAATCCACCTAAAGCACAACTTAATGACAGCAATAATTACAATTAAGCAGAGAGCAATGAGCCTAAATGAACAAAAATAAACAGTTACGAGAGGTTGATTTAACCAAATGTGGCGTAGTGTCAATAACCGATAGTTTCACTGAGTGTTTCTCTCTGTGAGCTCTAACGGGTTGTCTCACACATTTCTCTGCTGCCCAACTAATTATTGAGGAGAAAGTGAGGTCTGCAGATGCTGGAGATCAGAGCTGGAAATGTGTTGCTGGAAAAGCGCAGCAGGTCAGGCAGCATCCAGGGAACAGGAGAATCGACGTTTCAGGCATAAGCCCTTCTTCAGGAAGGGCTTATGCCTCCTGAAGTAGGGCTTATGCCTGAAACGTCGATTCTCCTGTTCCCTGGATGCTGCCTGACCTGCTGCGC
>NC_057741.1:15521844-15526042 GCF_004010195.1 Chiloscyllium plagiosum | reverse complement strand
AAATGTGTTGCTGGAAAAGCGCAGCAGGTCAGGCAGCATCCAGGGAACAGGAGAATTGACGTTTCGGGCATAAGCCCTTCTTCTGGAATGAGGACAGTTTGTCCAGCAGGCTAAGATAAAAGGTAGGGAGGTGGGACTTGGGGGAGGGGCGTCGGAAATGTGATAGGTGGAAAGAGGTCAAGGTGAGGGTGATAGGTGAGACTGGGGTGGGGGCGGAGAGGTCGGGAAGAGGATCTCAGGTTAGGAAGGCGGTGCTGAATTTGATGGATTTGACTGAGACAGGCTGGGGGGAGGGGAAATGAGGAAACTGGTGAAATCTGAGTTCATCCCTTGTGGTTGGAGCGCCCCCACCCCAGTCTGACCTATCACCCTCACCTTGACCTCTTTCCACCTATCACATTTCCGACACCCCTCCCCCAAGTCCCTCCTCCCTACCTTTTATCTTAGCCTGCTGGACAAACTTTCCCCATTCCTGAAGAAGGGCTTATGCCCGAAACGTCGATTCTCCTGTTCCCTGGATGCTGCCTGACCTGCTGCGCTTTTCCAGCAATACATTTCCAGCCCAACCAATTATGTCATGTCCAGCATGGAAACAGACCCTTCAGTCTAACCAGTCCATGCTGATCACATTCCCAAACTAAACTAGTCCCACCTGCCTATGCTTGGCGTATATCCCTACAAACCTTTCTTTTCCATGCGCTTATCCAAATGTCCTTTAAATGTTCTAATGCACCTACATCCACCACTATCCTTGGCAGTTTATTCCACACATGAACCACTCCCTGTGTGAAAAAAGTTGCCCCTCATATCCTTTTTAAGTCTTTCTCCTCTCACCTTAAAAATATACTCCCTAGTTTTGAACTCCTCACTACAGGGATAAGACCTTTGACCTGCAGAGTGACCATACCTCACTCCCTGCACTTTAGTGACAAGGAAACCCAGTTCTGACCACCTCTAGCATCCAACTGACCGTGTCCAAGCTTCTGGGCTGATATTGGATGATGACCTTGATGGACCGATTTGGGATATTCAGCATGGCTTTGTGCGTGGGAACTCATGTCTCATGAACTGATTGAGAAGGAGAGTTAATGTGTTACTGAGGATTATATCTGCAATAAATGCCACTGGTTGTGAATCCTATCAGATTGAATGGATCATTTGGAGCAACACTTAGAGGCAATGAGGAATTTACAAGCATAAGGGGGTGTGATGGATAGCAGTTATAGGATGGGAGAAAAGTTGCAGGTACAGTCAGGTAGATTGGTTAACTCCAGGAAAGGCAAGAGAGGTAGGCAGGTAATGCAGGAGTCTTCTGTGGCTATCCCCATTTCAAACAAATATGCTATTTTGGAAAGTGCATGGGGTATGGATTCTCAGGGGTATGTAGCACGAACAGCCAAGCTTCTGGTGTCAAGACTGGCTCTACTGCAATGAGGGCTACGTCGGGTACCAAGAGATCGATTGTATTAAGGGACTCTCTAGTTTGAGGCACAGACAGATGTTTCTGTGGCCAACAGTGAAAAATAGGAATGGTGCGTTATTTCCCTGTTGCCAGGATCAAAGATGTCTCAGAGAGGGTGCAGAATGTTTTCGAGGAGGAGAGGGGCCAGTAGGAGGTCATTGTAAACATTGGGGCCAATGACATAGGAAGGGAAGGGATTGAGATTCTGAAGGGAGAATATAGAGAATTAGGCAGGAGTTTAAAAAGGAGTTCCTCGAGAGTAGTAATATCTGGATTACTCCCGGTGCTACGAGCCAGTGAGAGTAGGAATAGGAGGATAGAGCAGATGAATGCATGGCTGAGGAGCTGGTGTATGGGAGAATGATTCACATTTTTGGATCATTGGATTTCTTCTGGGGTAGAAGTGACCTGTACAAGAAGGACAGATTGCACCTGAATTGGAAGAGGGCTAATACACTGGCGGGAAGATTTGCTAGAGCCGCATGGGAGGACTTAAACAAGTAAGGTGGGGGAGTAGGACCCAGGGAGGTAGTGAGGAAAGAGATCAATCTGAGACTAGTACAGTTGAGAAAAGAAGTGAGCCAAACAGTCAGGGCAGACAGGGGCAAAGCAGAGAACAAGATAGGACTGATAAATTAAATTGCATTTATTTCAATGAGAAAAAGAATCCAAATGTATCCCTGAATGTTACTATCTAAAATAATGTCTTAATAAGGAAGTGGAGACCACCATATTCAGGCAGATGAGAAAAGGGCAGAAATTCATAGTCGCATTGCCAGTGGGTTATAGAAAGGTGGTGTTGCAGGTAGTGCAGGAGCTATCAATAGGGTGCCATTTAAGACTGAGGAAAAACTCAAGCTAAAATAAAAAAACATTTGAAATGACCTGGACTGCACAAGGATGTAGTTGCATTTTGCCAGACGTGTCATACATGTCAGGTAATCGGAAAACCACAGGCAGTAATAAAACCCACGCCTTTAATACTTATTCCTGCATTTGAGGAACCTTTTACAAGCATCTTAACTGATTTTGTTTTAGGTAGGGGTCCTAACACAAAGTGGTAAATTAAACTGCATTTATTTCAATGCAAGGGGCGTAACAGGGAAGGCAGATGAACTCAGGGCATAGTTAGGAACATTGAATTGGGGTATCATAGCAATTACAGAAACATGGCTCAGGGATGGGCAGGACTGGCAGCTTAATGTTCCAGGATACAAATGCTACAGGAAGGATAGAAAGGGAGGCAAGAGAGGAAGGGGAGTGGCATTTTTGATAAGGGATAGCATTACAGCTGTGCTGAGGGAGGATATTCCCGGAAATACATCCAGGGAAGTTATTTGGGTGGAATTGAGAAATAAGTAAGGCATGATCACCTTATTGAGATTGTATTATAGACCCCCTAATAGTCAAAGGGAAATTGAAAAACAAATTTGTAAGGCGATTTCTCAGTTAACTCTAAGAATAATAGGGTGATTATGGTAGGAGATTTTTAACTTTCCAAACATAGTCTGGGACTGCTGTAGTATTAAGGGTTTAGATGGAGAGGAATTTAAGTGTGTACAAGACAATTTTCTGATTCAGTATGTGGATGTATCTACTAGAGAAGGTACAAAATTTGACCTACTCTTGAGAAATAAAGCAGGGCAAGTGACTGAGGTGTCAGTGGGGGAGAACTTTGGGGCCAGCGATCATAATTCTATTAGATTTAAAATAATGGATATATCAGATCTAAAAGTTGAAGTTCTAAATTGGAGAAAGGCCAATTTTGACGGTATTAAGCAAGAACTTTTGAAAGCTGATTGAGGGCAGATGTTCGCAGGTAAAGAGACGGCTGGAAAATGGAAAGCCTTCAGAAATGAGATAACACGAGTCCAGAGACAGTATATTCCTGTTTGGATGAAAGAGAAGGCTGGTAGGTATAGGAAATGCTGGATGACTAAAAAAATTGAGGGTTTGGATAAGAAAAAGAAGGAAGCATATGTAAGATATAGACAGGATAGATTGAATGAATCCTTAGAAGAGTATAAAGGAATTAGAAGTATACTTAAGAGGGAAACCAGAGGGCAAAAAGGGGACATGAGATAGCTTTGGTAAATAGAATTAAGGAGAATCCAAAGGGTTTCTACAAATACATTAAGGACAAAAGTGTAACTAGGGAGAGAATAGGGCCCTCAAAGATCAGCAAGGTGGGCTTTGTATGGAGCTGCAGAAAATGGGGGAGATACTAAACGAGTATTTTGCATCAGTGTTTACTGTAGAAAAGGACATGGAAGATAAAGGATGTAGGGAAATAAATGGTGACATCTTGAAAAATGTCCATATTACAGAGGAGGAAGAGTTGGATGTCTTGAAACGCATAAAAGTGGATAAATCCCTAGGATCAGGTATACACTAGAACTCTGTGGGAAGCTAAGGAATTGATTTCTGGGCCTCTTGCTGCGATATTTGTATCATCGATAGTCACAGGTGAGGTGGGGGAAGACTGGAGGTTGGTTCACATGGTGTCACTGTTAAGAAAGGTGGTAAGGACAAGCCAAGGAACTCTAGACCAGTTTGCCTGACGTCAGTGGTGGGTAAGTTGTTGGAGGGAATCCTGAGGCACAGGATTTCCATTTATTTGGAAAGGCAAGGACTGATTAGGGATAGTCAACATGGCTTTGTGCATGGGAAATCATGTCTCACAAACTTGACTGAGTTTTTTTGAGGAAGTAACAAAGAGGATTGATGAGGGCAGAG
>NC_057741.1:15513841-15521834 GCF_004010195.1 Chiloscyllium plagiosum | reverse complement strand
TATAGTTAGTAAGTTTGCAGACAACACCAAAATTGGAGGCATAGTGGACAGCGAAGAGGGTTACCTAGGATTACAACGGGATCTTGAACAGATGGGCCAATGGGTGAGAAGTGGCAGATGGAGTTTAATTTAGATAATTGTGAGGTGCAGCATTTTGGAAAAGCAAATCAGGGCAGGGCTTATACACTTAATGGTAAGGTCCTAGGGAGTGTTGCTGAACAAAGAGACCTTGGAGTGCAGGTTCATAGTTCCTTGAAAGTAGAGTCACAGGTGGATAGGATAGTGAAGAAGGCATTTGATATGCTTTCCTTTATTGGTCAGAATATTGAGTATAGGACATTGTTGCGGCTGTACAGGACATTGGTTCGGCCACTTTTGGAATATTGTGTGCAATTCTGATCTCCCTCCTATCAGAAGGATGTTGTGAAACCTGATAGGGTTCATAAAAGGTTTACAAGAATGTTGCCAAGTTTGGAGGATTTGAGCTATGGGGAGAGGTGAATAGGATGGGGCTGTTTTCCCTGGAACAGCAGAGGCTGAGGGGTGACCTGATAGACGTTTATAAAATCATGAGAGGAATGGATAGGATAAATAGAGAATGTCTTTTCCCTGGGATGGGGGAGTCCAGAACTGGAGGGCATAGGTTGAGGGTGAGAAGGGGAAGATGTAAAAGGGACTTAAGGTCAACGTTTTCATGCAGAGGGTGGTGTATGTATAGAATGAGCTGCCAGAGGAAGTGGTGGAGGCTGGTATAATTGCAACATTTAAAAGGCACCTGGATGGGTATATGAATAGGAAGGGTTTAAAGGCATATCGGCCAAGTGCTGGCAAATGGGACTAGATTAGGTTGGAATATCTGGTCGGTATGGATGAGTTGGATTGAAGGCTCTGTTTCCGTGCTGTACATCTCTATGATTCTATGACGGTGATAGGACCCCCTGACATGACAGTTGCCCCTCTTGATGCGATGGTAAGCACTCCCCTTGTACTTTGAGACATGGCTATTTGGTTGAAGCACATTCAAGGCAATTGCCATGTAACCTGCTTGCACCTGTTGCATGGTGTGATACTGCGGTGACAAGGTACCATGAAGTAACATGCCCACCCCCTTGACTGTTCGCAGCTGGCAAGCATGACTAGCTGCCTGGCTTGTGTCTGCATTAAAACGCTAAATAAGACAGGCTTAGTGTCCCTGCACATACAGCATGATTGGCAATGGGCAAACTGGCAAGGCAAAGCAGAAATGCTGGGGGCATCCAGTAGGCACAGAGTGGATAGGCTAAGAGAACACATTCAGAGCCTCGAGATGCACCTTGTTGTGATGCGTGAGGTAAGTGCCAGCCCCGTACACATCGCAGCGTAATAACAGCATCACAATATAAGATGGTGCGTTCCAAAGCTCAGCATTAAAGTGGGAAACTGCATTCCAAATTATTCTGTGATGTGCCATTATGATATGGTGAAGCTCAAGCTTATCCAATGCCAGCCTCTGTGGAAGGTGGAGTTGGAAGCAATTGCTGCCCATAGAGAGTATCCTGAGATGTTGGAGATACTGACCAATGAGCAAACAGCAAGCTGGTGCCACCACTCTGATCTTCATACTGGGAACTGCCATCCTCTATGTACTCACTCCACTGTGTGGGAGAATAGGAAATTGTACATAATTGAGACAAAACAAGATATGAACGAGATGTTAATCCATGTAAATTGGCATCTTGCTGTTCACTAACGAGATTTTCATTTCGCCTTTCAATCTTGGACAGAAAACCAGACTTTTCTTTCCTGACATTAAGGATTTTTCATTTTCAAAATCACCAGATTTTTCCAACACCTTTGGCATTGCCCACATTATTTTTGGTTTGGAAAATTCAGTATGCGTTCTCCAACAGACTAGAACTGAGACAATCTCACCATTTGCTGTCCAATAAATTCTTTCTTCTCTCTTCCTTGTATTCTTCCTTCTGAACTATATAAGTGCGATAAAGGGGAAACACTACTGTCTAAAAGCAATGATGAGGAGGTGCTAGTATTGTACTGGCGTATCCCCTGTAAAAACGGCATCCCATATTCCCAATTCCTTCGCCTCTGCCGCATCTGCTCCCAGGAGGACCAATTCCAATACCGAACAACCCAAATGACCTCCTTCTTCAAAGACCGCAATTTCCCCTCAGACGTGGTTGACAATGCTCTCCACCACATCTCCTCCACTTCCCGCTCCTCCTCCCTTGAACCCCGCCCCTCCAATTGCCGGCAGGACAGAACCCCACTGGTCCTCAGCTACCACCCCACCCGACTGCAAGAAATGCAAAACTTGCGCCCACACCTCCCCCCTTACTTCCCTCCAAGGCCCCAAGGGATACTTCCATATTTGTCACAAATTCACCTGCACCTCCACACACATCATTTACTGCATCCGCTGCACCCAATGTGGCCTCCTCTATATTGGGGAGTCAGGCCGCCTACTTGTGGAATGTTTCAGAGAACACCTCTGGGACACCCTCACCAACCAACCCAACCGCCCCGTGTTTTTCCAGCAACACATTTTTCAGCTCTGGACAAAGTCAAAAGTCACACAACACGAGATTACAGTCCAACAGGTTTATTTGGAAGTACAAGCTTTTGGAGCGCTGCTCCTTCATCTGGTAACTAGTGGGGCAGGATCATAGGACACAAATTTAATAGTAAAAGATCAAAATTCAAACAACTGATGCAATGTATTGAACAAACCTAGATTGTTGTTAAGTCTTTGATCACTTAGAATGTAGACGGAGGTTTCGATTGATTAATAAGTAAATCCCAGAATTTCTTTCAAGTCACTACCCCAAGATAACTTAAGGTTTTATCAATATATAAAAAAAGTGACATCTCAACTCAGACAATGCATTAAAGGTGTGAGGTTAGAGTTTGTCTGTATCTCAACCTTGAATCAGACTGGTTCTATTTCCAAAGTAGGAATTTATAAAATTGCACAATGATTGACTGACTGCCTACAGATTGTGCACTTTTTGAATTAAATAGAATGTATCTACAAATACAAATCTGCAAATGCACATTCACCTCATAGACTTATATATATGTGCGTGTGCGTGTGTGTGAGTGAGAGAGAGGGACAGTGCATGTGTGTGTGTGCATGCTTAATAGAGAGTATATGCCTGTGAGAGGGTGTGAGAGAGACTGTCTGTATGACAGAGTGTGTAAGTATGATTCTGTGTGTGCGAGTGTGTATGGGTGTATGTGTGTGCGAGTGTGTATAGTGTGGTGGGGTCACCTGCGGTGTGGCATGAACCCAATATCCCAGTTGATGCCATCCTCATGCATACCGAATTTGGCTATCAGCCTCTGCTTGGCAACTCGGCGTTGCTGTGTATCCTGAAGACCTCCTTGGTCACCTGAAGATCTGAGGCCCAATGTCCTTGACCACTGAAGTGTTCCCTGACGGGAAGGGAAAATCTCAGTCTGGTGATTGTTGCACAGTGTCCATTCATCTGTTGTTGTAGCAACTGCCAATACACCTTGCCTCGCGGCACCTTTGCCTGCAACATACAGACAACATTGGCTGAGTCGTATGAGCAATTAACACTATTCTTACATACAATAATTTGACCAATAAAATTTGACCTGTCGGGCTGTCACTGTCTCTCATACTGAGATAATAATTCCTCACTGCCTTTTGTTTTTCAGCCTGTGCTTTGGGGAAATTGCTAACTGTTCCACCCAACAGCATTTATCTTTGTAAGTAGGAACTCATCCTTCTGTAAAGTAGCTGCCCTGGGTGCAGATAGAAAAACAGTTGTACACTGCTATCTTTAGTCTGCAGCTAGGAGTCTCTAGAGATCACATTTCATTATTCCCTTCAGTATTCCCACTTTCTAAGAGAAAAGCTGTTCGGACTGTACCTTCCATTCAATACTCACTGATGAAGGCAAATTAGGGATTAAATATAAGAGAAAAGAACTGCATTTATGTAGCTCATTTACAAGTTCAGTATATTGCAAAATGCTTTGTAGACAATTAAGCATTTTTTTGAAGAGCAGTCTCTTGTACCAAAGCAGACATTTTGTGTACATGGAAGCTCCCACAAACAGAAACGAGATCAACTGAGCAGACAATCTGCTTTTTTGTGATGAGAGGTAAGATTAGATTACTTACAGTGTGGAAACAGGCCCTTTAGCCCAACAAGTCCACACTGAGTGCAACCCACCCAGACCCATTCCCCTACATTTACCCCTTCACCTAACACTACAGGCAATTTAGCGTGGCCAATTCACGTAACCTGCACATTTTTGGACTCTGGGAGGAAACCCACACAGACAATGTGCAAACTCCACAGTCAGTCGTCTGAGGCGAGAATTGAACCTGGGTCTCTGGCGATATGAGGCAGCAGTACTAACCACTGTACCACTGTACCGCCCATAAAGCTGACCCAGAAACTGGAGAAATCTTGAGCAAATTTCACAGGCCTTATGTTCATCAAAACTTCAATATAATGTCTTATCAGAAAGACCTTTAGCAGCGCAACACTCCACCAGTACTGCCCTAGAGTATTCGCCTAGATTTTCTGCTCAGGTCAATGGAGTGGGATTTGATCTAGTAGTAGAACTAGTACCCCTGAAGTCAATATATACAGTACTTAAAATTCAACATACAGACTTATGTGAATCACACATTTCAATAGCAAAAGATCTTTCCCAGTTTGGATCAGAAAAATCTTTGAATGGCTCATGCATTGATTCTGAACCTAACAGTGCGATTAAAAACACCAGCAGGCATTGAAAAAAAATCACAGGGCTACCGAGTAGAAGCAAAAGTCACAGTCAGTTTGGAATTGAGATAATTCATAAAATTATTCATCTCGAACCCATATGTCACTTAAGTAAGTGTTTTCTGTGTCTGTTTTCTTTATGTGTTTTCTGACATGGATAGAGAATTATTGGCAGTCAGGAAACCAAGGCTAGGAATAAACAGATCTTTTTCTGAGTGGTAGAGAGTGATCAGTGCTGTACTGCAGGGATCTGTGATGATACTATGGTTTTAAGAAGTGTATTTTTTCCTGTTACTGAAATGAAAACAGGTTGAGCCACAGGTATAGAGTGGTCTGTTCAGAGCCCATAAATTAAACAGCTTGTGGGGCCTTTGGTGTTCCTCACCTCCTCATACTCCCAGATACAGTCTGTCTGATTTAACATGATAGTTCCATTCCCGTGTGATCCTGTGTTATAAGAAAATTGCATAATCGCAGTACCATTTAATCCAAGGGGACTGGAATCGTGTTATTGCCGACACAAGTAAGGAAAGAACGCATTCTACAAATAGTGGTCTAAGTTCTTCAATTGCGTTAGAGCCAATTTGTGTTGAAGAAACGCTGCTTTATAGCAGAACCGAATGCACTCATCTGATCGTGATGCAAATACCTTATTACCTCTACCTACCAACTTTGTTTGGACCAACAATACTCACATAGTCATCAGCCATTTCTTTTCTTTAGCACTTCCTCAAATGAAGTGAAAAGGGCTTCTATATTGTTCTTGGTGAACATAGACAATGCTTGGACATACTTAAACAGATCTCCACCAGGCCTTTGGCGATGATGGGATTGCTGTCCATCACTGTCCTCATCACAGTTCTACCTCAGCAATAAAGATTGAGTTTTCAGTTCCAACGAGCGAGGTTCAAATAATCTCTCTTTCTCCCCTTCCTCTGCTCGGACTTTGTTTTCCTTTCCTTTTGCCTCTATGAAAGCTATTCTTTCTGCCTTTCTTCTGCTTTCAATTGTAATTCAAACTGTTGCATTTCCTTTTCTCTTTCCTTCTCTTTTGCTTCCAATTCAAGCTGTTTCATTTACAATTGAATTTTAGGCATTTCCAAAGGTTTCAATGACATTTCTGGCAATCGTAAATATCAAGCTATTGCTGCAATAGCCTGCTTTTTTTGCACAGACAAATACAGCCCCAACTCCAGCTTGTCTGCTAATTCCAAAAGTTTGGCCTTGCGCACTTTCTGTAAAACTCCTCCATTACTACACATGGCACACCCTATTGAAACCAACCGAATGCAACATCCAAAAAGAGAACACCAACTCTCACCACTCACCTTCTTTGAGTTGAATAATCCTAAACCCAACCTGGAATTAGAGATCTTGATCCTCACAAGAACATCCAATTTATTAGGGACCAGACTAAACCCCTCAAAATATATTAAGAAGATAGCTGAGACCCAACTTTTTCTTATTTCTAATGGTAAGTGTAAAGTGTTGTGTTCTAGATGCAATTTGATTGGTCAAACTACCAGGTTTGAAGCAAAACACACTTTATTCTTACACAATAGTTAAAATATAAACAAAAGGAAGAAAAATTGGAATAACTTAACTCTACTAGAAAACTTAACAGAATAATAGGCTATTTAATTACTGAACAGCAATTGTTCCAAAATAGTAACATCCCATAAACACACCCTTGGCAAAGGCAAATTTGATAAAATAAGTTGTCTCACATGTAATTCTAGCAGCAGAAAGAGAAACCCAGCTTCCAGCTGTAACAGAGAGAGGAATAAGAGCTTCCACATCCAGCTTCAAGACCCCAGCAACTACAGAAAGTTAAATTAAAATCCTGGTTCTGTGGGTGCTTGATCCCACCCCTTCATGCTGCTTATATTGTTTCAACTTTAAAATATGCTGTGGCATCACAAGCTGTTTACTTTGTTAGCTCGAAACAGATGGCTTGGTATCTCTTCATACACAAAAAAAGGACAAAATACACCTCTTCAAGCCATTGTATTGTCACATTATATATTAACGATTTAGATGAGGGAACTAAATGTAATATCTATAAGTCTGCAGATGACATAAAGCTGGGTGAGAATGTGAGGCAAATGCAAAGATGCTTCAGTGTGAAGTGGACAAGTTGAGTGAGTGGACAAATGCATGGCAGATGAAGTAACATATAGATATATATGATGTTACCCATTTTGGCAGTAAAAACAGGAAGGGAGATTATTATCTGAATGGTGATAGATTGGGAAAGGGGGAGGTGCAACGAGACCTGGGTGTCCTTGTACACCAGTCACTGAAAGGAAACAAGCAGGGGCAGTAGGCAGTGAAGAAGGCAAATGGTATGTTGGCCTTCAAACTGAGGATTTGAGTCCAGCAGCAAGGATACCTTGTTGTAATGGTACAGGGGCTTTGTGAGACTACACCTGGAATATTGGTCTTGTTATATGAGGAAGAATGTTCGAGCTATGGAGCGAGAGCAATCAATGATTACCAGAGTGCTTCCTGAGATGGCCAGACTAATAATTGAAGATAAAGCACATCAATTACCTTTGGAGGAATTGACTGGAGTTTAGAAAAATTGGGGGAGAGCGTGTAGAAAACTACAACACTTTGACAGGACGAGGGCTAATCCAAGATGGAGGATGGGGAAAACTGTGGCTGTTGGAGCTGCTCCTTCCTTGAGGTACTTTTAATGTTGGAGCTAATTTCCTTGAATTCTAGGAGCAGCAATTACTGTTTTATAAACTTGTTTTAGAACTTAGGAAAAGAAGAGATCAAAATAATGGCACATTAAAAAGGATGAAGAGAGACAAAGCTAAAAATCACACAACACCAGATTATAGTCCAACAGGTTTAATTGGAAGCACATTAGCTTTCGGAGCATCGCTCCTTCATCAGATGATAGTGGAGAGCTTAATCCTAACACAGAATTTATAGCAAATAAATTCTGTGTGTTAGGATTGAGCCCACCACAATCACCTGATGAAGGAGAGGTGCTCCAAAAGCTAGTGTGCTTCCAATTAAACCTGTTGGATTATAATCTTGTCTTGATTGATTTTTAACTTTGTACATTTCCGCCACCTCCAAACACACCCCTCCACCAATGATATATTTCCCTCCCCTCCCCTATCAGCGTTCCAGAAAGACCACTCCCTCCGTGACTCCCTCGTCAGGTCCACACCCTCCACCAACCCAACCTCCACTCCCGGTACCTTCCCCTGCAAC
>NC_057741.1:15384505-15513417 GCF_004010195.1 Chiloscyllium plagiosum | reverse complement strand
AGGGCTTATGCCCGAAACGTTGATTCTTCTGCTCCTTGGATGCTGCCTGACCTGTTGCGCTTTTCCAGCAACACATTTTCCAGCTCTGATCTGCAGCATCTGCAGTCCTCACTTTCTCCCAGCTTTTAACTTTGTACACGCCAGTCCAACACCGGCATCTCCAAATCATGAAGAGAGACAAAGCATTGAGCGCATGGGAAGTGAAACAAACAGAAATAAACACACACAGCTAACTGCCTTTGCTGTTTGGTTTCAAGTATCTTTGGACATCTGAGTTCATTTGAAGAAAAATAAACAAACGATGAAATTCATAGCTGACCATGAAGAAACCTATGTGCCGGAGCTCACAGCAGGGGAGCAACTAAGTGGTTCATTTTTAAAGTGTAACCTTACTTTTTTTTTGTAAACCTAAAATAGTGAGTAGAGTTTGTTCTGTTTTGATTATATGTGATTATTGAGATCTGTATTTTGATTAAACTTTAAAAATATAAAACATAGACTTAGTTTGTCTGGCAAAGTGTTTTTTAGAGCAGTAAGACAGTGTTATTTTCTGGGTCTGTTCAGATGCAAAGTGACCTTTAGTAGAGTGATGTGCTCTTCCTGTTGGAGAGTCCCCTGTCACAGTTAATCACTTGGAACCTGATGTACCTCTCGTTACATTACAGCCAGTCTCAATACTACAATCTTGGCTGTTTGTGCTACATTACCGAGCGAGATTAGGGAGAGTTTCCATGTGACTAATGATTATGTCTGCAGGAAGTGTGTTTGGTTGCGAATCCTATCAGATCGCATGGATCAGTTGGAGCTGCAGTTAGGGGCAATGAGGAATTTACAGGAGCTAGAGGGTATGAGAGATGACAGTTACAGGAAGGGAGAAAATCTGCAGATACAGTCAAGTAGATGGATGATCTCCAGGAAAGGTAGGAGAGGGAGGCAGGTAGTGCAAGAGTCTCCTGTGGCTATCCCCATCTCAAACAAATATGCTGCTTTGGAAAATGTAGACGGTGATGCACTCTTTGGGTAATGTAGCACGAAAGCCAAGTTTGTGGTACTGAGACCGGCTGTAATGTAACGAGGGGTACGTCAGGTTCCAAGCGATCAATTGTGATAGGGGGCTCTCCAGTCAGAGGCACAGACAGCCAGCAGCGAAAAATCAGAATCGTGTGTTGCCTCCCTGGTGCCAGGATCTAGGATACCTCAGAGAGGGTGTAGAATATTCTCAAAGGGGAGAGGGACCAACAGGAGGTCATTGTACATCTTGGAACTAATGACACAGGAAGAGAAAAGGATGAAATTTTGAGGAGAGAATATTGGAAGTTAGGGAGGAATTTAAAAAGTAAGTCCACAAGAGCAGTAATATCTGGATTAATCCTTGAGCTATGAGCTAGTAAGGGTAGGAATAGGAGTATAGAGCAGATGAATGCATGGCTGAGGAGCTGGTGCAAGGGAAAAGGATTCACCTTTTTAGATCATTAGAATCTCTTCTAGGGAAGAAGTGACCTGTATAAGAAGGACGCATTGCACCTGAGTTGGAAGGGATCTAATAAAATGGCAGGAAGATCTGCTCGAGCTGCTGCAGGGACGATTTAAACTAATAAGGGAGGGGTGGGACCCAGGGAGTGAGTGAGAAAAGAGATCAGTTTGAGCCTAGTACAGTTGGGAAAAGGAGTAAGTCAAACAGTCAGTACGGGCAGGAACAAAGCAGAGAACAAGGAAGGACTGCTATATTATGCTGCATTTATTTCAATGCAAGAGGCAGATGAATTCAGGGCATTAGACTGGGATATCATAGCAATTACAGAGACATGGCTCAGGGATGGACAGGACTGACAGCTTAATGCTTCAGGGTAAAGATACCAGAGGCAGGATAGATGGGAGCAAGAGAGGAGGGGCTGTGGTGTTTTTGATTAGGGATAATATTATGGCTATACTTAGGGAGGATATTCCTGGGAATATGTCTAGGGAAGTTATTTGGGTGGAACTGAGAAGAGAAGTAAGAAAGGGATGATCGCCTCATTGTGATTGTACTATTCCCCCCTCCGCCCCCCCCAGTAGTTAGAGGATAATTGAGAAACAAATTTGTAAGATGATTTCAGTTATCTGTACAAATAATAGGGTGGTTATGGTAGGGGATTTTAACTTTCCAAAAATAGACTGGGACTGTCAATAGTGGTAAAGGTTTAGATGGATAGGAATTTGTTAAGTGCGTACAACAAAATTTTCTGATTCAGTATGTGGATGTACCTACTAGAGAAGGTGCAAAACTTGATCTACTCTTGAGAAATAAGGCAGGCAAGTGACTGAGGTGTCAGTGGGGGAGCACTTTGGGCCCAGCGACCATAATTCCATTTGTTTTAAAATAGTGATGAAAAGGATAGACCGGATCTAAAAACTAACGTTCTAAATTTGAGGAAGACTAATTTTGTCAGTATTAGGCAAGAACTTTCAAAAGCTGAAAAGATGTTCGCAGGTAAAGGGACGGCTGGAAAATGAGATGACTTCAAAAATAAGATAACGAGAGTTGAGAGATAATTTGTTCCTTTCAGGATAAAGGACAAGGCTGTTAGTTGTAGGCAAAGCTGGATGACTAGAGAAGTTGAGGTTTTGGTCAAGATAAAGAAAGAAGCATATGTCAGGTATCAACAGCAGAGATTGAGTGAATCCCTAGCAGAGTATAAAGGCAGTAGGAGTATACTTAAGAGGGAAATCAGGAAAGCAAAAAAGAGACATGCGATAACTTTGGCAAATAGAGTTAAGGAGAATCCAAAGGGATTCTACAAATACATTAAGGACAAAAGAGTAACCAGGGCGAGGATAGGGCCCCTCAAAGAGCAGCAAGGTAGCCTCTCTGTGGAACCACAGGAGATGGGGGAGACACGAAATGAGAATTTTGCATCAGTATTTATTGTGGAGAAGGACATGGAACATGGGGAAATAAATAGCGACATGTTGAAAATGTTCTAATTACAGGGGATGTCATGCAGGATATCTTAAAATGTGAAAGGTGGATAAACTCATAAAAGTGTACCTTATACCTCTGTGGGAAGCTAGGCAAGAGATTATTGGGCCCTTTGCTGAGATATTTGCATCATCGATAACCAAACATGAGGTACCGGAAGACTGGAGGTTGGCTAACGTGATACCACTATCTAAGAAAGGTGGTAAGGAAATTCAAGGAACTATAGACAGTGAGCCTGACATTGGTGCTGGGCAAGTTGTTGGAGCAAATCCTGAGGGAATCCCTACATATATTTGGAAAGGCAAGGACTGATTAGGGATAGTTAGCATGGCTTTGTGCTTAGGAAATCGTGTCTCACTAACTTGATTGAGTTTTTTGAAGTAGTAACAAAGAGGATTGATGAGGGCAGAGTGGTGGATGTGATCTATACAGACTTCAGTCAGGCATTCGACAAGGTTCCTGATGGTATATTGGTTAGCAAGGTTAGATCACATGGAATACAGGGAAAACTAATCATTTGGATATAGAATTGGATCAAAGGTAGAAGACAGAGGATGGTGATGAAAGGTTGCTTTTCAGACTGGGGGCCTGTGACCAGTAGTATGCCATAAGAATCAGTGCTGGATCCACTGCTTTTCATCATTTACATAAATGATTTGGATGTGAACATAGGAGGTATAGTTAGTATGTTTGTAGATGATACCAAAATTGGAGGTATAGTGGACAGCAAAAGAAGGTTACCTCAAAGTACAATGGGACCTTTATCAAGTGGACCAGTAGGCTGAGGAGTGGCAGATGGAGTTTAATTTAAACAATTGTGAGGTGCTGTATTTTGGAAAGGCAAATCAGGCAAGACTTATACATTTAATTGTAGGGTCCTGGAGAATGTTGCTGAACAAAGAGATCTTGGAGTGCAGGTTCATAGTTCCTTGAAAATGGAGTTTCAGGTAGCATAGTGAAGATGGTGTTTGGTATGCTTGCCTTTATTCGTCAGTGCATTGAGTATAGGAGTTGGAAGGTCATGTTCCAGCTGAACAGGACATTGGTTAGCCCACTTTTGGAATACTGCATGCAATGCCCTGCAATAAGAAGGATGTTGTGAAACTTGAAAAAGGTGCAGAAAAGATTTACAAGGATGTTGTCAAGGTTGGAGGGTTTGAGCTGTAGGGAGAGGCTGACTTGCCCGGGGTTATTTTCCGTGGAGCATTGGACGCTGACAGGTGTCCTTATAAAGGTTTATAAAATCATGAGAAGCATGGCTAGGGTAAATAGACAAGGATTTTCCCCGGGGTGGGGGAGTCCAACACTAACGGGCATAGGTTTAAGTTGAAAGGGAAAAGATTTAAAATGCGTCTAAAGGGCAACGTTTTCATGCAGAGGGTGGTGTGTGTGTAGAATGAGCTGCCGGAGAAAGTGGTGGAGGGTGATACAATTACAACATGGGTATATGAAAAGGAAGGTTTTAGAAGGATATGGGCCAAATGGTGGCAAATGGGACTAGATTGATTTAGGATATCTGGTCGGCATGGAAAAGTTGGACCGAAGGGTGTGTTTCCATGCTGTACAGCTCTATGACCCTATGACTAGACAGGGCAAATGCAGCAAAGGTGTTCCCATGACCTGGAGGTCCAGAACCAGAAGTCATGGTTTGAGGAAATGCAGTAGGCCATTTCGGCCTGAACTGAGGAGAAATTTCTTCTTACAGAGAATGGTGTCCCTGTGGAATTTTCTGCCACAGAAAGCAGTTGAGGCCAAAACATCAGACATTTTCAAGAAGAATTTAGATATAGTTCTTAGGGCTAAAGGGATCAAAAAGTATGTGGTGAAAGCAGGAACAGGAAACTGAATTGGGTGATCTGCCATGACCATGTTAAATGTTGGAGCAGGCTCCTGTTTTCGACATTTCTGTATTTATCTGAGTGCATTCATATTTCTATTTTATTTTTAAGGAAACTGCATATTTTCCTGCAGCAAAGTACACAATCCATCAGTCATAAAGATATCAGAATGTCTCAATTTTTATCAGATTTCGTTTTTGTTGACTGAACCAGTCAGGCCTAGAATGGTCACATGCCTTATCTTCAGAGCTGTCATCCAGTGGAGTTGGTCAAATTGCTTTACTCTGTGAAGCGTATTTGCTTTGAGACATGATGATGCACCATGAGCATTTGTCTTAAACCCTGGGTGAATAGATGCCTTCATTTTATTTCAGCGTCTGTGTTGATATTTTGTTTAAATAGCTGATGACATTGTTAGAGAGTATTAAGATAGCAGCTACAAATTCAGTAGTGGGAAGGAGATTAACATGGAGTCGAAATCGTATTATTGCTGTAGCACCCAGGAATACTGATTATATTTCTAACAACATTAAGTCAGATCTCTGACATAGGGGTTTTCAATAATTTTTCCCAGCCAGTTTCCTAGTTGTTAGATCAATAAAAGGATTCTTACATATCCACGTAAAGACAGGAAGATTTTTTTTTAACCTGTTGATTTTTATATGGGGAACTGATGGCGACACTTGTTCTTTAATCTCTCTCATCTTTAACTTAACAATGAAACTCTGCTATTCTGCATGAAAGTTTGATTTCCTCAAAAGATGTTTAGGTGCATTATGTAACATACCAGAAAGTTAGACTCTGGAGGTGATAGAGTTAATCTGACCCCTGGTTTCCCATGGAATTATTGCCACAGACCAGTTAGCATGACAAAAGAAAATATGTTGCCTTTTTTTACCCCATTTTTGTCTAAAATTTATTCGTTTGTCAAATTTCAGGAATGTAAACAAAGAATAGCAGCTTTTCTGGCGTCCATCCCTTTGTTTGTGCAACACGTTATAAAATTTAGCTCCTCCACAGTAGTGCTGCTTGTTTTAAGTGAGAGCAGCTGGTCTTAACATGGCTTTGTTAGCTCTGCATTTTCAATTCTGTGTCACAGTCTTCCCACAGCAACAACAACAAAACCAAACAACATTTCATTTGAGAGTTGGTTTTCACTTTCTATTGAAATTATCGACACAGTGATCGTGCTATCTAACAACGTTCCTCAGAACGTTAGCCAGAGACTGAGAGATAAAGCTTGTCAACAAATAGCCAAGTGCTATCACAGTAGAAAATGTGGTGAGTATTAAACAGAATCCTGTAGCACGTAGCAGTCAGATTTATCATACTTCTGAAAGTGTTTGCTTTAATCAGCAGGAAGTGATTCAGAGTCGAATCATACAGCATGGAAACAGACCCTTCACTCCAACTATTCTACAGTGACCATGTTCCCAAACTAAACTAGTCCCACCTGCCTGCGCTTGGCTGACATCCCTTGAAACATTTCCTATTCATGAACTTATCCAAATATCTTTAAAGTGTTGTAATTGTAACTGCATCCACCACCTTCTCTGGCAGTTCCCTCCACACAAGCCACTCTTCGTGTAAAAAAGTTGACTCATGTCCTTTCTAAATCTTTCTTCACTCACCTTCAAAATATGCCCCCTAATTTTGAAGTCCCCCCACCCTAGGGAAACGATCCTTGCCATTCACCTTATCTATGCCCCTCATGACTTTATAAACCCCAATTAGTTGCCCCTCATCTTCCTATGCTTAAGTGAAAAACTTCCCAGCCTTTCCAGTCTACTTTTATATCTCAAACCCTCCATTCCTGGCAATATCCTGGTAAATATTTTCTGAAACCTCTCATGTTTAATAATGTCCTTCCTATAACAGGGCAACCAGAACTGCACACAGTACTTCAGTACTCCTCACCAGGAAGCCCCAACTCCTGTATTCGAAGATCTGAGCAATGAAGGCAAGCATTCCAAATGCCTTCTTAATCATTCTACCTACCTTTGATGCAAATTTCAAAGGATTATATTCCTGAACCCCTAGGTCTCTCTGTTCTACAAAACTAACCAATGCCCTATCATTAATTGTACAGGTTCTGTCCAAATTAAACTCCATCTGCCATTCCTCCGCCCAGTGACCCAATTGATCAAGGTCTCTATGTAATCTTAGATAACCTTCTTCACTGTCCACTATACCACCAATTTTGCTTTCATCTTCAAACTTACTAACCATGCCTCCTATATTTTCATCCAAATCATTTATAGAAATGACAAACAGAAGTTCCACAGTACTGATCCCTGTTGAATTCCACTGACTACAGGCTCCAGTCTGTAAAACAGCCCTCCACTACCATCATAAAACCTACCATTTACATATTGCTAAAGAGAATTTTCTTGAACACATTTAACAAATTCTTCACCAAAAAATCTTTAACACTATGGCAGTCCCAGTCAGTGTTTGGAAAATTAAAATCCCCTACTATTACAACCTTATTATTCTTACATATATTTATGATCACTACATATTTGCTTCTCAATCTCTCTCTGACGATTGGGGGCCTACAAAACAAAATCCTTTTCTTATTTCTAATTCCAATCCATATATATTCATTAAATGATACCTCAGAAATATCTTCTCTAATTACAGTAGTAATGTTTTCCTCAATCAAAAATGCACCTCACCCCAGCTGTGCCCTCTTAGGTTCTGATAGTATCTAAAACCTGGAAGATTGAGCTGCCATTCCTGTCCTTCCCTTAGCCACGTTTCTGTAATAGCTATGACGTCCCAGTCCCATGTTCCCATACATGCTGTGAGTTTATCAGTCTGATTTGCTTTGTAATAAATGCAGTTTAATTGTCCAGAGTGACTCCTTTCTCTGACTTGCTCTTGTTTAGCTTTTCTAACTAACTTATTCTTTTCTGATGCAGAACTATCCTCATCTTTCTTTCTATTTTCATTGTTATTTATGCAGTTCCCCCCACCTCCTTCAAACGTTTACAGGAACTCACAAATCTCCCTGCCAGGATATTAACCTTTTCCAGTACAGGTGAAATCCATCCTTTTTTAAAAAGGTCTTTCCTACCCCAGAAGAAATCCCAATGATCCAAGAAACTGAATCCCTGCACATTGCACCACCTCTCCAGTCATTGATTTATCTCTCTTTTCCTTTAATTGCTTCCCTCTTTAGAACATGGCGCTGGAAGTAAAGCAGAAATTACTACTTTTGATGTTCCATTTTTTAACTTTCTACCTAACTTCATATATTCACTCTGCGAAGCCTTAACCCTTTCAAACGTTTTGAAACATCCTTAACCCTGGCGATAGGAAAGCAAAATACTATCCTAGATTCATGCTCATTGCCTTAGAGTTTCCTGTCTGTGTCCCTGACAGGAGAGTCCCTACAACAATTATTCTTTTAAATTTTGACAAACCCTGCTTTATGTAAGATTCATTCGTAATGCCCAAGATCTATCTACCACTTCCATTTTCCTCTGAGTGGTGATCCTCTTCATCAGTACCCAAAGCGGAATATCTGTTTGAGAGAGGAATAGCCAGAAGACACTTCTGAACTACCTTCATACCTTTCCTAATAGTCACCCATCTACCTGGCTGATCCTGCAGTGTAATCACCTCACTACACCTGCTAGTCATCACACTCAGTATATCTTGTATACCCTCAGTGACATTGAGTCTAAAAAGAAGAAACTCTTAATTTGCACCTTATATATGAAAATAAACTACCTTTCCTTACCCAACAATTTAATATCAATCATATATAATTCAAAGCAAAAGTTTAAACATATAAGTATTAAAAAGAAATCAAACATTTAGCTGAATAAATGACAAGATGATGACACCTCAAATAATCCAATATTCGGCTTTCAATTTCCAGATTTAAAAAAATTGTCTCCAGAGTTGACTGCGTGTAGCCTTCTCTATAAGCTCCATATATGAACAATCTCTCCATCTTTGCATTTTTTACATTAATTATTATTTGTCAAAAATAAAAAAAACACTCTGCAGACCGAAATTCAACAGATGCAAACTTCATTGAAAAGAAACTCCATTGACAAAAAAACTCGCCTTCTTCCTGATTGTGTATAAAAAAAATTCTCCTTCTACGCATCTTCTTGTCTTTTTAAAACTTTTTTGGATGCAAATTTTTTGAAATATGAAAGATTAAATTAGAGAAAGCAAAACAATCTCTCTGCAGATTGATACTTGACAAATACATGGGGGTCCTGCTTATCCAAACTCTGTTGAAAAGAAATAAATTTCTACTTTTTTGTAATTATTTGCACTACAGAAGTTCCAAAATAAAAAAAATATGATTCTGAAATGTAAAAACCATAAGAATTATACAAGAAAGCCTGCAACTCAGGAGCAATTGCAAGATCCTCTCAGTCCACCATTTTGTTTCTTGCTCTGCCCAAAGACATGATAGAGGCTTCTGTAGACGAATCCACACTGGATCGAGACAAGGCTGCACTCAGAAGCCTTCACCACTGACAACAAATTCCAGGCCACCACGTTTCAATAGTTATTAGGCTGGTTGCTAAACAAACTATTCTGCCAAATAGCAAACTGATACAGAGTGTACAACAATTTAATTAGTATCATATTAAACAAGAATTATGGGGAGTTTCTAAGATCAAGTATCATTGTGTTGCCTATAGATTGAATGTCGTGAGTTCTCATATATCCAGGCAGTCAGACTGGACTGTTTTCAATGAACACTTATAAAAGCCATGTCAAATTGTTCAAACGCAAAATTGAGCTTTTGGTTTATATCAAGAGACAAAACAATGGATATTGAACTAAGCAACGTTAAAAATCACACAACATCAGGTTATAGTCCAACAGGTTTAATTGGAAGCGCTAGCTTTCTGAGCGCCGCTCCTTCATCTCCTCAACCACCTGATGAAGGAGCGGCGCTCCGAAAGCTAGTGTGCTTCCAATTAAACCTGTTGGACTATAACCTGATGTTGTGTGATTTTTAACTTTGTACACCTCAGTCCAACGCCGGCACCTCCAAATCAGAACTAAGCAACAGGAGCCTTGGGTCTGTCACAAGAGGCTTTGTTTAACTCAGTGTGGAAAATTGATGGCAACATGGCTGTGTGTGTTTTTTTGAATGTTCAGTGGCTTTAGTGTTTGAAATTTTGATCACTGTATCAAAACCTCCAGCAGCAGGTGGTGACAGAGATGGAGGGCAGTTTGAGTAGTTGACCGGAGTCTCACTGGAAAAGTAGGAATGACTTTGGTAGAGAGAAGACTGAAAAGGAATTCCTTGGGCCAAAATAACCTTTTTTAAAAATGTATTTGTGGGAATGAGCATTTATTGCCAGTTGTTAGTTGCCCTTGAGAAGGTGGTGGTGAGCTGCATTCTTGAACTGTTGCAGTCCACCTGATGTCGGTTGATTCCCCCCTACAATGTCATTAGAGACACAGCAACAGTGAAGGAATGGTGATATATTTCGAAGTCAGGATGGTGAGTGGCTTAAAGGGGAATTTGAAGGTGGTGGTGATCCCATGTATCTGTTGCACTTGTCCTTCTAGATGGCAGCGATTGTGGTTTTGGAAGGTGCTGTTTGAGGATTTTGGGTGAATTTCTGCAGTCTGTCTTGTAGATAATACATACTGCTGCTCGTGAGTGATGTTGGGGGAATAGATGTTTGTGGATGTGGTGCCAATCAATTGGGGTTCTTTGTCCTGAATGGTGTTGGCGGAGCTGCACCTTTCCAGGCAAGTGGGGAATATTTCATCACATGCTTGACTTGTGGCTTGTAGATGATGGACAGGCTTTGGGAGTCAGGAGGTAAGTTGCTTGGTACAGTATTCCGAACTTCTGCCCTGATTTTATAGCCACAATGTTTACTTGGTGAGTCCAGTTGCATTTCTGATCTATGGTAGCCTCCAGGATGTTGATAGTGGGAGATTCAGTGATGATAGCACCATTGAATATGAATGGTCATTCGCTGTATAAAGTGTAGGTCATTCCTTGTTTATCCTAAATTTCCCTTCCTGTTTGTACTGACCTGATGCTGGTGGAATAAAGATGACCTTTGGGACTTCAGTGTTGTTAAATCTCATTACATAATCTTTTGTTATGCATGTTGATTGAGGTAGCTTGAGGGAAGACTGAGTGGAATCAAACCTTGGAAATACTACTGTACATCATAGAGTCATAGAGATGTACAGCATGGAAACAGACCCTTCGGTCCAACCCATCCATGCCGACCAGATTTCCCAACCCAATCTAGTCCCACCTGCCAGCACCTGGCCCATATACCTCTAAACCCTTCCTATTCATATACCCATCCAAATGCCTCTTAAATGTTGCAATTGTACCAGCTTCCACCACTTCCTCTGGCAGCACATTCCATACACGTACCACCCTCTGCGTGAAAAAGTTGCACCTTAGGTCTCTTTTATATCAACATCTTTCCGATAGGAAGGAGACCAGAATTGCGTGCAATATTCAAACAGTGGCCTAACCAATGTCCTGTACAGCCGCAACATGACCTCCCAACTCCTGTACTCTATACTCTGACCAATAAAAGAAAGCATACCAAACGCCTTCTTCACTATCCTAACTACCTGTGTCTCCACTTTCAAGGAGCTATGAACCTGCACTCCAAGGTCTCTTTGTTCAGCAACACTCCCTAGGATCTTACCATTAAATGGATAAGTACTGCTAAGATTTGCTTTCCCAAAATGCAGCACCTCGCATTTCTCTGAATTAAACTCCATCTGCTACTTCTCAGCCCACTGGCCCATCTGGTTAAGATCCTGTTGTAATCTGAGGTAACTCTCTTTGCTGACCACTACACCTCCAATTTTGGTGTCATCTGCAAGCTTCCTAACTGTACCTCTTATGCTCGCATCCAAGTCATTTATGTAAATGACAAAAAGAAGAGGACCCAGCACCGATTCTTGTGGCACTCCACTGGTCACAGGCCTCCAGTCTGAAAAAAAAGCCTCCACCATCAGCCTCTGTCTTCTACCTTTGAGCCAGTTCTGTATCCAAATGGCTAGTTCTCCCTGTATTCCGTGAGATCTAAGCTTGCTAATCAGTGTCCCATGGGGAACCTTGTCGAATGCCTTACTGAAGTCCGTATAGATCACATCTACCGCTCTGTCCTCATCAATCCTCTTTGTTACTTCTTCAAAATACTCAATCAAGTTGGTGAGACATGATTTCCCACGCATAAAGCCATGTTGACTATCCCAAATCAGTCCTTGCCTTTCCAAATACATGTACATCCTGTCCCTCAGGATTCCCCCAACACACATCAGGCTCACTGGTCTAGAGTTCCTTGGCTTGTCCTTACCACCCTTCTTAAGTAGTGGCACCATGTTAGCCAACCTCCAGTCTTCCGGCACCTCACCTGTGACTATCAATGATACAAATATCTCAGCAAGAGGCCTGGCAATCACTTTTCTAGCTTCCCAAAGAGTTCCAGTGTATACCTAATAAGGTCCTGGGGATTTATCCACCTTTAACCTTTTCAAGACACCCAGCATTTCCTCCTCTGTAATATGGACATTTTGCAATGTGTCACCATCTATTTCACTACTTTCTATATCTTTCATATCCTTTTCCACAGTAAATACTGATGCATAATACTCGTTTAGAATCTCCCCCATTTTCTGCGGCTCCGCACAAAGGCCGCCTTGCTGATTTTTGAGGAGCCTATACTCTCCCTAGTTACCCTTTTGTCCTTAATGTATTTGTAAAAACCCTCTGGATTCTCCTTAATTCTATTTGCCAAAGCTATCTCGTGTCCCCTTTTTGCCCTCCTGATTTCCCTCTTAAGTATACTCCTACTGCCTTTAAGTATTCACTAAGTATTCTAAGTATTCACTCGATCTATCCTGTCTATACCTTACATGTGCTTACTTCTTTTTCTTAACCAAACCCTCAATTTCTTTAGTCATCCAGCATTCCCAATACTTACCAGCCTTTCCTTTCACACTAACAGGAATATATTTTTTCTGGATTCTTGTTATCTCATTTCTGAAGGCTTCCCATTTTCCAGCCGTCCCTTTACCTGTGAACATCTGCCCCCAATCAGCTTTCGAAAGTTCTTGCCTAATACCATCAAAATTAGCCTTTCTCCAATTTAGAACGTCAACTTTTAGATCTGGTCTATCCTTTTCCATCATTATTTTAAATCTAATAGAATTATGGTTGCTGGCCCCAAAGTGCTCCCCCACTGACACCTCAGTCACCTGCCCTGCCTTATTTCCCAAGAGTAGGTCACGTTTTGCACCTTCATCCACATACTGAATCAGAAAATTGTCTTGTACACACTTAACAATTCCTCTCCATCTAAACCCTTAACACAATGGTAGTCCCAGTCTATGTTTGAAAAGTTAAAATCCCCTACCATAACCAGCCTATTTTTCTTACAGATAGCTGAGATCTCCTTATGAGTTTGTTTCTCAATTTCCTTCTGACTATTGCTGCATTACTACTGCTAAAGCCTGAATTAAACTATGTCAATAATACAATCCCAATAAGGTGATCATCCTTTTCTTATTTCTCAGTGCCACCCAAATAGCTTCCCTGGATATATTTCCAGGAATATCCTCCCTCAGCACAGCTGTAATGCTATCCCTTATCAAAAATGCTACTCCCCCTCCTCTCTTGCCTCCCTTTCTATCCTTCCCGTAGCATTTGTATATTGGAATATTAAGCTGCCAGTCCTGCCCATCCCTGATCCATGTTTCTGTAATTGCTATGATATCCCAATCCCATGTTCCTAACCATGCCCTGAATTTATCTGTCTTCCCTGTTAGGCCCCTTGCATTGAAATAAATGCAATTTAATTTACTAGCCCTACCTTTACTTAGATTTAGATTTTACTTAGATTACTTACAGTGTGGAAACAGGCCCTTTGGCCCAACAAGTCCACACCGACCTGCTGAAGCGCACCCACCCAGACCCATTCCCCTACATTTACTCCTGCACCTAACACTACGGGCAATTTAGCATGGCCAATTCACCTAACCTGCACATTTTTTTTGTCCCTGCATGCCCTGACTGTTTGACTCTCTTCTGTTCTCAACTGTACCAGTCTCAGATTGACCTCTTTCCTCACTGTCTCCCTGGGTCCCACCCCCCACCTTACTAGCTTAAATCTGTCTGAGCGGCTCTAGCAAATCTCCTTGCCAGTATGTTAGTCCTCTTCCAATTTAGGTGCAATCCGTTCTTCTTGTACAGGTCACTTATAGCCCAGAAAAGATTCCAATGACGCAAAAAATGTGAATCGTTCTCCCATACACCAGCTCCTCAGCCATGCATTCATCTATTCTATCCTCCTATTCCTGCCCTCACTAGCTTGTAGCACAGGGAGTAATCCAGATATTACTACTCTCAAGAACCTCCTTTTTAAATTCCTGCCTAACTCTCTGTAATCTCCCTTCAGAATCTCAACCTATTCCCTTCCTATGTCATCGGTTCCAATGTGGGCAGTGACCTCTTGCTGGCCCCTCCCCCATGAGAACATTCTGCATCCTCTCTGAGACATCCTTGATCATGGCACCAAGGAAGCAACACACCATTCTGATTTTTCGCTGCTTGCCACAGAAACGTCTGTCTGTACCTTCAACTAGAGAATCCCCTAACACAATTGATCTCTTGGAACCTGACATACCCCTCATTGCATTAGAGCCAATCTCAATACCAGAAACTTGGCTGTTACAGCTCAAAATTTTTCCAGTCCTCCATCTTGGATTACCCAGAATCCATCAGGAACAAAGCATGTGTTGCCTTGAATTATGCCTTTAGATTGAAACAGAATTAGCCATACTTTGCTGCATTACTACTGCTAAAGCCTGAATTAAACTATGTCAAAACTGAGACATGCTCACAGGAAGCCATTATAATTTCCCTGACTTTTATTTTGTTCCTAGATGGTGGGATCATTTGCTAATTTGTGACACTGTATATTCTTGATACAGTTGCTTTTAGCTGCATTCTGATGATCTGCCATTTAATAGTGAATCAAAAATACAAACATCACCTTTTATATAATTATGTGGTTATTCAGATGAGAACACTTGCTTTTCGGAGGGGAAGACAAATATAGGGTTGTGTTGTATCATGAATAATCTTCAGGCCTTAACGTCCTGCATGTATCATTTGTTAAAATATCAAACACTCTCGGTCCTATGGTGTTTGCTTCTACACAATCCTGAACAATTGAAATGGGTTTCTATTAGCACCTACTAAAAAGGAAATCTTGCAACATACTGAAATTGTGCCATTAATTAGTATTTTTCTGCCTTTATTCTTGGTACTTCAAAATAACTTAATATGGGTAGAATATTTTTGGATTGTGAAGTGACTTAGTTGCTTACCATTGAATTTGCTGTACCAATAAATAATTACAGTACAAAATATTGAAGTCATTTTAGTAATGCATTAGGAACATAGGAACAGGAGAAGGCCATTCAGCCCTTTGAGCCTGTTCTGCCATTCAATGAAGTCATGACTGATCTGTGGCCTAACTCTATATACCTGCCTTTGGCCCATGTCCATGATTACCTTTGCTTAACAACAAGTTTAGTTATCTCAGATTTAAAATTAACAACTGATCTAGCATCCATTTCTATTTCTGGAAGAGAGTTCCAAATGTCTTTGTCAGCAGAAATGCTTCTTAACATCTCTCTAGAATGGTCTGGCCCAAATACTCAGGCTAGGCCTCCTTATTCTAGATACTCCAAGCAGTGAAAATAGTTTATCTTTATCTACTCTGTCTTTTCCTGTTAAAATCTTGAAGACTTTGATCAGATCACCTCTTAAGCTTCTAAATTCTAGAGAACGTAGGCCCAATTTATATAATATCTCCTCCTCATGCAAACCCTGAAGTCCAGGTATCATTCCTGTAAGCAAACTTTTTACTCCCTTTGAGGCCAGTATACCCTTCCCAAGGTGCAGTGACTAGATTTGCTCGCAGTACTCCAAGTGGGATCTAAACAAGGTTTTGTATAGCTGCTGCATAACTTCTATTTCTTTGTACTCTAGCCCTCTCAGTTATAAAGGGCAGAATTTTATAAGCCATCTTGATTATTTTCTGCACTGGTTTGTGGCATTTTAAAGACTTGAATCCACAAGTCCAAATTCGCTATATTTAATTTCACACCATCTACAGACTATGAGAAGCCTTTTTCTCTTTTAACTTCTCAATGAATGTACTGTGTGCCACTTTCCATTGGTTATGTTGTCAAAGTGGGATTCAAATGAGGCTAATAGGCAAATAATTTAAATAACGCAAATTGCAATTTTCTGTGAGTGAATGCATTAACAACAACACTAAAGGTAGCTTGTGAAATTTGAGGAGATTTTCCAGCCTGCATTGTACTGCACTTGATTTAGTACAGGGAGCTTAGAGAGAAGTCTAATTATGCGGCAAATATTGACATTCAAACCAAAGCTGTCTGCTCAAGGAAAAAAAATCTGAATAAGTTTCCAAGAACCCCCTAATATGCAAGTGAACGTTGAATTTCAATTAAAGTTCTGGAGGAAAACAGAAGTGAAAATTCAATTAGAATTGCAGTCAATGCCAAACTACAAAAGAAAACAAAGAGTGAAATTTAATGATGATGTAGATAATAAAAAAACAATTAATGCAACTTTCTGATTCAAATTAGTGGAGAGAGTGCAGGGAATACAACCCCTCAAAATGCTCTGATGGTGAAATGAAGATTTCAAAGAGCATTTTATGTGCTGATGTTCTTTTCTATTTTGGAAGAAAGATAGTATTTGCAATTCTAAGAGGGTCTATTACATAGTTACAATGTGCATTAATATGCCTGATGCTTCCATAAACCTAAGTGTGCTATTTACTTTCGGTCTGATAGATCTTTTAAAAGAGGCTTTGATTTTAATCTGCAGGGATGCAGTAATATCAATGCCACATATCCAAATACAGTTCTATCAAATGACTAGCACTTCCAGGGATGGGCTTGAAATTGCATAAGGATGAAATTGCGTGGAAGCAATGGATGGGTAGCTGACAATGTGAGGAGATGCATAGAATCCCTATCATGTGGAAGCAGGCTATTCGACTCATTGAGTCCACACCAAACCACTGAAGGTCACCCCACCCCCCAACCCTATTCCTATAACCTTTGCATTTCCTGTGGCTAATCCACCTAATTTACTGATCCCTGAAAACTATGGGCAACTTAGCATGGCCAATCCACCTAACCTGCACATCGTTGGACTGTGGGAGGAAACCAGAGCACCTGGAGGAAACCCCTACACACACAGGGAGAATGTGCAAACTCCACATGACATGGGAAAAGAAGAATGAGTGGGATTGCAAGGTAATTGGCTGTAAGGAATAATGCAAAGAACAGCCGCCTTTTTTGGGCTGACAAAAGAGGAAGAGATGAGTAATGCACACAGTCAGGTGTGTTTGTATAACTGTAAACAACTGTCTTGAACTAGTTAGGTCATTAAAGCTTCTTCAGTGCTGATATTAAAAGTATGGGTGCAATGGTCCTGCTGCTGACTTCCTGGGTCACCTCGACACATGTTTCATTGGACCATCAGCAGGCTTCTGCCTCTCTTTTCCGAGAAAGAGTTTCTCTCACCAGCTTCTTGCAATTCCAAAGCAATATGCGGTGTGAGCTGTAAATGATATGAAGCATAACCATGGAGCATGTGAAACCAGGATTGGATTGTTTCCAGCCTCTAAATGACTTGGGGAATGGCAAGACAATCGTAGGAAAATGTGGTGAGAATGTAGAAATAAAATTTTCAACATCAAAAGCAAATGACCAATTTCCCACAAAAATTAACACAACTAACTGTAGGTGACGAAGATCTGAAATGAAAACAGAGAATGCTGGAGAAACAGCAGTTGTGGCAGCACCTGTAGAGAATCATTACCGTATTAATCTTCTGAGTTCAATGACTTGTCATCAGAACTGAAGATAGTTGGGGAAGAGTGGAACATATGCTAATAACAAGGTGGGATTGGGGTAGGAGGCAGAGAGAATAGAGTGAATGAAGACAGTGTCCAGAGAGAGAGGAAGATAAGTGAAGGGTGAGGTAAACAAAGAGATTGAAGTTATTAAGGCAAGAGATAGTGAAGGTGAAGGGTCTATTTGCAAGACAGAGA
Organism: Chiloscyllium plagiosum; assembly: GCF_004010195.1. Taxonomy (NCBI): domain Eukaryota; kingdom Metazoa; phylum Chordata; class Chondrichthyes; order Orectolobiformes; family Hemiscylliidae; genus Chiloscyllium; species Chiloscyllium plagiosum. Next base: position 15,495,484 of record NC_057741.1, on the reverse strand, counting down.
TGCAATGGGTGTCTAAGTTGTCAGTCTGGGGTTAGTAAATAATCAGAGAGTGAGCTATAATGAGATCAGTCAGGAGTCTGGTTCACTGAAAGTCAAGAGGGAGGGTGAGGTGATTAACAGACGTTGCTGCTGTGATGGGGACATTGGGAACACGAGCATGGGGCATTGGAGACAGCATGCTGGAATGCAGAGGGGACAATTACTGTGAAAGTACAAGGGGGGGTCTTAACATTTAAGGGTGGGAGTTAATAGTGCATAGAGTACAGGGTACTCTAGGGGAGGTGAAGAGGGATCATTGGCTCTACCATCCTGGTTTCAGTGGGTGGACAGGACATAACTATGTTTGGCAATACCCAGTTGTAGCCTTGGGCTGTGCGAGTAAAGAGGATAGATGAAGAATTAAGTAGAAAGGTTGGATGGCAACATGCAGATGTTGAAGGGGTTGGCATAGCGAGGAAGATGAATGTTTGGGAGGGCACCTAGAGTCTGTTACTCTCTCTTGACTGCTAGCTCTGTTGCCTTCCAACTTCAATTAGGTCGTAAAAATATAATGAAATTGAAAATTAGCTGCCATCACAACCAGAATGGATGGAGTAAATGTGCTATATTTTGTTTGCAGGAGAGTTTCACTTGTGAGAGATGGGAAATTATATTAATCAGGCACTCCCACATTATAGGTTAAAGACATATGCAATCATAAAATTCTGCATGTGTACTTCGAAAGTAGTGAGTAACGATGTGGATTACAAATCCTGGCTACAAGCAATCCTGAACATAACATTATAATTACAATCATGATTTGGAGGTGCCAGTGTTGGACTGGGGTGTACAAAGTTAAAAATCACACAACACCAGGTTATACTCCAGCAGGTTTATTTGGAAGCACTAGCTTTCGGAGCGACGCTCCTTCATCAGGTGGTTGTTGAGTATAAGATCATAAGACACAGAATTGATAGCAAAGGTTTACAGTGTGAAGTTTTTATCCACCTGATGAAGGAGCAATGCTCCGAAAGCTAGTACTTTCAAATAAACCTGTTAGACTATAATCTGATGTTGTGTGATTTTTAACTTTGGTAATTACATGTTCATCTAACTCGTCTGTGAGGCAGAAATGATCACAGGTGATCTAAAAAGTGTCACCCGCACTATACCAACATTCCAAGGTTTCGCAGGCTCCTCATATATTGAACTGCAATAATTTCACAAGGTACTTGCTCTTAAATGCAGTGGTACCTTTTTTGGAGATAAGTGTAGTTGATCCTATCACAGTTATGATTTGCTATTTTCATGTGACTTGACTTGTGCAGCATACATCTGAATACAATATACAAGTTAAGGGTTCATCTAGTGGTATCTTATGGGCTTCCTTGTCAGAGGATTCCACGTCCTTACGTATTGTGGATGAGGATCAACTGTCATTTGTGTGACCTATGGCTGTTGACTGATCACGTGACTGAGGAGCTGCTATTCTAGAAGAACAAAGAACAAAGAAAATTTACAGCCCACGAACACGTCCTTCAGCCCTCCAAGCCTGAGCCGATCCAAATGTTATGTCTAAACCTGTTGGTCAATTCCTAAGCATTTGTATCCCTCTGCTCCCCACCTACTCATGCATCTGTCCAAACGCATCTTAAATGAATCTACCGTGCCTGCCTCGACCACCTCTGCTGGCAACGCATTCCAAACGCCCACCACCCTCTGTGTGAAGTACTTGCCGTGTGTATCCCCCTTAAACTTTCCACCTCTCTCCTTGAAAGCATAACGTCTCGTTATTGAATCCTTCACCCTGGGAAAAAGCTTATCTCTATCCATCCTGTCTATATCCTTTATGATTTTGTAAACCTCAATCAGGCCCCCCTCAATCTCCTTTTTTCTAGTGAAAATAAACCTAACCTACTCAACCTCTCTTCATAGCTAGCACCTTACATACCAGGCAACATCCTCGTAAACCTTCTCTGCACCCTCACCAAAGCGTCCACATCCTTTTGATAATGTGGTGACCAGAACTGGACGCAGTATTCTAAATGCGGCCAAACCAATGTCGTGTATAATTTTAACATGACTTGCCAACCTCTCTTCATAGCTAGCACCTTACATACCAGGCAACATCCTTGTAAACCTTCTCTGCACCCTCTCCAAAGCGTCCACATCCTTTTGATAATGTGGCGACCAGAACTGGAAGCAGTATTCTAAATGCGGCCAAACCAATGTTGTGTATAATTTTAACATGACTTGCCACCTCTTATACTCAATACCCCATGCAATGAAGGCAAACATACTATATGCCTTCTTGACCACTCTATCCACCTGTGCAGCAAACTTCAGGGTACAATGGACCTGCCCTCCCAGATCTCTCTGCCCATCAACTTTTCCATTCATTGTATAATTCGCTCTGGAATTAGAATTTCCTAAATGCATCACCTCACATTTGTCTGGATTGAAAACCATCTGCCACTTTTCCGCCCAATTCTCCAGTCTATCTATAACCTCCTGTATTCTCTGACAGTCCCTTATGCTTTCTGCTATCCACCAATTTTTGTGTCATCTGCAAACTTGCTGATCATATCAACAGTGCCCTCTTCTAAATTATTTATGTATATCACAAACAACAGTGGCCCCAATACTAACCCCTGTGGAACACCATTGGTCACCTTTCTCCATTTTGAGAAACTCCCTTCAACTATTACTCTCTGTCTCCTGTTGCTCAACCAGTTCTTTATCCACCGAGCGAGAACACCCTGCACAACATGTGACTTCACTTTCTCCATTAGCCTACCATGGGGAACCTTATCAAATGCCTTACTAAAGTCCATGTATATGATATCAACAGCCCTTCTTTCATCTAACAACTTGGTCACTTCTTCGAAGAAATGGTCACAGCATTTGAGGTGGAACACCTCAAAGTCTGCAAGCTTAGGTCTGGGATACAGAGAAAGTGCAGAAAGCCCATAGATATTTGTCCTCAATGTCATATCCTCCAAATGAATGAGAGGGTTTGGGCTGGTCCATGCCAGCCATTATTTCTTTGGTAAATTAGTTGCGTTCTTACAGTAATTTGGTAGTTTTCTTTGTTATTTTCTCTGGGACCAGCCTGCCAAATTCGTGAAGTCAATTGAATAGCTGCCACTGGATAGTTGATGCCTAGGCTGTTACAAGAAATCCCTTAACCATTACATTTCCAAATCTGTACCACATGCATGATGGCGAGAGACTATTGGCTGCTTTTCATTGCTTTTCAAGTCACTTCTTAGAGCTATATGAACCAATTATTTATAATGCTCCTTATAATGATTCAGGCAATGCTACAACATCAGGAAAATCCCAGCACTTTGCTCCTTTAGCTTGCTGCTGAAGGAATGGTAGGAAAGACAGAGAATGTCTGATCGAAATTCATCCTCTTGGGTTAGGCAAAAGAGATATGTGAAAGAAATTGATATTGTCTTTCACACTTCTGGGGCATCCCAAAACATATTCTCGGTAATGAAGTGGAGAGTTGCAAAATAGGAAGTGCAATGGGATACTGGTCAGAGAATCTGTTTCAGCAATGTGGATGTGAAAAATTCCATTACATTATTATAAAGAGGTGGTTGTGATGGAGCAGTGCTCCGAAAGCTAGTGCTTCCAAATAAACCTGTTGGACTATAACTTGGTGTTGTATGATTTTCAACTTTGTACACCCCAGATCCAACACCAGCACCCCCAAATCATGAATATAAATAAAAACTGATCTGGTGTCAATCACGTTGCTCTTTGTTAAGCCTTGCTGTATGCAAAGAGACTGCAGCATCTCTTCATTACAACAGTGATTCCACACCAAAAACAGTTCAGTGGCAGATCCTAAAGTTATGAAAGGTGATGTATACATTGAAGCATCTTTTTCCTCCCAATTGCATCCTGTGACCCTTCCTGCAGATTTGGAAATGTAATGGTTAAGGGATTTCTTGTAACAGCCTAGGCATCAACTATTCAGTGGCTGCAAGTGGGTGTATGTCAGGTGTGGACATGTTCAGACCCTTCGGTCCAACTCGTCCATGCTGTCCAGTTATCCCAACCCAATCTAGTTCCACCTGCCAGCACCCGACCCATATCCCTCTAAACCATTCCTATTCATATACCCATCCAAATGCATCTTAAATGTTGCAATTGTATCAGCCTCCACCACTTCCTCTGGCAGCACATTCCATACACGTACCATCCTCTGTGTGAAAAGGTTGCCCCTCAGGTCTCTTTTATATCTTTCCCCTCTCACCCTAAACCTATGCCCTCTACTTCTGGACTCCCCGACCCCAGGGATACTTTCAAGGAACTATGAACCTGCACTCCAAGGTCTCTTTGTTCAGCAACACTCCCTCGGACCTTACCATTAAGTGTATAAATCCTGCTAAGATTTTCTTTCCCAAAATGCAGCACCTCGCATTTATCTGAATTAAATTCCATCTGCCACTTCTCGGCCCATTGGCCCATCTGGTCAAAATCCTGTTGTAATCTGAGGTAACCCTCTTCACTGTCCACTACACCTCCAATTTTGGTGTCATCTGCAAACTTCCTAACTGTACCTCTTTGCTTGCATTCAAATCATTTATATAAATGACAAAAAGTAGAGAACCCAGCACCGATCCTTGTGGCAGTCCATTGGTCACAGGCCTCCAGTCTGAAAAACAACCCTCCACCACCACCCTCTGTCTTCTACTTTTGAGCCAGTTTTGTAACCAAATGGCTAGTTCTCCCTGTATTCCGTAGATCTAACTTTGACAATCAGTCTCCCATGAGGAAACTTGTCGAATGCCTTACTGAAGTCCATATAGATCACATCTACTGCTCTGCCCTCAGCAATACTCTTTGTTATTTCCGCAAAAAACTCAATCAAATTTGTGAAACATGATTTCCCAAGCACAAAACCATGTTGACTATCCCTAATCAGTCTTTGCCTTTCCAAATACATGTACATCCTATTCCTCAGGATTCCCTCCAACAACTTGCCCACCACCGAGGTCAGGCTCACTGGTCTATAGTTCCCTGGCTTGTCCTTATTGCCCTTCTTAAACAGTGGCACCACGTTTGCCAACCTCCAGTCTTCTGGTACCTCAACTGTGACTATCAATGATGCAAATATCTCAGCAAGATGTTCAGCAATCACTTCTCTAGCTTCCCACAAAGTTCTAGCATACACCTGATCAGGTCATTAGATTAGATTACATTACAGTGTGGAAACAGGCCCTTCGGCCCAACAAGTCCACACCGACCCGCCGAAGCGCAACCCACCCATACCCCTACATTTACCCCTTACCTAACACTACGGGCAATTTATCATGGCCAATTCACCTGACCTGCACATCTTTGGACTGTGGGAGGAAACTGGAGCACCCGGAGGAAACCCACGCAGACACGGGGAGAACGTGCAAACTCCACACAGTCAGTCGCTTGAGGCGGGAATTGAACCCGGGTCTCCAGCGCTGTGAGGCAGCAGTGCTAACCACTGTGCCACCGTGCCGCCCACTTCCCCAGGTCCTGGGGATTTATCCAATTTTATGCATTTCAAGACATCCAGCACTTCCTCCTCTGTAGTATGGACATTTTGCAAGGTGTCACCATCTATTTCCCTACAGTCTATATCTCCCATATCCTTTTCCACAGAAAATACTGATGCAAAATATTCATTTAGTATCTCCCCCATTTTCTGCGTCTCCACACAAAGGCCGCCTTGCTGATTTTTGAGGGGCCCTATTCGCTCCCTAGTTACCCTTTTATCCTTAATGTATTTGTAAAAACTCTTTGGATTCCCCTTAATTTTTTTCTGCCAAAGCTATCTCATGTCTCCTTTTTGCCCTCCTAATTTCCCTCTTCAGTATACTCCTACTTCCTTTATACTTTTCTATGGATTCACTCGATCTACCCTGTCTATATCTTACATATGTTTCCTTCTTTTTCTTAACCAAACCCTCAATTTCTTTAGTCATCCAGCATTCCCTATACCTACCAGCCTCCCCTTTCAAAGAGTCGGTCAAGTTTTGCACCTTCTCTCGTAGGTACCTCCACATACTGAATCAGAAAATTATCTTGTACACACTTTACAAATTCCTCTCCATCTAAACCCTTAACACTATGGCCGTCCCAGTCTATGTTTGGAAAGTTAAAATCTCCTACCATAACCAGCCTATTTTTCTTACAGATAGCTGAGATCTCCTTATGAGTTTGTTTCTCAATTACCCTCTGACTATTTGGGGGTCTATAATACAATCCCAGTAAGGTTATAATCTGTTTCTTATTTCTCAATTCGACCCAAATAACTTCCCTGGATGTATTTCCGGGAATATCCTCCCTCCGCACAGCTGAAATGCTATCCCTTATGAAAAATTCCACGCCCCCTCCTCTCTTGCCTCCCTTTCTATCTTTCCTGAAATATTTGTATCCTGGAACATTAAGCCACCAGTCCTGCCCATCCCTGAGCCATGTTTCCGTAATTGCTATGATAACCCAGTCCCATGTTCTTAACCATGCCCTGAGTTCATCCGCCTTCCCTGTTAGGTCCCTTGCATTGAAATAAATACAGTTTAATTTATTAGTCCTACCTTGTCCCTGCCTGCCCTGACTGTTTGACTCTCTTCTGTTCTCAACTGTACCAGTCTCAGATTGATCACTTTCCTCACTATCTCCCTGGGTCCCCGCCCCCAATGATCCAAAAATGTGAATCCTTCTCCCATACACCAGCTCCTCAGCCATGCATTCATCTGCTCTATCCTCCTATTGCTGCCCTCACTAGCTCGTAGCTTACTGGGAGTAATCCAGGTATTATTCCTCTTGAGGACCTCCTTTTTAAATTTCTGCCTCACACTCTGTAATCTCCCTTGTTCCTTTCTTGGTCAAATATTCTCCTGATACACAAATACTGCTATTCTCATACTGTCGTAATGTCCATATGGACAAGGTATAGAATGCAACCATCTCTTGTGGAATGGTTCTACTAAAATAACTCAATAATGAGGGAAATATTTGCTTAACTGTAATGAGGATGCATGCAAGAGGCCATTAGGTACAGCTTATTTATATTGCCTACCTTACAATACTGGCTATAGAATAGAAGTTATTCAGGCTATGTGATACTTGGAGGTCATGTTATTTTTTGAGGACAGAGGTCACTTATTGTTTTGTATGAGTTAATGAAATGTGTGGGATCTCATTTGCAATGCTGGGGTTTCCTAATATGCTTTGTTTATTTTACACATTAAGTACATATAATTAGAAAATGACTATAAATACTATATTGTAATGTAGATTATACATTGAAAATGCTGGAGAAACTCAGCAGGCCTGGCAGCATCTGTGAAGGAACAAGCACAGTTAATTTTTTGAAACAAATATGACCCGTCTTCAAGACTGAAAAGAGGTGGAAAATGATTCATTCTACCCTTTTGACAGAACAAAGTAGTAGTCAGTGTACAGGCCAGGTTTGTTAATGGTGGTGAAAGAGAAAAAGAGACATAAAACTTGTAAATAGAAACAAAATATGTAAATTGACATGTGAAAGGCAGAGAATGTGTCCTTTCTACTGAGGGCAAAGTAAACAAGACGAAGTGAAACTGCGGGGGTGTGATGGGTGGGGGTGATGTGGAGAAAGTATGTAAGAAAAATAGAGATCAGAGATAATGTGATCGGTTTCAGAAGTATGGAATTCAACATTGAGAGCTCAGGGCTATAAAGTGTCGAAATGGAAAATGAGATTGTGTTCCCTGAGCTTGCTTGATGCTTTATTGGATACTGCAGCAAGCCCAGGACAGGCATGTTAGTATGATAGCTAGGTGGTTTATTGAAATGATAAGCAGAATGGTCAGGGCCATTACTATGGGCAGAGTGGAGGTGTTCTGCAAAGTGATTGCCCATTCTGCGCTTAATCTCGCCATGTAAAAGAGACTGCATTGTGAGCTGTGAATACAGTAAACTAGTTTGAAATAAAATGCTGTTTCACCTGAAAGTTAAGACAATAAGGAGGGAGAAGGTGAATGGGCAATTGTTACACCTTCTGAGCTTACATGGGAAAGTGCCAGGGTTGGGGGTTTCGGGTGGGGGGGTGGGTGGAAGGTTGGGATGCGGTGCGGTGTGATGGTGAGGAACTCTTGAGAAGCGATGGAGGAGTGTACCAAGGTATCATGGAGGGAATGGGGCCTGTGGAATGCTGGAAGTGGAGGGAAGGAGAAGATGTGTTCAGCGGTGGTATCCTGCTCCAAGTGATGAACGAGCTGCATTTCACTAGCATTCTCTTTGTTTGCTTCAGATTTCCATCAACTGCAGTATTTTGCTGTTATTTGAGTAGGCTATGGACTGGTTGTGAGGATGTCAGTCAAGCAACTTATTTTCTTAATGACATAAAAACATTTTTGACTATGTCATATTCCTCATAAATAAAGCCCTTTGGTTTTTGGGGAATGGAAGAATAAGAAATATTTTTTCAGTAAGCAGGTGGAGGTGTGCAGAGCAATAATCATATAGCTTTTAAGGAGCTGGTTCATGAAGCAGATTGTCATGAAAGCAACTTCACCATAAAGCAACTTATCATCTTTAGACAAATCTCAATACCTTTGGGTCAGCGACCGAGTATTAATGTGTTTCTCCAGTATTCTGCAAGTTATCCATCTTGTACCTTATTTACCCTCTAATTGACCTGATTTTATAGCCAGTCTGGCTCCCTTGACATCCAGGCAGGATAACCTTCAGTTGATGAGTGAGAGCATATTGTGCACAGATGAAAACGGTAGGTTTTATTTTATAGAATGAAACGTTTTTACATGGATTTTAAATTAAACCAGTAACATTGCTGTGAATGCTGTACCTCCTCCGTGAACAATGCCTGTCTTATTTCTCTGGTAGTGTTCCTGCAGCTAATGCAGTCATTTTGAACTGATCTCTGTACTTATACTTCCTTGATCTTGACAGTATTAACTCATCTCTTTTTATCTTTAAAAGAACCCACTGGCACTTTAACCTTTTGAAGTTTTTATTTGCCTTTCCCTTGTGGTGTGGCCGTCTGCCATATCAAGGGGTCTGGCATACCATCACCCTCCTGGGGGTCCTTTGACAGTTCGCAGCTTTAGGGCAAGTCTCCTTATCCAATGTGCTGAGGATAATAAGCTCTTGTGAGCTTGTGATTGAACTCAGCGGATGCTTTTGAGGGCATGCGAGCCCTCTGTCAGAAAACGAAGCATTGTAGTGAAAACATGAAACAGACTTCTTGAGATATGACCTGACTGAAGTCAGCTCATGTATAAATAAACAAACAGACCTAAATGCGTGCCTTTAGAGCTCCTGAATGTGGAGGGATCTAAATTATAGATCTGTAGGGTCAGTGGGATTTCTTGGCCCTCTGATTTGAGACATTATTTTATGCAGATTTATTCATGAGATATACACGTTATTGCTGTGTTTCCTGCAAAGAAGGGGCTAAGAAAACATCTTGAAAGGAATACACAGGTTTCCTTGTAACTGTGTATGAGTTAACTCTCGCTAAGAACGTTAAATGTCTTGGATGGTAAGAATAAGCAGCTCAGGAAGCATCAGCCAGAGGCAGATCTCACTATTCAATATTCAGGTACCATTCACAATGTGACTTCTAATTGTTCTGAGAAAATACAATGATGAAAATCTGAAGTACAGATTGGACCTTGCCTATGATGTTTCAAGCTGATTCGTAACTCTTCAAAGAATTTAACATCTAAATTAGAATCCCTACAGCATGGAAACAGGCCCTTTGGCCCAACTGACCCTCCGAAGATTATCCCACCCAAACCCATTTTCCTACCCTTTTACTCTACACCCTGATTAATGCACCTAACCTACACAAGCCTGAACACTACGGGCAATTTAGCATGGTCAATTCACCTAACCTGCACATCTTTGGATTGTGGGAGGAAACCAGAGCACCTGAAGGAAAGCCATGCAGACACGGTGAGAATGTGCAAACTCCAACCAGACAGTTACCTGAGGCTGTAATCGAAGCCAGGTCCCTGACACTGTGAGGCAGCAGCGTTAACCACTGAGCCACTATGCTGCCCCAAAAATGCTCACCCGTGACCAGTGTTCCCTCTAATTTACCTGCTGCATAGGCCTCCATGGCCTATGGACAGTTAAAGTCAATGCCGCGATCACTATTTGTAGAACACTGGAGTGGCTGCACATGCACACAGCTTAGAGGGAACATTACCCGTGACACCCTGTTAGTGAAGCAGCAATTGGAAAAAAAACACATCAGCATAAGAATTGCTGAAATTTGAGGTGAAAGCATGCTTGGGGTAATTAGGCAAGATCATTAAATCAACTGTGCTTATGTTGTTTAGATTTTGGTGAAAACAAATGTTAAAATGAATTAGATGCCATGTTAATTTCAGAGATTACGACAATGACAGCAGTTAGACTGCAACAAGGTGCATTTGTACTTTCCTAAGCAATACAATCCATGTTTTATGTTTGTATTTGAACTAGTTCCAAAAGATTTGAGTTCTTTTCTATTTACTGCCTATTTTTGTCTTGATTTCAAAGTAGTTCAGCTTTGGTTTGCACATATTGGGAGGTGGGGAAGAGAGGGATGTTTTGCACTGACACATTCATCCTGGGATCTGGTCCCATCAGAAGCCAGCTAACTTTGGTTCGAGTTGAAGCATGTGTATCTAACATGTTGACACTGCTTCATTCTCTTACCCCTCTCAATGAAGTGGTCAGTATAAATTTAGCAGCAAACTGCATATAATTCTATTAATGTTAAATGGCATTTGCTGACTTCTTTAGAAATCATTTCAGTTTGCTAAAATTTGATTCAAACTTTCCACAATCAAGCTTTCTCAGTAGATAAGGATCTCACATTTAAGGCTGGATTTGTAGAACCAAATATGGCTGTGTTTTTTGACTAGATTTAATTGAAATGATTTTTACAAAGGTTGTGATGTTAGGCGAATGAATGATGATGGAAAGTTTTATTCCTTCACTGACTGATGATGGAATTGTGTTATTCATTGACTCATACAATGCAGCAAAGGCCCTTTGACCCATCCAGTCTGCACCAACAGAACTACCACTAAAAGTGGGCTAGTCCAAATTTCCTTCATTAGTCCCATGTCCTTGAATGTTATGGTATGTGAAGTACTTATCCAAATATTTTTTAAAGATTAGATTAGGCTAGATTCCCTACAGTGTGGAAACAGGCCCTTCAGCCCAACAAGTCCACACCGACCCTCCGAAGAGTAACCCACCCAGACCCGTTTTCCCTCTGACTAATGCTCTGAACATGATGGACAATTTAGCATGGCCAATCTACCAGACCTGCATATCTTTGGACTGTGGGAGGAAACCAGAGCACCTGACGGAAATCCATGCAGACACGGGGAGAATGTGCAAACTCCACACAGACAGTTGCGCGAGGCTGGAATCGAACCAAAGAAACTGCTTGGAGTTTAGATTAGATGGGATTCCCTACAGTTTCCAGCCTCCACTACCTTCCTAGGCGATGCATTTCATGTTCCCACCATCTGCTGATTGAAAAAGCTTTTTCCCCAAATCCCCTCAATAAAACTATGCTCTCTTGTGATTGACCTCTCCAGCAAGGGAAACAGTTGCTCTGTCCATACCCCTCATAATCTTATACACTGCAATCATATTCCTTCTCAGCTTTCTCTGCTCTCCAGAACACAATCCAACTCTATATATAGTCTGTCCTTCATAGCTCAATTTCTCCACCCCAAGCACATCCTGGTTAACCTCCTCTGCCACCTGTCTAGTGCCATCACATTCTTCCTGTGGTGAGGTGACCAGAACTGCACACAGTACTCCAGCTGTGGTCTAACCAACGCTCTCTGAACAACTCCACCATTGCCTCTTTGCTCTTATGCTGTAAGCCATGACTGGTGAAAGCAAGTGTCGAGAGTGCGTAGCTGGAAAGGCACAGCAGATCAGGCAGCATCCGAGGAGCAGGAAAGTTGACGTTTCAGGCAAAAGCCCTTCATCAGGAAAGAGGCTGCGAGCCTCGGGGGTGGAGAGATAAATAGAAAGGTGTGGGGCTAGGGGGAAGGTAGCTGAGAGTGCAGTAGGTGGATGGAGGTGGGGGTAAAGGTGATAGGTCAGAGGGAAGAGTGGTGCAGATAGGTGGGAAGGAAGATTGACAGATGGGACAGGTCATGAAGGTGGTGCCGAGTTGGAAGGTTGGAAATGAGGAAACTGGTGAAATCTCCATTGATGCCTTGGGGTTGGAGGGTCCCGAGGAAGAAGATGAGGCATTCTTCCTTTAGGTGTCGGGTGGTTAGGGAGTGGTGATGGAGCAGGCCCAAGACCTGCATGTCCTCGGCGGAGTGGGAGAGGGCATTGATGTGTTCGGCCATGGGTGGTGGGTTTGATTGATGCGGGTGTCCCACACTCTGCCAAGGACATGCAAGTCCTGGGCCTTCTCCAGTGCCACTTCCTACCGCCTGACGCCTGGAGGAAGATCGCCTCATCTTGTGCCTCAGGACGCTCCAACCCCATGGCATCAATGTGGATTTCATCAGTTTCCTCATTTTTCCTCCCCCCACCTTATCCTAGTTCCAACTTTCCAGCTCAGCACCACCCTCATGACCTATCCCACCTGTCCATCTTCCTTCCCACCTATCCACTCCACCTTGCCCTCCGACCTATCACCATTACCCCCACCTCCATCTACTTATGGCACTCTCCGCTACCTTTCTCCCCCCCCCCCCCTTTATCTCTACAACCCTGAGTCTCCCAGCGTTTTTTACCCGAACCATTGTTTTTCCTACTCCTTGGATGCTGCCTGACCTGCTGTGCTTTTCTAGCACCACAACTCTTGACTCTAATCTCCAGCATCTGCAGTCCTTACTTTCACCTTGATGAAAGCAAGTGTCCCATTTGCCCCTTAACTATCCTATTCACATGCTCTGCTGACTTCAGGGATCTGTGACTAATTATCCTAAGATCCCTCTGTTTAAGCTACCCATTGTCCTGTCATTCATTAAACCCCACACCCCCCACTTCCAAAATGTAGCATCTCGCACTTATCAGGTTTAAATCCCATCTGCCACTGCTCTAGCTTTCTGACCAACCCATCCAAATCTTCCTGTAACCTACAAACATCTTCTTCGCTATTAACCACTCTACTGATCTTGGTGTTGTTATTTTCATTAACAATTCCAATGTGGGAAGGAAAATGTAGCAATATTCCTTCATTATCTAGCTAGTTGATAGAACAAAGAAAATTTACAGCCCAGGAACAGGCCCTTCGGCCCTCTAAGCCTAAGGTGATCTAAATCCACTGTCTAAACCTATCGCCCAATTCCTAAGCATCTGTATCCCTCTGCTCCCCACCTACTCATGCATCTGTTCAGATGCACCTTAAATTAATCTACCGTGCCTGCCTCTACTACCTCTGCTGGCAACATGTTCCAGACACCCACACCCTCTGTGTAAAATAATGTCCGTATGTATCTCCCTTAAACTTTTCACCTTTCACCTTGAACCTGTGACCTCTTGTTATTGAATCCCTCACCCTGGGGAAAAGCTTATCTCTATCCACCCTGTCTATACCCTTCATGGTTTTGTAGACCTCAATTTCCTTTTTTCTAATGAAAACAATCCAATCCTACTCAACCTCTCTTCATAGCTAGCATCTTCCATACCAGGCAACATCCTCGTAAACCTTCTCTGCACCCTCTCCAAAGCGTCCACATTCTTTTGGTAATGTGGCGACCAGAACTGTACACATTATTCTAAATGCAGCCAAAATCAAAATCTTGTACAGTTTTAACATGGCCTGATCTCTCGGTCTCCTGGGGAATATGCAGCAAAGGTCTGACAGTTTAGTAGCAGTGTATTGCATCGCCTCTGCTTCTGATGGACTGGCAACATGTGCATGTGCTAATTGTCACAGGACACTGTAGTAATAGTGTAGCCTCAGCGTCAGACTTTGTATCAGTTCAGTTACTTTTGAATATTAAAAGAGACCTGTTCAGAATTTTGAATTTGATCTTACCCGCATTTTGCTGGTACCTTTTTACAATTCTCCTTCTCCCTTTTGACTGTAAAGTATGTAAGTCAACGTGAGGAATAACTAATTTCAGTATCTTCCCATTGTAGTTATCGATAAGTTTTGTTTTTATGTCTACAACTTCTGTCGTCCCTCGATTGAGGATGACACCTACTAAATTTTGTGCATTTTTGCAGCAGTCTTCCTGCATTCGAACCTGTTGATTCTCATCCCACAGGTTTTTGGACATACGGACCAGGACGTCCGACAAGGTAGTGGGACGAGAGTGAAGTATTTACTTCCTTTCCCACCATTCTCTGCTGCTGCTTGGCCTCATCATTAAGGCTTGGAGGCCTTCATCGTGGTGGATGGATGTGTACAGGGACTGGATATCCATATTGAAGATAAGGGATGGAGGTCAGGGAACCCAAAGTCTTGGAGGAGGTGAAGGTGTCCTGAATGTAGGTGGGGAGTTCCTGGACTAAGGAGGACAGGATGGTGTCAAGGTATGCAGAGATGAGTTCAGTGGGGTAGCACCAGGATGAGACAATGGGTCAAGCAGGGAAATCCGGTTTGTGAATCTTTGGTAGGAGGTAGAATTGGGCAGTATGGGGTTCACAGACCATGGGGTTGGAGGCTGTGGCTGGGAGGTCCCTAGAGGTGATGAGGTTGTGCATAGTCATCCTATTCCTGATGAAGGGCTTATGCCCGAAACATCGATTCTCTGGCTCCTTAGATGCTGCCTGACCTGCTGTGCTTTTCCAGCACCACACTCTCGACTCTGATCTCCAGCATCTGCAGTCGTCACTTTCTCCTCATCATTAAGGCATTTGGAATAAAGGCATGAAGCTGTTTGAAGTACAACTTGTAACCATTTTGAACGATTGATCCCAAGCTCCTCCAATCATTAATATCCATAATACTGTGCTCCAAGGAGACCTCATCTTTGAGGTATTTTCTTTGTCCACCTCTGATATGCCAATCATTTAAAAGTTGAGGAATGGGTTCTTCCTGGAGAGTCACTTTCCAACAATCTAGAAACAGTTCCCAATCTGTCATGGTTTTGTCGGAGTTTTGCCTTAACGTTTATGCAGGTGGCCTCAAGAAGGATGCATGTATTTGTTCAGCGATCCTCCCACTGAATCTGGAGATTGTGGTGACTACTTGTATCTATATTGCAATTGAAGGCATATCATTGCAACTGCCAAGCTTGGTGTAAGTGGAATCAGAAGCTCATGGGGTGAATTGTAAAGATAGACCTGAGTAACAGTACTCCTGAACATTGAAGAGAGCTCCACTGCTCAGGATTACAACCTTTGACCAAGGTTAATTGATTGCACTAGAATAATCAAAGACATTGGTGATAGAACTGATATGAAAAATAAATAGATATTAAGCTTTTATCTTCATTGCTTTACCTCGTGCTTTAAGTCAAAACAATTGGCACAAACATTATCCCAGAGGCTACTTACTCATTATCGCAAACTAAGCTCTTCAACTTCTTTAGGGGCGACACAGTGGCTCTGTGGCTAGCACTGCCTCTGGCGACTCTCTGTGGAGTTTGCACATTCTCCCCGTGTCTGTGTGGGTTTGCTCCGGATTCCTCCCACGGTCTATAGATGTGCAGATTAGATGAATTGGTCATGCTAAATTGCCCACAGTGTTTAGGGATGTTTAAAGTTAAAAATCACACAACACCAGGTTATAGTCCAGCAGGTTTAATTGGAAGCACACTAGCTGGGAATTGAACCCGGGTCTCTGGCGCTGCGAGGCAGCAGTGCTAACCACTGTGCCACCGTGCCTGTTGAACTATAACCTGGTGTTGTGTGATTTTTAACTTTGTACACCCCAGTCCAACACCGGCATCTCCGAATCAGGGATGTTTATGTAGAGTAATAGGATGGGGGAATGGGTGTGGGAGGTTGGAGTGAACTAGTTGGACCAAATGGCCTGTTTTCACACTGTAGGGATTCTAAGACTCTTATGGAAACTAGGAGCAGGAGTAGCCCATTTGTTCCTGCAGCCTTCTTCATCAATCAATACACTCATGGACGACCCTCTATCTCAATGCCAAATTGTTGATTTCTCCTCACCTGTCTTTGTGCATTTAAAATCTAAAAAAAAATCTATCTCTTTCTTGAACATATTCTTGGCCTCCACAATCTTCTGTGGTAGAGAATCTCACAAGTTCCCTTTGAGTGAAGACATTTTCCCTTATCTAGTCCGAAATGGCCAACCCCGTTTTCTGAGAAAGTCCCCCCTCCAGTTCTAGATATCCTAAGCAGGGAAAACATCCTCTCTGCATATATAATTCTAACAGGGATAGATTAGATGTTTCAATTAGATCTTCTCTCATCCTTCTAAACTCTAGTGAATGTAGACTCAGTTAAATCAATCTTTCTTCATAGGACAATTCTGACCATCCTATCCCTGGTATAAGCTTTGTGAACCTTTGTGCACTCCATCTATTGGAAGTATATCCTTTCTTAGGTAGGAGACAAAAAAAGGCCATGTAATACCCCAGATATGCTTTTACCCAAGCTCTGTAAAATGGCAGTAAGGCATCCTTATTTCTGAACCTTCTTGTAATGAAGGCCAATTTAATAGTTGCCTTTCTGATTGTTTGCTACATCTCTCTGTTGTCCTCCATTGTTGGGTCTATAAAGACAACTGAAGGCCGACGTACATCGACACCTCCCAATATATCATCATTTAAATATTACTTCACTTTTTCACACCAAAGTATACATTTTCACATTCGGCCGTGTTGTACTGCGTTTGCCCATTCACTCAACTTGTCTCTATCACCTTGAGGCCTCCTTGCATTCTCCTCACAATTCACAATTCCTCCCAGTTTTCTGTCCTCGGGGCAACACGGTGGCTCAGTGGTTAGCACTGCTACCTCAGGGGTTAGCACTGCTACCACATAGCACCAGGGACCCGGGATTGTTTCCACCCTTGGGCGACTGTCTGTGTGGAGTTTGCATGTTTTCCCCATCAATGCGTGTGTTTCCTCTGGGTGCTCTGGTTTCTTCCCACAGTCCAAAGATGTGTAGGTTAGGTGGATTGGCCATGCTAAATTGCCCATAATGTCCAAGAATGTGCAAGCAACTTGGATTAGCCATGGGAAATATAGGGTTACAGGGATAGGGTGGAGGGTTGGATGCTTTTCAGAGGGTCAATGTGAACTCGATGAGCTAAATGTAAGGATTCTATGTACAAACCTGGAAATGTAGCATTTGGTTCCCTTCTCCAGGTCATTTATATATTTTGTGAATAGGTGGGGCCTAAGCACTAATCCTTGAGATGCCCCACTAATCACTGCCTGACACTCAGTCTCGGTTTCTTATCCAATTCTCAATGTGCATATTATCACTTACCTTTATTCACGTTTGTACATAAAGTTACCAAATCCACTAACGTTTCTAAGACCCCTCTCTTCATTTCTACCCTGATCCCTTCTTTCCTAATAATGTTAGTATTGTGTGATTAACTACATCAGTATGATTTACATGAGTCTTATTATATCACAGTAGTTATATTAGACAACCACTAAAATAATGATGAATCTAAAAGAAAGAATTGTTCTCTCCTTTAATCAGAGACAATTTATGCTGTTCCCTTTGTGTCTGACACGAGATAAGAAATCCACTTGTTCTAATTAGAAAATCATTAAATTCTGCATTAGAACAAACAGAATTATTATTATAAATGTTACAAATAAGACCAAAGTGTGGACTAAATCATTTTATATCTGATTTAGTGAAACTAGTTGTCTGTATATTTGTAACGAGGTTACTGTTCTGTGTAGTGCCTGTTGATGATATTCCTGAAGAAGGGCTTATGCCCGAAACGTCGATTCTCCTGTTCCCTGGATGCTGCCTGACCTGCTGCGCTGTTCCAGCAACACATTTTCAGCTATTAATATCTTTAGCCGTGTACATGGGAGTTTTTTTGTCAAGCAAAGTATTTCAGGGATATGGGACAAAGGCGGATATGCCTTCATGCAGTTGGACCACAGATCAACCAGGATCTCATTGAATGGTAGAACAGACTCAATAGGCTGAATGCCCTCCTTCTATTTCTATGTAAAGTTTGTCTGTGCTCATGTAGTATTGTTAAATTTTTCTATGTTCCTCTTCAAGCATAACCAATCCTAAACTGAAGAAATGTTAATTTTTAGAGTGAGGCTTTGAACTAGACTCAAGTAACATGGATTTCCCCCATTATTGCTGCCAAAACTTTGTTCAATCAAATTGCACCGCAGTTACTTAACTTAGCTCTATATGCACAATGGTATGCTGTGTTATCATGCTTAGAAGTTGTCTGCGGGATTTATTTTTGCTTTCAGCTAAAGAAGAAATGGCTTCAAATATGTGCAGGTTCCAGGTGTCGATGCAGTCGCAAATTTATTTTCAGTCAAAAGCTTGTAACAAGCTGATCACAGCTTGCATGATTCTGCAAGCAAGAGTTTGCAATTGTGGTTGGTCCAGTTTGTCTATTGTTACTCTTATTGTGGGAAGCATGCTGCTGTGCTAGTCACAGACAGTGTGTGTAATGGTATCCAACATCTCCTAAGTATCAATGTAAAATAATATTTTACACTGTTGTGTATTAATGTAAGTGATTTTTTTCTTCCTGAAGCATCTGCCTTTTACTTTCATAGTCTGATATTTAACCTTTGAAGAATTGTAACAATCTCTGCTTCAGATTGTGTCGTATCCATGGCAATACACTACCAACTGAACACTAAGCTAAGTTACCTGTAATATAAATCAGTGATACAAACCAGGAGCATGTTTATTAAAGTCAGAAGCAGGACTGAAGCAGCAGCTACCTGATTTAGCATGAACAACCTCAAAAATAAAATTTGTGAATGCTCAAATACTCAAACATAGAATACTATGAATGTTATTATTTGACTTTTACTTCTGAGTCAGGTGAGCAGAGGTTGGTGAAAACATGACTTTTTAAAAATGATTGCCCACCATTCCAATTATCTTTCCGGGTGATGGCTTGGCTGGGGGTTGGACTGAGCAACCGAGGAAGAGTAGAGGAAGCAGCTGGTTTCTGAAGTGGACTGGTCAAATAGCCTATAAAAACGAAAGAACTGCAGATGCTGGAAATCAGAAACAAAAACAGAAACTTTTGGAAAAGCTCAGCAGGTCTGGTAGCCTCTGCGGAGAGAAATGAGAGTTAATCTTCTTCAGAGCTTCAATTTCTGTGTTGGTAGTCAAACCGTCTGCCTGGGGTCTCTGACACAGTGTTGAAAGTTTAAAAATAAAGATTAAAAATAGAAGACATTCCTTTTACAGTCCACATGCCACCTTCATGCTAACACGTTACCTAATAACCTGTACCCATCATTCAGATCTCCCAGACCCTTCATGCCAATCTATACCCCTGTAATGATCTGCTATGGCCTCTCCAACTCCCGTGCCATCCTTCGCCCATTAACTGATCCTTCATGGTGCCTCATATAAACAAGCAATAATAGGAACATGAATAAGCCATTCAGTCCCACCTTTAAGCCTATTCTTCCATTCAATATGATCATGGCTGATCATCCAATCCAGTACCCCATTCCTGCTTTCACCAATACTCCTTGGTCTCTTTAGCTCTATGAACCAAATCTGTCTCCTCCTTGAAAATAGTCATTGTTTTGGCCTCAACTGCTTTCTGGAGCAGAGAATTCCACAAGCTCACCACTCTCTGGGTGAAGAAATTTCTCCTTATCTCAATCCTAAATGGCCTTCTCTGTATCCGTAGACTGTGACCCCTGGTTCTGTACGCTCCAGTCATTGGGAATATCCTTCCTGCATTTACCCTGTCTAGTCCTGTTAAGATTTTATAGGTTTCTATCAGAGGCCACCCCAGTCATTAGCATCAGTGCACAGACTTCAATAAGATAGTCTTTTTGAATCATAAAATCCTTACAGTGTGAAAGCAGGCCATTTGGCCCATTGTGTCCACACTGACCCTATGAACAGACCCACCCCTCTCTGTAACTCTGCATTTCCTATGGCCAATCCACCTCACCCGCACATCTTTGGATGTGTGGGAGGAAAGCCACACAGATGCAGAGAGAATGTGCAAATCCCACACAGTCACCTGCAGCTGGAATTGAACCCAGGTGCCTAGCACTGTGAGGCAGCAATGCTAACCACTGAGCCACCGCGCTGCCAAAGAGGCACTGTTCTTTGAGCCTTTCCCTTCTTTGCAAGAGGCACAGGGCAATTGGTACACTAAATACAATGTTTCCTATTGACTGGTTGAAGGATATATCCAAAGATGTGGAGGTTAGGTGAATTGGCAGTGCAAACTTGTCCATAGTGTTCAGGGATGTATAGGTTGGGTGCATTAGTCAAGGGTAAATGTAACAGGATGGGTCTGGTTGGGTTACTCTTTGGAGAGTCGGTGTGGACTTATTGGGCCGAAGGGCATGTTTCCTTAGGACCTGCTTAGGACCTGCTTCTCCTTCAGACCAGGGGCTTCTCATCCACTATTGTAACCCCCCCAAGCTGTTCACCTGTCCAGTCAACAAGTTGTTATCAGACTCATTACTTCTGGCATCCATAATTTGTCACATTTGCACAAGCTAATCAGTTACCTGTGGTCATCTGATTCACTTTCAGTACACTGACTCCTATAGTGTGCTGTCTTATCTTCTCACCCCGCTCCCCCCACACTCCTGCCTCCAAAACAACTGCTTGCAAAGTGACAGCAAAAACACAACTTACAATGAGTTGTCGTAATGTTGTCCACCTTTGGCTTGCTGCAGTGTTCCAGTTTTAAATGCCAGCTGGAAAAATCACATAATCTACTCAGACACTTCACTCCATATTGAGTTCCACAACTTCAGAATATGATCTCTGTCCTCCGTTCTTTTTGCATCCCTACCCTTCCCCGGTCATACCTTGTTTGTGTCTTGTCGGTTTCTCTCTCAGCACAGCGGAACCATTTTCTCCTTTTCACAGCTAACATTTACACCTATTTTCCCTACCGAACTCTCCTTTCCCACCATTATCGCTGCTCATCTTTTGATCTGGCCACTTCACAAATTGTACCTTTTGCTCCATCCCTCCCACCCCGTCTACATTTTCCTTTCACTTCTGAAGAAGTGTCATACCAGATTCAAAATGTTAACTCTTTTTTCTCTCTCCACAGATGGTGCCAGAGTTGCTGTGTTTCTCCAGTACTTTCTGAGCTTATTTCAGATTTCCAGCATCTGCAATATTTTTGTTTGGACAAGAAATGTGTGCACGTGCCACGGACACAATTTAGACCATGAAAGAGTACACAGCACTGACTGTACTGACGTTCTGTAAACTAGTTTTGCAGGGAAGAGTTTGAATATTTGAATACAAATCCATTTCTCAATAGCAGTGCCAGACTCATTAACACTCACTCTAGCGATTGATGTTTCCATTTTACACTGATTGCTCTGTTCAGATTTGTTTCCCACTCTCGGTAATTGTGAAAGATTTGAAGAAATGTGTTAGCATCAGGAGATAATTATTCCTGCAAATTTGAAACTATTGTCATTGTACTGCCTGCTGGTGCCATGGAACTTGACATTTATGAGCGAGTCTCCAAACTGGGCCAAATATAATCTGCAACCATAAAAGTTTGAGGTCCACTGTCAATATTATGATTTCCCAAACCAATAGTGTTGGGCTCAGTATTTGTTCTGTTTTAGGCTAGGACTTGACTTGTGGTGATAATGGAGGAGCTGGGAATATTTTTGATGAGCATATAGCACTATTAAAATAGGAAAACAACAACAGTGTAAATTTGAGAGGGTTTAGCAGCACAGCAGTTTTCAGAGTCACAGATAAATGATTTTGAAGGATAAACATATAAATCCAACCACAGGCTGCTGAACAATTTAAATTAATTAGATGAAATCTGAAATAAAAATGTGTGCATTACCGATTGGGTGACTGTGAAACTATGAACAGCTTCTAAAAGCATGTCAGATGCCCTTTGTGAAAGGAATTCTGTGACCCCCTCCCCAATAAAACCAAAGAACTGTGGATGCTGGAAATCGGAAACAAAAACAGAAATTGCTAGGAAAACGAAATGGATCTGGCAGCATTTGTGAAGAGAAAGCAATGACCAGTAACCCTTCTTCAGAACCTGAAATATTACATCTGCTTTCTCTCCACAGATGCTGCCAGACCTGCTGAGTTTTGCCAGCAATTTCTGTTTTTAATTCTGTGACCAAGTCAGGCTTAAAAGTGACTCCAAACTCAAACCCTCCTTGACTGTCCTCCAAAAGGTTTAACAGACCATTCACTTGTGTTCAAGTTGATGGTTCTTCCACTATCTCCTCAAAAGTAATTAGGATTGGGCAAATAAATGTTGCTCTTACTAACCATGCTAATATCCAGAGAAAGAATAAAATGAAATGGTATCGCTCTTTAAATGAGTCAAGTTACTTCAAGCAATTATCAAACAGAAATTGACACCAATCCAGATCATGAGATACTAGTGGTTAGCACTGCTGCCTCACAGTGCCAGAGAACCGGGTTCAATTCCCGCCTCAGGCGACTGTCTGTGTGGAGTTTGCACATTCTCCCCGTGTCTGCGTGGGTTTCCTCCGGGTGCTCCGGTTTCCTCCCACAGTCCAAAAATGTGCAGGTTAGGTGAATTGACCACGCTAAATTGCCCCTAGTGTTAGGGGCAGGGGTAAATGTAGGGGAATGGGTCTGGGTGGGTTGCGCTTTGGCGGGTCGGTATGGACTTGTTGGGCCGAAGAGCCTGTTTCCACACTGTGAGTAATCTAATCTAATCTAATACTAGGAAACATGACTTAAAACTTGATCAAAGAGACAGATTTGAAGAAACAACTTCAAAGAGCAGAGAATAAAGCAGGAAGATGCTGAACGGGAATGCAACCATGCAAACAGACAATAGGATATGTGATCATTAACCAATACTGTGGTAGAATTTTCAGTTTTACTTAAGATTTCCAGTATTTCAGTCTTTCTTCTTTCTAACTCTGAGTGAGGAAAAAAGACGAAATAAGCTGCAATAATATGTTTTGGTGACATTAAGACTTCCATTCAATTGGATTATTTCAAAAAATTGATTTTATGATACATGCTATCGTTATATGAAAGTTTTGATTATTATCCAGTTGCAAGATATTCAATTTTTAAAAGGATTGGAACAAGAAAGAAGGCTTTGTCAAATGCCTTATTTATATTTACTGCTTTTGTAAGCACAACAATTGTGCTTTTCAAACAGTCAAAGCCAGGCATGAGGATATGGCTCATGTGGCTGTTGGCTTTCTTGATCGAAATGAGAAAATCATCAAATCTTTAGTGGCTAACATTTTGAAAGAAAAATAATAGAAAACTATTTACAGTCATTTAGCATAGAGTGTAATTAAATAAATTTATTGTGCACATTGTTCATACAGAAAGTATTATTTACAATAACATTACCTATTAGACAGCATTAGGTGCAGAGAATTCCTATCATTTTGGACCTTGGTGATATTGTAAAGCTTCACTCACAGTGATACTGAGAAAAAACTTGTAATCACAAATATATTCAATCATTTGGAATTGCTGCTGGTAGAAAAATCTAAGCCCCAATCATTTGTCTAACATACCCAGTGATGTGTTCAAGTCAAATGCCCTATTTATTCCCCATCCAATTTGGTGCTGGATTGATTATAATGGAACTGAAAATCACATCGAACTTATGTCGGGTCCTATCCTAAAATACCCCATCAACCAATGGTTTAGATCAGTCAGTGCTGAGTACTGAAGGCAGAATCCAGCAAGTTTAAAAAGGAGTGACAGTGAAGGAGTATCCCCAGTCACAGTGCAGTACTGAGGGAGGTGCTACTCAACATGAGCACTGGAGAATGCCTTGAGTTCGGATAAAGCAATACCAACACTTATGTCACGGTAAGAAGCAGGTGGAACTCCTGAGGGTCACTAAGTCAGGGTGAGTAACAGGAAGTCATTTGTCTCTTTTTTATAGTCTGGAAAAGCCCACAGATGAGGGGAGTGGACCTGAAGGGGTTGGGGGCAGAACAGTAGAGTGACTGGGAAGATCTTTGGCATGAGGGAGCAAGGCTTAAAAAAAAACCTAAAAGTGAAGTGGGGGTGGGAGCGTGCTGGTTCAGTGGTTAGCACTGTTGCCTCACAGCAGCAAGGACCTAGGGTCCATTCCAGGCTTGAGTGATTGTCTGTTTGGAACAAAGAACAAAGAAAATTACAGCATAGTAACAGGTCCTTTGGCCCTCCAAGCCTGCGCCGATCCAGATCCTGTATTTAAACCTGTTGCCTATTTTCTAAGGATCTGTATCCCTTTGCTCCCTGCGCACTTGTGTATCTGTCTAGATACATCTTAAATGACACTATCCTGCCTGCCTCTACTATCTCCGCTGGCAATGCATTCCAGGTACCCACCACCCTCTGTGTAAACAAGTTACCACACATATGTCACTTTAAACTTTTTCCCTCTCACCTTGGACTCGTGACCCCTAGTAATTGAGTCCCCCACTCTGGGAAAAAGCTTCTTGCTATTCACCCAGTCTATACCTCTCATGATTTTGTAGACCTCAATAACGACACCCCCCTCAACCTCCGCCTTTCTAATGAAAATGATCCAAATCTACTCAACCTCTCTTCATAGCTAGCACCTTCCATACCAGGCAATATCCTGGTAAACCACTATTGCACCCTCTCCAAAGCATCCGTATCCTTTTAGTAATGTGTCGAGCAGAACTGTACGCAGTATTCCAAATGTGGCCGAATCAAAGTCCTACACAAGTGTAATATGACCTGCCAACTCTTGTAATCAATACCCTATCTGATAAAGGAAAGCATGCTGTCTGTCTTCGTGACTACTCTATCGACCTGCATTGCAGGGTACAATGGACCTGAACACCCAGATCGGTCTGTACATCAATTTTCCCCAGGGCTTTTCCATTTACCTTATAGTTTGCTCTTCCATTAGATCTTCCAAAATACATCACCTCGCATTTGCCCAGATTGAACTCCATCTGCCATTTCTCTGCCTAACCCTCCAATCTATGTTCTGCTGCATTCTCTGACAGTCCCCTTCACGATCTGTTACTCTATCAATCTTCATGTCATTTGCAAATTTGTTAATCAGACCACCTATATCTTCCTCCAAATCATTTATGGATATCACAAACAACAGTGGTCCCAACACGGATCCCTGTGGAATACCACTGGTCACAGGTCCTCATTTTGAGAAACTTCCTTCCACCACTACTCTCTCTCTCCTGCTGCCCAGCCAGTTCTCTATCCATCTCGCTACTGACCCCATGTGACTTCACTTTTCCATCATCCTACTATGGGGAACGTTATTAAACGCCTTACTGAAGTCCATGTATATGACATCTACAGCCCTTCTCTCATCAATTAACTTTCTCAAAGAATTCTATTATGTTGGTAAGACATGATCTTTCCTGCACAAAACCATGCTGCCCATCGCTGATAAGCCCATTTTTTTCCAAATGTAAATAGATCCTATCCCTCAGTATCTTTTCCAGCAGATTCCCTACCACTTACATCAGGCTCACCAGTCTATAATTACCTGGATTATCCCTATTACCCTTCTTAAACAAAGGGATTACATTAGCAATTCTCCAGTCCTCCAGGACTTCACCTGTGTTCAAGGATGCTGCAAAGATATCTGTTAAGGCCCCAGCTATTTCCCCTCTCACTTTCCTTGGGAATCCCATCTTGACCTGAAGACTTTTCCACCTTAATATGTTTTAGAATACCGAACACTTTCTCCCTCCTTCTGCTGACTTGACCTAGAGTAATCAAACATCTATCTCCAACCTCAACATTTGTCATGTCCCTCTCCTCGGTAAATACTGATACAAAAAACTCATTAAGAATCTCACCCATTTTCTCTGACTCCACGCATAACTTTGTCCTTGCTTAGATCAACGTTTTCTCTAGTTACCCTCTTGGTCCTTATATACAAATAAAAGGCTTTGGGATTTTTCTTAATCCTGTTTGCTAATGATATTTCATGACCTCTTTTAGCCCTCTTAATTTCTCATTTCAGATTGGTCCTACTTTCCCAATATTCTTCCCAAGCTTCGTCTGTTTGAACTGGGTTTGAATTCAGCTTTAGGCGACTGGCTGTGTGGAGTTTACATGTTCTCCCTGTGTCTGCGTGGATTTCCACTGGGTGCTCTGGTATCCTCCCACAGTTCAATGATGTGCAAGTGAGGTAGACTGCTAAATTGTCCCATAGTATCCAGAATGTGCAGGTTAGGTATTAGGATTAGCCATGGTAAAAAGTGGAGTTACCGGGATAGGGTGGTGAGCTGGTCTGGGTAGGATGCTGTTCAGATTCTCTGATTCTATTTAATGTTTCTATGTTAGTGCAAGGTAAGGAGGTGATTGGTGAGTACCTGGTGCATTTTTTATGATGCCTTTAATAAATACTTTGTTTCTGTTAAATTTAGTTCAAATCATAAATGTAAGCACATCAGGGCACATCAGTTCCATGGAATGCGTATCCTACTTCATGTGAGAACACCAGGACACCTCAACCTGTCTCAGGCAACAACATGTAGTCATCTGAAGGAACATGTGCTGAGTTTCGTAACTTGAACAGCAGCTGGCACCATTCTGAGCCTCTACAAGGCTGGGAGCTACATTTGTGCAGATGATATACTACAGCCTAAGGGTAATGACCAGTGAAGGAATGGGTTGCCATCAGATAGGCAAGCATGGTAGCTCAGTGGTTAGCACTGCACAACGCCAGGGGACCCAGGTTTGATTCCAGCCTTGGGTGACTGTGTGGAGTTTGCACATTGTCCTTGTGTCTGTGGGTGCTCTGATTGCTCCGGTTTCCTCCCACAGTCCAAAGATGTGCAGGTTAGATGAATTGGCTATGCTAAATTGCCCATAGTGTTCAGGTCTGTGTAAAGTAGGTGGATTAGCCATGGGAAATGCAGGCATACAGCGATAGAGTCTGGGTGGTATACTCTTTAGAGAATTGGTGTGGACTTATTGGGCAGAATGGCCTGTTCCTGCAGTGTAGGGATTCTATGATAAGGATGACCAGAAAGATAGTGCAAGAGTACACTGACTGCATCTTATAACCAACTAGTGTTGACTTTTAAGTACTCTGTGCTGGTTGCTCTGGGAGTCCAGCCAGACCCAAGTTCATAGCACCATGGGTGGCACAACATTCACTGTTGAAACAGATCATAAGCTATTAGAAATATAATGTCACACTTGGAGAGTCTACTTATCAAATGGAAGACTATGACATTGAAGAGCAATATAAGCCATGTACCAGGATTATTATAATTGATATGATGAGAAGATTATCCTACTCCTAAATGAGCCAGAAATTCCTCTTGAACTACACGTTGATGCTGTGGAAGACATTGTCAAGGTTAATCCAATAGATTTTGACCAGAACCAGTTTAACAGTTGCAATCTACAACTGCCAAAAATGAGCAACTACTATAGTTGCAAAAGAATATCATCCAGGGATGGAGTGGCAAGACTGAAGATGTTCCTGAGGTAGTCTCTTCATTTTCTTTTTCTTGACAGAGACAAACTGGATATATCATGCAAATAATTTTAAGGGCAAACTACTCCTAATACCAAAAGTATTGCTCCATGATTCCATGGCCATGCTGCAGCAGGAACACCCGGTATTGAATGCACAAGACAGCTGCCTGTGTACATGAAGTTGCGTACTGGTCAGGATCAATGCATTTGAGACACAACAAACACTGTCAATCTGAACTGCCTGGTTCGCTGGTCCACTGATATTGGGAGGCTGCCTCATGCAGAAAGTCTATTCTTTCAGTAGACATGAAGTAGACCCAGTCAGACAATGGACCTAAATTGGCCTTTCACAAGCTGAATAGGCCATCAGTGCAGCCCTGTTGCTCTGTCCTTTATCCTGACAATCACCCAGGAAGAGTTAGCCATTTCGATACAGAACTGGCTCGAAGATAGAAGACAGAGGATGGTGTTGGAGGGTTGCTTTGCAGACTGGAGGCCTGTGACCAGTGGTGTACCACAAGGATTGGTACTGGGTCCACTACTTTTTGTCAGTTATATAAATTATTTGGATGTCAACAAAGGAAGTATGGTTTATATATTTGCAGATGACACCAAATTGGAGATGTAGTGGACAGTGAAGAAGGTTACTTCAGAATACAACGGGATCTTCATCAGATGGGCCACTGGGCCGAGGAGTGGCAGATGGAGTATAATTTAAATAATGCAAGGTGCTGCATCTTGGAAAAGCAAATCAGAGCAGGACTAATATACTAAATGGTAAGGTCCTGGGGAGTGTTGCTGAACAAAGAGACCTTGGAGTTCAAGTTCATAGCTCCTTGAAAGTGGAGTCCCCGGCAGATAGGATAGTGAAGAAGGTGCTTGGTATTCTTGCCTTTATTGGTCAATGCATTGAGCATAGGAGTTGAAAGGTCACGTTGCAGCTGAATAGGACATTGGTTGGAATACTGTGTGTAATTCTGGTCTCCCTGCTTTAGGAAAGATGTTGTGAAACTTGAACGAGTTCCAAAAAGATTTACAAGAATGTTGTCATGTTTGGAGGATTTCAGCTACAGGTTGAATAAGCTGGGGCTATTTTCTCTGGAGCATTGGAGGCTGAGGCGTGACCTAATAAAGGTTTGTAAAATCATGAGGGGCATGGATAGCATGAATAGTAGAGTCTTTTCCCTGGGGTGGGGGATTCCAGAACTAGAGGGCATAGGTTTAGGGTGAGAGGAGAAAGATTTAAAAGAGATTTGAGGGGGAACCTTTTCATGCAAAGGGTGGTGCTTATATGGAATGAGCTGCCAGAGGAAGTGGTGGAGGCTGGTACAATTACACCACTTAAAAGGCATTTGGATAAGTACATGAATAGGAAGGGTTTAGAGGGATGTAGACCAAATGTTGGCAAATGCGACTAGATTAATTTAGGATATCTGGCTGGCAAGGACAAATTGGATCAAAGGGCCTGTTTCTGTGCTGTACATCACCATGACTCTAATGGAATAGAATTGTGGAACAGAACCTGTCACTATCTGGGCTAAGGATTCAGCTCTTCCTCCTCTCTGTTTACCACTCCTCCAAGTTTCATGTTTGTGTAAACAGTTTATCCCCTAATGTTATGAAATGGGCGTGTTTGAATGTTTCTGCGCTTCCAGATGATAGACTTGCTCAAATGAAACTCAGATTCAAGAACAAGAACTGTAACACCATACCCTAGTTACATTTCCTACAAGCCTGGTTTTTGCACTAAGAGCACAGGTTCACATTTCCCTTGAAGAATTTTAGGAGAAAATACTAAATAAATTGAGACAAATGCTGAGCAACTGAAGTCTAAAATAATGGGCACTGAACATTAGTCTGCTAAAAGCTACAGTGCACTCTAATGACGTGATGCAAGAAAATGTTTTAAAAAGCACCACTTTAGTGGGGATGATAAATACGATTATAAAATAGTCATTTGCCTAATGAATATGCAATGTGAAATGGGTCAAAACTAATGAACTACCAACTGTGGTATCTGTGTATTCTGAATGTTTTTCATAGTTTTGAGATTGAGTGACAAAAGTATTAAGTTTTGTGATCATAACAATGAAAGAGAAATGCTGGGTAAACAGTGTATGAACATCAGGTTGACATAAGCTATGAGCAAGCACTTAAGAAGCACCAAGTTGTGGCATTTGATTTGGATGATATCAACCTGTGATCTTCAGTTCAGAGATAGATAGTTCGATGAACATAAAAGAGAATTCAAATAACTGATGGCAACGGTTGGGGGTGGTGCAAAGAATTGAAGAGAACTGTGAATAAAAGTAATGAAGATAAACTGAGTCAGTACTTGAGTCATAGCAATATGGGAAACTAGATCTGGTTGCTATATCTATGATTTGTCGGTTTATCAAGAAACTGAAACATCAGATGGTTGTTAGAAGTTATTTATGTAAAGGATTCTTTTGAAAAGTTACAACAATTTAATGAAACAGTCATTTTCAGAAGCAGTTAAGTGTACAATAAATCATCATCAGTCCCTTGAAACAATGATGACGTCTAGCAGGCTTCATGGTTTGTGTGTTCACTGGTGATTCAACAGGCCAATCCTGGAGCTACACATTTTTGACAGAGGGGAAAAGCATCGCTGATTAAAGTGGATCCACATGAGGCAAGATTCTATTCTCCCTCTGTAGAACATGGATTAATAATGAATATGTAAATAACTAATAAAAGTCATCAGCGATGTAAGGCAATGTGATAGGAAGTGTGTATAAAGCCTTACTGTCAGATAGTCCTGCAGGAATCTCTCCCTATTATGCATATCTTGTGAATAGTTCAAGAAAAGCTTTGGACCAAAAAGACTTGCTTCATGTCCATCTTTGGGCATGCCCAAAACATCTCTTTCTGATTTCATTATTTCTCTCAGTACAGTTAAAATGGTCAGTTTTGGAAGTGCTGTGGATTGTTGGAAGAAGTATCAGCACATTGCATGGTGAGTAGCAGGTTCCTACCTTGCACCAGTGACAAGCTGCCACATTTGTAATTCGAAGGGGAGGTGATATAATCACTAGATTACTAATCTGAGGGACCTGGGTTTGAACCCTGCCATGGCAGATGTTGGAATTTTAATTTAATAGTAAAAATAATCTGGAACAAAGAGTTTAACGACGACTGTGAGACTGCTATTTGTTTATTTAAAAAACCCATCTGCTTCACTAATGTCCTTTCGGGAAGGAAACTGCTGTCCTTGCCTGGTCTGGCCTACATGTGACTCCAGCCCCACAGCAATGTTGTTGCATCTTAACTAATGTCTAGGCAATGGTGTGGGGGGTGGAAGGTATGTGTCGTTGGGGGTTTGACAAAGGGTCAGTTAGACTCGAAACGTCAGCTCTTTTCTCTCCTTACAGATGCTGCCAGACCTGCT
This sequence comes from Chiloscyllium plagiosum, assembly GCF_004010195.1. Classification (NCBI taxonomy): domain Eukaryota; kingdom Metazoa; phylum Chordata; class Chondrichthyes; order Orectolobiformes; family Hemiscylliidae; genus Chiloscyllium; species Chiloscyllium plagiosum. The sequence goes on along the minus strand of NC_057741.1, from coordinate 15,464,541 downwards.
GAGATTTTCCAGCATTTTCTCTTTTGGTTGTTGTTTTTCATTTATTAGATAGTATTTGTATCTCAGCAAATGTGCGCAGCATATTCAACTTTAGTCTCTCAAGCTGTTAAAGGATTATTTAAATGATAAATATTAAAACAAAACAAATATTTCTATTCTCTCGTGGGACGTGAGTGTTGCTGAATGGCCAGCATTTATTGCCATCTCTAGTTGCCCTTGAGAAGGTTGTGGTGAGCTGCCTTCTGGAGCGCTGCCATCCAAGTGCTGTAGGTGGACCCACAATATTCCTAGGAAGGGAATTCCAGGGATTTTGATCCAGCGACAGTGCAGGAATGGCAGGAATGTGATGGTGAGTTTCTTTGAAGGGAACTTGCAGGTGTTGGTGTTCCCATGAATCTGCTGCTATTATCCTTCTGGATGGAAGTAATTATGGGCTTGGAAGCTGCTATCTACAGATCTTAGGCAAACGTATGCAGTACTTCTTGTAGGTTATATGCACTAGGGCAATTGAGCATCAGTGGTGGAGGGAATGTATGTCTTTGGATGAGGTACCAATCAAGTAGACGGCTTTGTTCTGAATGGTGTCAAGCTTCTTGACTGTAGTTGGAACTACATTCATCCAGGCAAGTTGTGAGATTTTGCATCAAACACTTGACTTGTGTCTTGTAGATGGTGGACAGGATTTGGGAATATAGAGGTGAGTTAATCACTGTAATATTACTAGCCTCTGCCCTGCTCTTGTAGCTATTGTATTTATCTGGCGAGTCTAGTTGAGTTTCTGGAGAATTTAAGTTGAAACTTTATTGCTGGAACAGCACAGCAGGTCAGGCAGCATCCAGGGAACAGGAGATTCGACGTTTCAGGCACAGGCCCTTCTTCAGGAAGTCTGAGTGGATACCTGGAAGGGGCTAGGAAATTTAGTGCAGCTTTAGCGATTATAGACACCAGGATAGGATGGAAACATACTCCTTCAGCTTGTGGTTGGCATGGTTCTCTGATGGTGCCCCAGGCATCCATAGTCTGTGCTGCCAATGCAGCTCACTCACATAGAGGAACTGGCACCAAGAGATCTTCAGCTGCATTGTCTTCAAGTGGAGACTGTTTGGCAGCTGCTGGACATTGCTGTTAGTCCTGGGCTTGCTGGCACATTGGCTTCTCCTCAATTTCTCCGTGCTAAAGTATCACAGCTACAACGAGGATGACCCATCTGTGGCTAGCTCCATTGGTCACAGCTCCAATGGAACTCTGTGGTGAATATCATGGAGAATTTATCCCTCAGGATGTTGATAGTAGGGGATTCAATGATGGTAATGCCATTGACTGTCAAGAGCCAGTGGTTAGATCATCTCTTATTGGAGAGTCATAGACTGACATTTGTGTGGCATAAATGATACTTGTTGCTTATCAGCCCAAGTCTGGATACCATACAGGTCTCGTTGCATTTGAACATGGACTGTTTCAATTTCTGAGGAGTCATGAATGGTGTAGAACATTGTGTTAATCCATCCTCATCCGAATCATTAATGCACAGTGCAAATGGAAAATGTCCGCAACCACACAGCTTTAAGTGGAGTGCATGTTTATTTTCTATCTGAGCTCACGGGTGATGCCTGGCCTTCAAGAGCTATTTACATTACCAGGCTCTGACAAAGTACACATTGAAGTCATCTGTAATCAAAGAATCCTGCATGTGAAATGCATGCAGTGTCCAACTGTTTGGGATAAAAATCCTGGTCACAGGTAATCTTGGCCATGTCATTGGTCATTACAGATTCATCACAGTTAACTCAGTGGAGCAGAAGTAATCATGGGTAACCTTAAAAGTGTCACCTGTAGGCCATAATTGACAAAGACAAACCAAGATTTTATAGACTGCACAAAGACATAGAGCTGAATCCTCTCAGCTTGAACTTGCAATATTTGCCAACATTCTCTTATAGGCTATGCTTCCTTTCTTGGGTGTTGTAGAGGCTGCAGACAGGGATCATTGTTTCAATAATCCGACTGTAGTTGCAATCTCCTCCCATGTTTACATGGCATGACTTGGGCTACATTCTTCAGAGTAGGGTTCTCCATGTCCAATGTCTAACGTCAAACATGCCATTGCTTGTTGAAATCTTCGATATCTCGATGTAACAAGGACAATGCTAAATTGTAATTTCTGTGGGACACAAATGCTCACTGCTGTTTCTGATATTCACCACACAGTTCCATTGGAGCTGTGACCAATGGAGCTAGCCACAGATGGGTCATCCTCGTTGTAGCTGTGATACTTTAGCAGGGAGAAATTGAGGAGAAGCCAATGTGCCAGCAAGCCCAGGACTAACAGCAATGTCCAGCAGCTGCCAAACAGTCTCCACTTGAAGACAATGCAGCTGAAGATCTCTTGATGCCAGTTCCTCTATGTGAGTGAGCTGCATTGGCAGCACAGACTACGGGTGCCTGGGGCACCATCAGAGAACCATGCCAATCACAAGCTGAAGGAGTATGTTTCCATCCTATCCTGGTGTCTATAATCGCTAAAGCTGCACTAAATTTCCTAGCCCCTTCCAGGTATCCACTCGGACATTTGGAATCTCTCTATGCTCAACTCATAAAAGTACCAACACTATTACTGACACAATGTTTGGAAGATCACACCACCTCATCTTATTTTCCTTAATGAGATCAATGCTGCAGCCCAGGCAATAGGCTTAACCAACATAGCTGGCTTCCTTTCACCACAGTGTACAATAAACAGTGCACATGTTGTGTTGAGAGTGCCATATAATGACTAAACTGACTTCATCAATAAAACAGTGTTCCATTTCCTCAATGTACAATCATCTGTGATCACCAGTAATATGTTTTACAAGTCTGCACCAGGTACCCTTGAAACTACTGCTATGACCATATCATTCACAAATCTCATGTTCTTGCTCTGTTTCAGGAGCCAGATGTTTTACGAGAATGGTTACTGAGAGATTGGGGCGATCAGCTACTGGTCATTCCATTATACAACCCTGTGACTGAGGCCAAACATAGACTACATCCATTCTTCAGTCAGGGCCAGCCTGAAGATGAGGTTCCAATGTTTAGTTAAGTTTTTTTTTGGTGATGACTTGTAGTACACTGTGGTGTCATGTGATCCTAGTATACTGTGTCCTTCTGCCCAACTAGAGCAGGCAGAGAAAGGATGTTACAAGTGCAGAAGAGCTGGGGGGCAGCAGCAGTCTTGTGAGGAGGAGGATGAGTATGTTGAGTCAGATAAACATCAGCTTGATAGAGCACTGCAGTGTCAGGCACAACAGGCCAAACAGGACTCAACCGACATCAACTTCCAATAGATGTGAGCTGGATGCAGTGATTGTTCACTGCTTGTAAATTTGTTGTTCCCCAGTGGAAGTAGCCCATGTTTGTTCCATGAAGCAAAAGCGGCTTCTTTGTTTTTTTTTAATCTTTGCTTTTTACAGTTGTTCAATAGATGTTAATATATTCAACTGTTTTGTAAGCATTTCAGCATATTATGCTTGCAAATTGTTCAATGACAAGGTGAACTAGGCACGAGGGTAAGAAGATCACTCCCTGAAACATGGTTTTAAGATGGTATGGTCACATGACAAGGCCTTCATCCCCAGGATTAATCTTGTGAACCTCCTTTGTATCCTCTCCAAAACCAGCACATGCTTCTCTAGATATAGTGCCCAAAATGGCTCACAATATTCCAAATATGGTCTTATGCAGCCTGAGCAATACATATGGCTCTAATATTCCAGCCCCTCAAAATTAATGCTTTTTAATTGCCAACTGAACATGCACATTAACCTTAAGAGAATCCTGAACTAAGACTTCTAAGTTCCTTTGTGCTTCCTCTTTAGAAAGTAGTCTTTGCCTCTATTCTTGCTACCAAGTAGATAAGCTCTCACTTTTACACATTGTACTCCATCTGCCACTTCTTTGCCCACTCTTTTAGCCTGTCCAAGGCCTTCTGCAGCCTCCCACTTCCTCAACCTGACCTGTCCCTCCTCCTATTTTTGTGTCGTCTGCAAACTTCGCAACAATGCCCTCAGTTCCTTCGTCCATATTATTGATGTAACATAACGTAAATAGATGTGGTCCAAACATGGACCCCTGTAGAGTTCCACTAGTCACCAGCTGCCATCTTGAAAATGACCCCTTTATCCTCATTCTCTGTCTTCTGTCAGTGAGCCATTCTTCTGTCCATGCATTATCTTGCTGCATCCAAAACCATGGGTTCTTACCTTATTTAGCAACCTCCTGTGCAGCACCTTGTCAAAGGCCTTCTGGCAATCCAAACAGATCACGTTCACTACCTGCCCTTTGTCTAACTTGCTCATTTTCACCTCAAAGAATTCCAACAGGCCTGACCTCCCCTTGACAAAGCTATACTGACTTAGCCCCATTTTCCCAGGGACTTCCAAGTACTCCGCAACCTCATCCTTCATAATGGACTCAAACCTTATCAACAACTGAGGTCAGGCTAACTGGCCTGCAGTCTCCTGTCTTCTGCCTCCCTCCGTTCTTAAACACAGGTGTTGCATTAGCTATTTTCCAGTCCTCTGGGATCCTTCCTGACTCCAGTGGTTCCATATAAGCCATGTTTCTTATTTGAGGCCATTGGAAAGTTTTGCTCTGGAACATTCTTGCAAAAAATAGTGTCCAGTAAGTGATTGCAATGTGACAATTTCATTGAGGTTGAATTATATAAACAATCTTAATGATGTTCAGTATTTTATATTCCCAATCTGAACCATGGAGTGATTCAAAACCCCTCCAAGATATAACTTAATCAAATTTAATTCTTTCTTAACAATGGGAGGCCATGACAAATGCCAATGACTGGTGTTTTGCACGTTCCTGAATTGCGATGGTCCCACAGTATAGGAGTAATTATTGTGAAATAATTATAATAAACCATTCAGTCAGATTGTACAGAAAGCTCCTATAATCATTTCAAAATATCCTGAACTTAAAGTATTTTGCTAAGCATAATTAACACTGACTGTCCTCACTTACATTAAACTATTGCTTTGATAACCAGATTTTATCAAATTACAATTTGCTGAAGGCATTTTATTACCATTTTCATATCACATATTTCTTCTACTTCCAACAGTTAATGTCATCCACAAAACAGTATAATGGTGACTGAGCAAAATGTTACACACAAAGCATTGAGAAAGTATTGATTTCTATTTCTGTTTATCATCACAGAAAAGCTGAGAGACCATAGCCTTGCTTTTAAGTGACTAGCATCAAGTTTGCAAATCTTTAATAATTACTTTGGTCCTCATGATATTTATTCCAAGTAAGACAGGCAGAGTTGGCTACCTAGAGTCATAGAGCTGTACAGCATGGAAACAGACCCTTCGGTCCAACCTGTCCATGCCGACCAGATATCCAAACCCAATCTAGTCCCACTTGCCAGCACCTGGCCCATATCCCTCCAAACCCTTCCTATTCATATACTCATCCAAATCTCTTTTAAATGTTGCAATTGTACCAGCCTCCACCACTTCCTCTGGCAGCTCATTCCATACACGTAGCACCCTCTGCGTGAAAAACTTGCCCCTTAAGTCTCTTTGATATCTTTCCCCTCTCACCACAAACCTATGCCCTCTAGTTCTGGACTCCCCCACTCCAGGGAAAAGGCTTTGTCGATTTATCCTATCCATGCCCCTCATAATTTTGTAAACCCCTACACCTATTTGTGTTCTTATAGAAAAATCTGTTGGCTGGAGTAGAATTTGAAAACTGTTCAGATGAACAGAAGGTGTTGGGGATGGCTGGGGTGAAGGAAGGGACTCAATGAGAAAAACCGAAAGAACTGTGGATGCTGTAAATCAAAAACAAAAACAGAAAGAAATTGCTGAAAAAGCCCAGCAGGTCTGGCAGCATCTGTGAAGATAAATCAGAACGAACATTTTGCGTTCGGTGACCCTTCCTCAGAACTGATGGTAGCTAGAAAAATGTTGGTTCATGTGTGGAAGATAGAGTGGGGGGGAGAGGGTAAAGTGCAAATGATAGGGCCCAAAGCAAGAGAAGAGCAGTTGAACAGACAAAGGTGTGGAAATACAGTCTGACTAGGAGAGTGAATAGCTCTTAATGGAGACTGTTATTGGTGAACAATAGCTAGTGTGTAATGGCAGACTATGTGATTACAAGGCCTGGTGTGTGTGGTGGGGGCTAGGGCAGGGGAGGGTTCAGGCCCTAAAATGATTGAACTCTATTTTGAGTCCAGAGGGCTGCAGGGACCCCAAAGGAAAATGAGGTGTTGTTCTTCTCGCACTGCAGCACTTCTCAGACAGAGATGTTGCCCAAGGAGCAGAGTGGTGTGTTAAAGTGGAAGGCAACTGAAAGCTCGCGGTCTTTTTTGCAGAAAGAAAGTAGCTGTTCTATGTAGCAGTCCCCCAGTCTTTGTTTCGTTTCCCCAATGTATAGGAGACCACATTGTGAGCAGTGAATACAGTAGACTAGATTGTGTGAAGTGCTGCTTCACCTGGAAGGTTTGTTGGGGCCCTTGGATACTGAAAAAGGAAGGGGAGGTAATGGACAGGTGTAACACCTTCTGCTGTTGCAGGGGAAGGTGTCATGGGGCTGTGGGGATTGTTGGGAGTGAAGGAAGAATGGACCAGAAGATTCCTGTGGTAGGTGGACAAGGCAGGGGAGGGGAATGTGTGTCTGGTGGTAGGATCTCACTGGAGATGGCGGAAATGGCTGCTGATGATCTTCTGGATGTGGATACTGGTGGGATGTTAGGTAAGGACAAAGGGAACCCCATCACTGTTATGGGAGAGAAGAGAGGATGGAAGTGCAGGAGATGGGTTGGACCCAGTTGAGACCCCTGTCAACAACGGTACTGGGGAATCCTCATTTGAGGAAGAAGGTGGTCATTTTGGAGGCTCCCTTGTTGAAGTTGGCTTCATCGTAACAGATGCAAATAAGACAGAGGAACTGGGAGAATGGAATGGATTCTTCACAGGAAGCAGGGTGCGAGGATGTATAGTCCAGGTAACTATTGCAGTAGTCAGTTTATTTTGATATCAGTGGCCAGTTTATCCCGAGAAGTGGAAACAGATGTTGAGTAAGGGAGAGGAGGAGTCAGAGATAGATCAGGTGAAAGTGAGGGTGGGTCAGAAATTGGAAGCAAAATTGATTAACATTTCCAATGCTGGACAAGAGAGGGAAGCAACACCAATGATATCATAAATATATTGGAGAAAGTGTTGTGGGTAGGGGCCAGAATAGGACTGGAACAGGAATGTTCCGCGGGGAGACAGGCATAACTCGGGACCACGTGGGTGCTCATGGCCACCCCTCTGACCTGAAAAAATGAGAGAAGTTAAAAGAGAAGTTATTGAGGGTGAGGACAAGCTCGGCCAATCGGAGGAGGGTGGTGGTGGGTGGGGACGGTTCAGGCCTTTGCTTCAAGAAGTTGGGAGCCTGAGACCATCCTGGTGGGGGGGTGGACATGTGAAGGGACTGCACGTCCATGGGAAAGAGGAAGCAGCTGGAGCCTACAAACCGGAAATTCCGAAACTGGTGGAAAGCATCCGAGGAGTCGTGAATGTATATGGGCAAGGACTGGACTAGGGGAAAAAGGACTGAGTCAAGTTAGGAAGACAGGTCAGAAATGTAGCCATGGCTGCGTGCATGGGCCAAGCTTTGCCTGTCTCTTTGTGCAGTACGTAGAACATTCCTTGTTCCAGTCCATTTCCGGCCCTTACCCACAACTCTTTCTCTCTTGTCCAGAATTGGAAAAGTTGGGTGGCACGGTGGCACAGTGGTTAGCACTTCTGCCTCACAGCGCCAGAGACCCGGGTTCAATTCCCACCTCAGGCGACTGACTGTGTGGAGTTTGCACATTCTCCCCGTGTCTGCGTGGGTTTCCTCCGGGTGCTCCGGTTTCCTCCCACAGTCCAAAAATGTGCAGGTTAGGTGAATTGGCCATGCTAAATTGCCCGTAATGTTAGATGTAGGGGAATGGGTATGGGTGGGTTGTGCTTCGGCGGGTTGGTGTGGACTTGTTGGGCTGAAGGGCCTGTTTCCACACTGTAAGTAATCTTAATTAATTTCACAAGCCAGGTCAATGCCGATAGATGCAGGACATGTTCAGGGAAAAAAAACTTCCTGGTCCACCTATCCACGATAATGTGAGCAAGAGAATACCTCTACTAAGCAGAGAGATATTGCCTGGGCTGGAAGATAGCAAAGAAGAAAATACCTCTTTCAACAGAGTATTCATCTTCCATGGCGAAAGCGAAACTGCAGACACTGGAGATTAGAGTCAAGATTAGGGTAGTGCTGGATAAGCATAGCAGGTCAGGCAGCATCTGAAGAACATGAAAATTGACATTTCGGCAGGAGCCCTTCATCAGGAATGAGGCTGGGAGCCTCGGGGGTGGAGAGATAAATGGGAGAGGGGGTGGAGCTGGGGAGAAGATAACTGGGAGTGCAATAGGTGGATGGAGGTAAGGGTAAAGGTGATAGGTCGGAGAGGAGAGTGGAGCGGATAGGTGGGAAGGAAGATTGACAGGTGGGACAGGTCATGAGGATGGTGCTGAGCTGGAAGTTTGGAACTGGGGTAAGGTGGGGGGAGGAGAAATGAGGAAACTGGTGAAGACCACATTGATGCCCTGGGGTTGAAGGTTCCAAGGTGGAAGATGAGGCATTCTTCCTCCAGGTGTTGGGTAGTGAGAGAGAGGCAGTGGAGGAGGCCCTGCCTGTCCTCAGCACAATGGGAGGGGGAGTTGAAATGTTCGGCCACAGGACAGTGGAGTTGATTAGTGCGGGTGTCACGGAAATGTTCTCTGAAGCGCTCTGCTAGAAGCCATCCAATTTTCCCAATATAAAGAAGACTGCATCAGGAGCAACAGATGCAATAAATGACATTTGTGGAAGTGCAGGTGAAACTTTGATGGATTTGGAAGGCTCCTTTGGGGCCTTGGACAGAGGTGAGGGGGGAGGTGTGGGTGCAGGTTTTGCAATTCCTGTGGTGGCAGGGGAAGGTGCCAGGACGGGAGTGTGGTTTGTTGGGGGAGGCGTGGACCTGACCAGGTAGTCAAGGAGGGAACAGTCTTTGTGGAAAGCAGAAAGGGGTGGGGAGGGAAATATATCCCTGGTGGTAGGGTCCGTTTGTAGGTGGTGGAAATGTCAGCAGATGCTGCGGTTTATGTGGAGGTTCATGGTGTGGAAGGTGAATACAGAGGGATTCTGTCCTTGTTGTGGTTGGAGGGGTGGGGTTTGAGGGCGGAGGTGCGGGATGTGGATGAGATGCGTTGGACAGCATCTTCAACCACGTGGGAGGGAAAATTACAATCTTTGAAGAAGGAAGTCATCTGGTGTGTTCTGTGTTAGAACTGGTCCTCCTGGAGCAGATAGAGTGGAGGCGGAGGAATTGAGAATACAGGATAGCATTTTTGCAGGAAGTAGAGTGGTGGAGATGTAATCCAGGTAGCTGTGGGAACCGGAAGGTTTGTAAAAGCTGTCAGTGTTGAGTCGGTCATCATTGATGGAGATGGAGAGGTCCAGGAATGGGAGGGAGGTGTCAGAGATGGTCCAGGTAAATTTAAGGTAGGGGTGGAATGTGTTGGTGAAATTGATGGACTGCTCATCTTCCTCGTGGGAGCATGAGGTGGCACTGATGCAGTCATCAATGTAGTGGAGGAAAAGGTGGGGAGTGGTGCCGGTGTAACTACGGAAGATAGACTGTTCTACATAGCTGACAAAGAGACAGGCATACCAAGGGCCCATCGGGTGCCCTTGGCTACCCCTTTGGTCTGAAGGAAGTGGGAAGATTCGAAGGAGAAATTGTTGAGGGTGAGGACCAATTCAGCCAAATGAATGAGAGTGTCAGTGGAAGGGTACTGATGGGGACATCGGGAGAGAAAGAAATGGAGGGCTTGGAGGCCCTTGTCATGGCAGATGGAGGTGTAGAGGGACTGGATGTCCATGGTGAACTTTAATCTCCCATGATTAACATTGATGTGTTTAAAGATCCATCAGATGATGTTATGGACTACAATCAGAGTTAGCAGAGAAGAGTGTCTCTGCAAGGGAATTCAGGAGATAAAAGATTCTCCAGATAATGAAATCAACCAACAGCAAGAAATGGTATCCTCCAGGAAGGATATTGAGAAACAAAAACTCTCCAGCAGGGAAATAATCCATAGATCAAATCCAAGGTTAACAATGCTCAAACAGGAGGTCTATCTTTCTTCCAAGTGCAAAGAGAGATAATTCTTGGAAATTTTGTTAAATGTCCAGACCACTTTCATTTGAGAATTCAGGAACTTGGGGGGAAGATGGGGCTAGTGGTAAATTTAGAATAGTTATACACATGATTGTTTACTGAGAGGAAAAAAAATGCTTTCAGGGTTATAATGTAATGTTTCAGAAACAATAATGTTGAAGTTACTTTTAGTTCTATCCAGTCTCATGATGTTATATACAGGTTTTTGGTTGAAGACAGGGAATTCTACACTAATCTTCTGATGGAGATGATTTATTCTGTCTCATCCCCTAGAGGCCTCATAATTGTGTGTGACTAATTATGCAAGTTGTACTTATTGCCATCATGCAAGAAACCATCTTGTTAACAAAGCCAAAGGTCTCTTCTGTTTAGATTTATCAGTGATTTATCATCTATCACTGATCTTCAGATAGACCCAAGACACAGGATAATGGAGGCTTGTGACAGCAAAGTACTTCAAATGAATCTTAGCCAATGCCATGCAATGGCAGAGGTATCAGATGGGCAAGGTGCCAGCAACAGTAATGTGGCCAATTAGCACATTAACTTCCTCTTCACTATCACCAGCCAGTCTCTTTCTGATGGTTTCCCAGGTCAGTCTCAAAAACAGAAGTCCGGCAACATCTATGAAATCTCATTTAGCTCAATTCCTTGAGGAGAAAGTGAGGTCTGCAGATGCTGGAGATCACCAGTCTCTTTCTGATGGTTTCCCAGGTCAGTCTCAAAAACAGAAGTCCGGCAACATCTATGAAATCTCATTTAGCTCAATTCCTTGATCAACTTGGACATCTTCAGTCACTCACTCAGATTGTTTGGCAGCTGAAGTTGACATTTTCAGTCTCTCAGTCATATTACTGAAAGATTGCTGCTCATTGAACATTCTGTACTGCCAGTGATTGTTCTGGTTCAGAAACAGTAAACTGAACATTTCCACTATTCCTGGAAAATCTGTAACTTCCTCTGTGTTGACAATATGGAAACAGCTCCCTTACACCAACATAAGTAACTCTTTGTTTTGGGTTCCGTTATGAATCCAGGAAGCCCAATGAAATCCTCTACCAGCTTTCCCTCGATTGGTTGGCAGTAATGAAGTGCACATGAACCATTTGTTCATGGGCAGTTGTCAATTTCCTCCAACACTACTAATGAAGTTTAGGTTGAGACAAACCATATAAATACTATGATTACAAGAGCAGGTCAGATGCTAGGAATTCTTCAGTAACTCACCTCCTGAATCCCCGCAGCCTGTCTGCCATCTACAAAGCACAAGTCAGGTGTGTGATGGAATACTTGCCTGGATGGGTGCAACTCCAACAACACTCAAGAAGCTTGATGCCATCCAAAACAAAGCAGCCTGCTTGATTGGCACCACATCCACAAATATCCACTCCCTCCACCACCCAAGCAGCAGGAACGCCACCATCTGAAAGTTTGTCTCCAAGCCACTCACCATCCTTCAGTGCAGCTAGATCAAAACCTTGGAAATCCCTCCCTGATGGTATTGTGGAGGTATCTACAGCACATGAACTGCAGTGTTTCAAGAACATAAGAACTCAGAGCAGGAGTCGGTCATCTGTTGCTTTGAGTCAAGAATAGAGAGGTGCTGGAAAAGCACAGCAGGTCAGGCAGCATCCGAGGAGAAGGAAAATCGATGCTTCAGGCAGGAGTCCATCATCAAAAGGGCTCCTGTCCGAAATATTGATTTTCCTGCTCCTCGGATGCTGCCTGACTTGCTGTATTTTTCCAGCACCACTCTAATCTAGACTCTGATTTTCAGCATCTACAGTCCTCACTTTCATTATCTGGCCCTTTGAGCCTGCTCTGCCATTTAATAAGATCATGGCTGACCTTTTCATGGCCTCAGCTCCACTTACCTGCCCCCTCATTATAACCCTTAATTCCTTTATGCTCAAAAGAAATCTACCTTAACTTTAAAAATGTTTACTGAAGTAGCATCAACTAATTCACTGGGCAAGGAATTCCATTGATTCACAATCTCTGGGAGAAGAAATTCTTTCTCAATTCAGTCCTACATCTGGTCCCCCTAATTTTGAGGCTATACCCTGTTGTCCTAGTTTCACCTGCCAGTGGAAACATCCTCTCTATGTCTATCTTATATGTTCCCTTCCTAATTTTACATGTTTCTATAAGATCCTGCCTCACTGTTCTACTCAGTCTGTCCTCAAGAGCCAACCCCCTCAACTCTTGAATCAACCTAGTGAGCCTCCTCTACACCCCCTCCAATGCCAGTATGTCCTTTCTCAAGTAAGGAGACCAAAACTGCACACAGTACTCCAGGTGTGGTCTCAACATGACCTCCCTGCTTGTAAACTCAATTCTTATAGCAATGAAGGACAAAATTCCATTTACCTTCCAAATTACCTATTGTACCTGTAGACCAACCTTCTTTGATTTATGCACAAGGACGCCTAGGTCCCTCTGCACAGCAGTGTGCTGCAACTTTTTACCATTCAAGTAATAGACCTTTTTATTGTTACTTGTACCAAAATGGATGACTTCACATTTATTAACGTTGTGTTCCATCTGCCAGACCTTTGTCCACTCACTTAAAGTATCTATGTTCCTCTGCAAAGTTTTGCAGTGCTCTGCACACTTTGCTTTGCCACACATTTTAGTGGCATCTGCAAACTTTGACACACTACATGTGGTCCCTAACTCCAAATCATCTATTGTGAATAATTAAGGCTCCAATACTGATCCCTGAGGCACACCACTAGTCACTGATTGCCAGCCAGAATAGGATTCATATATCTCCATTCTTTGCTTCCTGTTAGTCAACCAATCCTCTATCCATGCTTATAATTTACTCATAACACTATGCATCTTAATCATGCAGCAGCCTTTTTGTGGCACTTTGTCGAAGGCCTTTTGGAAATCCAGGTACACTGCATCCACTGGGTGCTCATTGTCGATATGTTCATAATGTCTTCATAGAATGCCAAAAGATTAGTTAAGCATGACCTGCTTTTCATGAGCCCATGCTACATATGTCCAATGGGACAATATCTATCTCTATACCTAGCTATTCCTTCCTTGATAATAGACTCAAGCACCTTCCCCACTACAGAAGTTAAGCTAACCGGTCTACAATTCCCTATCTTTGTCTACTGCCCTTTTTAAACAGTGGCATCACATTTTCTGTTTTCCACTCTGCTGGAACTGCCCCAGAATCCAGCCAATTTTGGAAAACTGCCACAAGTGCATTTGCTATTTCTCCCACCATCTCTTTTAGTACCCTGGGATGCATTTCATCAGGGCCAGGAGACTTGAGCTCCATTATCTCGCCCAACACTCCCTTGCATGGTGCAATGTAACACTACCTAACATGATAATGATTGTTTCCAGGTCCTCATCTACCTTCATATCCTTGTCAATTTCTGTCATGTCATTCGTGTCCTCCACTGTGAAGACTGACACAAAATACCTGTTCAATGCCTCGGCCATTTCCTCATATCCCTTGACTAAATGCCCCTCCTCATTTTCTAAAGGACTAAAGTTTATTTTGGCTACTCTTTTTCATTTTATATATTTATAGAAACTTTTGCTATCTCATTACCACCTTCCAAAGAGGCACCTAGAGATGGGCAATAAATATTGGCCCAACCAGCCCCATGAGTGAATAATAAACAAGGTGCAGTCTCAAAACAGAAGCTTTTGAATTGCACACAATGTACAATTTCTCTCTGCGTGACATTGTCATGTAACTTTCAACATTCCTATGCTCTTGATAGTTATTATATCCACACCATGAAGTCTCTTCCCTACGTGCAGCTTTGTCATTCATGGTGTCTGGTCTAATCGGACTTTAAACAGTTGCTACTCTATTGAACTTAAAACGAACAAGGTATCTGTTGATGTAGACGAGTTCGGTATCTTTGGGCTCATCTGGATCAACACATACCCTTCAGGTACCTTCACTAATAGAGTTATCTCATCTAATGTTTCTTTCCAAATGGTGATACGTTCTGTGGTGCGTAGACCTCTTTGTGTATATGAGCAAGAGTATTTTGATGTTCAGAAACTGTTGTTGGAATCTTCCAAGTGTTGGCATGACATGAGCTTTGACAAGACCTGTGGCAGAACAAAAGGTTCAGTGAGGCCCATCTTGATATGGGAAGCATCTCACACCATCTTTTATACTTCTGTCAATTAGCAAAACAAGTTTTTCATGAGGCAATGGCAAGTTGTTGATTAAAGAGCAACATATTAATGCCACAACTCACTTGAGTAGTATTTAACTTTCTACCTCAGCAGATGTGCCAAACAAGCTACATGTCACGAAATCCTAATGTGGGAACCAATGTGGGACCTGGCAACTTCAACTCTCCACTGACTGCAACCAGCCTCTATTCTTCTCAATACCTCAGGGCATGTCCATTGGCACCAGTTACATATCCTCCCTGTCCACAGACATCTGTCATTTGACAACCTCTCCAATACATGTGCAGGCTGCTCAGGAAGGGCAGTGCTGCATTGCAGGGTGCACCAGCAGGTAGTATCGAAAGGTTTTAATGGGGTCACTTCTGCAGAGACAGGTACCCAGCTCATGGGTTGGACCAGGCTGCATCTCTTGGCTTCTCACTTGATCTGTTTAACGCTCACTCAGTTAGTGCTTACCTGCATGCTCACAGCAACCTTGACTTGCCTTGCCTGTTAGTGCATTGGTGCTTCAGCCAGACCAAAGGTTCTCAGTACTGTTACATTGTACTTTTATTTTGCAAAGGTATACAAACAGAATGCTTGTCACACCTGTCAGTTGGGGGTCTGCCTGGGGCTGCAGGCTGGCACAGAGAACAAGGCCGATGAATTAACTCTGAGATGTTTGTGAACTGGAAGTAGAGTCTTGGTTCCAGCATGGATATGGGTTCAAATGCCACTTGATGGCCAAGCAAAGTATCCAAATTGAATGCCATTGCCTTTGGCTTCAACTGGTGTTTTGAGGCATTGCAGGTAAATAAGATGGTTTCAAGTTTGCCAATGTCAGTGAAAGCATATTGGGCAATATTCAAGCGGGTTAAACAATCTAAACATGGATTCAACATAACGGCGTTGTCTGTTTTTCAGACACATTTGTGTTAAAAATAATTTATTTTTCGGGCTTATGCCCGAAACGTCGATTCTCCGGTTCCTCGGATGATACCTGACCTGCTGTGTCTTTCCAGCAACACACTCTCGACTCTGATCTCCAGCATCTGTAGTCCTCATTTTCTCCTCCTTAAAAATAATTTACCCAAGTGCTCTTGTTGGTGAGGTGGACAAAGAGATACAGAATTCAGTTTGCGGTTCAAAATATTCTTTATTAAAAATACTATGTGTGCATTGCCCAAATTCCTCCAATACTTATTCTCTTTTGAGCTCTGTCTGTCTGAGAAAAGATATTACCCACAGTGATCCATATGCTTGAGCAGGGCTGTTGGAATCTCCTTTTTTACCATTGCAAGACTGGTTCTCTTCCTTGGAGGTGGGTCTTGCAGGTCAGGGTAGATCTTCCTCTGGATCTTTTTGTGTTGCCACATAGTCTTCCACAAGTCTTCACTGATGGGATGCCATCCAGATATGTGTTTTAATCCCCTCGCCCCTTACCTTCCAGAATATTCCATGGACTTTTGGCCAATGGAGTCATGAGCAGGGTTCAAAGCATCTAATGAGGTTGCATCAACACCCCTCACTGTTGCCATGCTAGGGAAGTGTAAAGTTCACACACTCAAATGGCCAAGATGCCAGAAAATCTAATCAACATTTCTCTAATACACAGGCTGGTTGCAGCTAGTTCCCCTTACTCCTTGTGACCTCTTTGATCTTTGTTTCCATTGTTCTCTGTAGCCACTAGCTGCTGTTTAATATAGCTTGGCCATTTTTTTTTGTCAGGGCCGATTTCTTTGGCTATACGTAAATTTAGAATGTCCAGTTTGAGGCCCGTGGTCACTTGACCACAGTAGTAAAATTTTTCAGTTCAACAAACAAAGACTTCTTTCAACCAATTAGGGGGGCAAATTAGAAATCTAGGATATTATGTATCATGCTATACTAGAGTTTCAGATCATGCAATCTGGTCACTAAAGTCGGAGAGAAGCGATTTTCAATAAAATGCCAGCCAAACTGAAAAACTTTGATCCATGTGGAAGCCTGATGCAGGAACACTGAAGGTTTTCTATGTGCACTGATGTCTACTGCAACATGAACAACAAATCCTATTTTTATTTTATCATTTTAAGCAATTATTTTGAATGTTCACACTATAAATGGATACAAATGCAGCACTCAAGCAGGAAATAGTTTTTACTGTTGCATTTAGCTCAGGCAAAGACTCCAGCTGTGTAAATATATTAATGACATCAGGAACCACAGAATAAAAGAAATGATACATCATAAGATAGGACTTTTGATGGCTTGATAAACTCAGGGTCCGCGCCGGTGTATGAGGTCATGGCTGGGAAGGAATTCACATTGATGTTTCACATTGATGGCTTTACCAAATCTGATGAAGTCAGTCACAGTTTTTTTGGTGGAGATTGGGAGTTCGACAGGACTTTTCCCAGGGTGGGAAACAATTGAATTGTATTAGTTTTATTATCACATGTGCTCAAATGAGTATAGTGGAAAGCTTATAAGTCACCACTCAGAGTGCCATCTCAGGTACAAAGATACCTGTGTACAGATTATTCAGTTACACGATTAATTCCAGTGTAATGATGTTACCAAACACATAGCACCATCTTAGGTATAGAATGCAGGTCGTTCTGTAAAAGGTGTGTTTCGTTAATGCAAATTCGCCTTCACGCGATTGATGAATTGTGGACACTGTTTCTAAAGCGTGAACTTTTAAGAAGTGTTTTTTGACTGCATTGCAATTACATCGCCAACTCTTTAAGCACTGTTTCTGAAGCATGATTTTTCTATAATGTGGGGTTGCACAAGAATGCAATCATTGTGTTACAGAGGAACTTACCTGTACCTAGGTATAATCCTTAGTTACAGAATAGAGAAATGAAGGAAACAAAGTTATGTTACACGATACACAGTATAACCATAGGTCAGATAATCAAGAAGCAAAGTTTAAAAAGATAAACATCACTGTCTCGCTCCACAGGCTCTTGGCATTAGATTAGCGCAGGGGACCTCCATGTGATGTGACCGCTGGCTGCCGCCATATTCAGTACTGGGTCATTGCTACCAAGCTCGAATGTAGAAATCACGTCTACACAACTCCCAAAATCCTAGTAATTATCTCTGATGAGGAACACAGGCTGTACTTATTGCTTTCATGCCACAGACCTTCGAGGTTACAAAGGCAAGTAAGTGCCTCAGCTGGTCAGACTCAACTGTAGTCTACCCTGAACCACTGAATATTAGATAGGCCCCAGAGGCAAAACAGGCAAAGGAGATTTGATGTTGTGAACAACTTCAAATAAACCTTAGCCTATGACACATTTTGGGTGATCTAGTAGATAGCATGAGGTGCCAGCAGGGGATAAAATGGGCAAATATCATTGGGCAGAGGTATTTTAGGTGCTAGAGGTGATTTCCTTGAATTGCAGGAGCAGCAATTACTGTTTTATATGCTGTTGCATTGTTTT
Source organism: Chiloscyllium plagiosum (assembly GCF_004010195.1). Taxonomy (NCBI): domain Eukaryota; kingdom Metazoa; phylum Chordata; class Chondrichthyes; order Orectolobiformes; family Hemiscylliidae; genus Chiloscyllium; species Chiloscyllium plagiosum. Next base: position 15,446,691 of record NC_057741.1, on the reverse strand, counting down.
GGAACTTTGGGAAAAAAAAGTCAAAACAACAGCAGTTTTAAAACGGAGAGGAACAGACAAAGGAAGCACGTGGTGAGGACATTGCAGGAGAGAGAGAGAGAGAGAGAGAGAGAGAAAGAGAACCTGCATAGTTACTGCCTTTGCTGTTTGAATTCATGTATCGCTGGACATCGGAGTGCATCTGGGAAAATTAACAAACAGTGAAATTCACAACTAATCTTGGAGGAACTGTTGGGCGAAGTTCACAGCACAGAATCAGATAAGTTAATCGTTGTTTTAAGTGTGGCCTACAGAGAATCTGCAGTAGTGAGTAGAGTGGGTTTTTTTCTTGATTATGTTTTTGGAGAAATGTCTCTTGAGTAAACTAAAAATATAAGCCACAACTATTAATTTAACCTGGGGCAGTGTTTGTAGAGGAGTTAAACTGTGTTATTTTCTGAGTCTGTAGATTGTGAAGGAGCAAAAATGACCTTTGCAGTGATATGTACTTCTTGTCAGATGTGGGTGTTTAAAGAGAGATTTTTATCGTTACTGCGGATTATATCTGCCATAAATGCTGTTGGGTGCAAATCCTATCAGATCGAATGGATCGGTTGGAGAGACAGTTAGAAGCAATGAGGAATTTGCAACAGCCAGTTATAGGAAGGGGGGAAAGTCTCAGAAACAGTCACATAGATGGGTTAACTCCAGGAAGGGTAGCTAGTGCAGGAGCGTTTTGTGGATATACCCATTTCAAACAGGTATGCTGTTTTGGAAAATGAAGAGGGTGATGGATTCTCAGGGGAACATAGCATGAAAGCCAAGTTTCTGGTATTGAGACTGGCTCTAATGCAACGAGGGGTATGTCGGGTTCCAAGAGATCAATTGTGTTAGGGGATTCTCTAGTCCGATGTACTGACAGATGTTTCTGTGGCCAGCAGTGAAAAAGCAGAATGGTGTGTTGCTTCCCTGGTGCTAGGACCAAGGATGTCTCAGAGAGGGTGCAGAATGTTCTCGTGGGGGAGAGGGGCCAGTAAGAGGTCATTGTTCACATTGGAACTATTGACATTGGACGGGAAAAGGTTGAGATTCTGAAGGGAGATTACACAGAGCTAGGCAGAAATTTAAAAAGGAGGTCCTCGAGAGTAGTAATACCTGGATTACTCCCAGTGCTACGAGCTAGTGAGGGCAGGAATAGGAGGATAGAGCAGATGAATGCATGGCTGAGGAGCTGGCGTATCGGTCAAGGATTCACATATTTGGATCATTGGAATCTCTTTTGGGATAGAAGTGACCTGTACAAGAAGGACAGATTGCACCTAAATTAGAAGGGGAATAATATACTGGCAGGGAGATTTGCTAGAGCTGTTCAGAAGTATTTAAACTAGGAAGGTGAGTGGGGGGGGAGGCGGTGGGATCCAGGGAGATAGTGAGGAAAGAGATCAATCCGCAACTGGTACAGTCGAGAACAGAAGTGAGCTGAAAATGTGTTGCTGGAACAGCGCAGCAGGTCAGGCACCGTCGTGTTGCCATGGTCTGGCGATGGAGGAGTCCAACGACCTGCATGTCCTTGGTGGAGTGGGAGGGGGAGTTGAAGTGTTGGGCTACGGGGTGGTTGGGTCTCAGTCAAATCCCTTGAACTCAGCACCACCTTCCTAACCTGCAATCTTCTTTCTGACCTCTCCGCCCTCACCCCACTCTGACCTATCACCCTCACCTTGACCTCCCTCCACCTATCGCATTTCCAACGCCCCTCCCCCAAGTCCCTCCTCCCTACCTTTTATCTTAGCCTGCTGGACAAACTTTCCTCATTCCTGAAGAAGGGCTTATGCCCGAAACGTCGATTCTCCTGTTCCCTGGATGCTGCCTGACCTGCTGCGCTTTTCCAGCAACACATTTTCAGCTCTGACCTCCAGCATCTGCAGACCTCACTTTCTCCCCGTCCGATGAAGGCAAGCATACCATATGCCTTCTTGACCACTCTATCCACCTGTGCAGCCACCTTCAGGGTACAATGGACCCGCACTCCCAGATCTCTCTGCTCATCAACTTTTCCCAAGGCTCTTCCATTTACTGTATAGTTCACTCTAGAATTAGACCTTCCAAAATGCATCACTCACATTTGCCCGCATTGAACTCCATCTGCCACTACTCCGCCCAACTCTCCAGTCTATCTATAATCTCCTGTATTCTTTGACAGACCCCTGTGCTTTCTGCTGTGCCACGAATCTTTGTGTCATCTGCAAACTTACTGATCAGACCACCAATGCCCTCTTCCAGATCGTTTATGTATATCACAAACAACAGTGGCCCCAGCACTGATATCTGAGGAATACCGTTGGTTACCTTTCTCCATTTCAGGAAACTTCCTTCAACTACGACTCAGTGTCTCCTGTTGTTCAACCAATTCTTTATCCACCTAGCTAGAACACCCTACACACCATATGACTTCACTTTCTCCATTAGCTTACCATAGGTAACCTTATCAAACACCTTATTAAAGTCCATGTATATGACATCTACAGCCCTTCATCTATCAACTTGGTCACTTCCTCAACGAACTCTATTTAAAAGTTGGTAAGGCACAAACACCCTGCACAAAACCATGTTGCCTTTCACTGATAAGCCCATTCTCTTCCAAATATAATTAGATTTTATCTCTCAGTACCTTCTCCAGCAACTTTCCCACCACTGACGTCAGGCTCACTGGTCTGTAGTTACCTGGAATACCCCTACTACCCTTCTTTAACTGAGGGACAACATTAGCAACTCTCCAGTCCCTCGGCACTTCACCTGTGTTTAAGGATGCTACAAAGATATCTGGCAGGGCTCCAGCTATTTCCTCTCTCGCCTCCCTCAGCAACCTGGGATAGATCTCATCTGGTTCTGGGGATTTGTCCACCTTAATATCCTTTAGCCTACCCAACACATCCTCCCTCCTTATGTCAACGTGATCCAGAGTAAACAAACTTCTATCTCTAATTTCAACATTCATCATGTCCCTCTCCTCAGTGAATACTGATGAAAAGTAATCATTGAGAATCTCACCAATTTTCTCAGGTTTGACACACTACCTTCCTTCCTTATCCTTTAGTGGATCAAACCTTTCTTATATATGAATAAAAGGTCTTGGAATTCTCCTTAATTCTGCTCGCTAAAGTTATTTCATGAGCCCTTTTAACCTGCTTGATTCCTCATTTAAGATTTGTCCTACTCTTCCAATATTCTTCCAAAGTTCTTAGGTGCATGGACCTTATGTAATGCTTCCCTTTTCCTCTTGGCTAGTTTCACAATTTCTCCTGTCATCCACGGTTCACGAATCTTGCCTTTCCTATCCCTTGTTTTCAAAGAGACATGCCGATCCGATACTATCTTTCAACTATCTTTGAAAACCTCCCACATATCAAATGTGGACTTCCCTTCAAATAGCTGCCCCCAATCCATATTTCACAGCTTCTGCCGAATTTTGGTATAATTGGCCTTGACCCAGGTTAGTATTCTTCTCTTAGGACCACTCTCATCTTTATCTATGAGTATTCTGAAACTTACAGAATTGTGGTTACTGTTCCCAAAGAAATCCCCCACTGCAACTTCTACCACCTGGCCTGGCTCATTTTCCAATATGGCGCCTTCCCCAGTTGGACTATTGACATAGTGCTCTAGAAGAGCACAGCAGTTCAGGCAGCATCCATGGAACAGTAAAATCGACGTTTCGGGCAAAAGTCCTTCATCAGGAATAAAGGCAGAGAGCCTGAAGCGTGGAGAGATAAGCTAGAGGAGGGTGGGGGTGGAGAGAAAGTAGCATAGACCTGGGAGTTGCAGTGGGAGAGGGACTCCCTGAGATTCTTGTAGAGAGAGGAGGCAAACTTCTTCAAGGCAGGCATCCTTGGAAGAGGATTCACAGTATTCTGAGTACAACAGGATCTTGATCAGATGAGCCAATGGGCCAAGGAGTGGCAGATGGAGTTTAATTTAGATATATGTGAGGTGCTGCATTTTGGAAAGGCAAATCAGGGCAGGACATATACACTTAATGGTAAGGTCCTGGGGAGTGAACAAAGAGAACTTGGAGTGCAGGCTCATAGTTCCTTGAAAGTAGTGTTGCAGATAGATAGGATAGTGAAGAAGGTGTTTGGTATACTTTCTGTTATTAGACAGATCATTGAGTATAGGAGTTGGGAGGCCATGCTACGGCTGTACAGGACATTGGTTAGGCCACTGGAATATTGCATGCAATTCTGGTCTCCTTCCTATCGGAAAAATGTTGTGAAACTTGAAAGGGTTCAGAAAAGATTTACAAGGATGTTGCCAGGGTTGGAGGATTTGAGCTATAGGGTGAGGCTGAACAGGCTGGGGCTGTTTTCCCTGGAGTGTCGGAGGCTGAGGGGTGACCTTATAGAAATTTACAAAATTATGAGGGGCATGGATAGGGTAAATAGACAAAGTCTTTTCCTTGAGGTGGGGGAGTCCAGAATTAGAGGCCATAGGTTTAGGGTGAGAGGAGAAAGATATAAAAGAGACCTAAAGGGCAACTTTTTCACATGGAGGGTGATATGTGTATGGAATGAGCTGCCAGAGGAAGTGGTGGAGGCTGGTACAATTGCAACATTTGGATGGGTATATGAATAGGCAGGGTTTGGAGGGATATGGGCCGGGTGCTGGCAGGTGGGACTAAAGTGGGTTGGGATATCTGGTCGGCATGGACGGGTTGGACTGAAGGGTCTGTTTCCATGCTGTACATCTCTATGGCTCTATGACTGTAATAGTGGTATGGATTTGAAGTTCATGCAAAGACCATCATCGTGATCCGAAAATTTGAAGAGGGGCTAGAAGAAAGAATTTTTGGAAGAGAAATGCATTTTCTACTTCAAGAAGACACAATCCGTCAGCTGCTGAAATGGGATTATTGACAGAGTAGGCAAACCATGAAAAATTGCTACAAAGCCGAGTGAGCAGTGTAGAGATATAATATCGCGAAGAAATGGAACTTTAAAAGCTTAAAGGCGGTAAATCGTTACAGAACAGCCAGTAGTCCAATAAGCCAGTGATCACCAGAGCCTCCATTTGTTCTACAGAATCATTGCATTCAATGATCATCACCTACCTGTGTCCGTCCCCTTCCTCTTCTCTCATACATTGATGTCCAAGCCTTTTGTCCTTGTCTTCAGATTTATCCAAGATGTCGTTATGTCTGTGTTCCAATTCCATATTTGTGACTGCACAAAATTCTGCTTTTCTGTGGGATTTCCTCTTTCTCATTTAATGACTGATAGCTGAGCCTTTATGACCTTTAGAGAATTCATCCCCTCAATACTGTGACCTTGTTCCATCGCTTATTGCTTTGAAATGATTCCTTTAAAACTTAGCTTTTGACCAAACTAACCCTATCCACCCTCCTTCTACTTTTAGTTACAGCTGACGGTCAGCTATGATGCTCATTAGATGTTTTGTTCTGTTAGAAACACTCGATAATTGTTGTTAATATATGGGTGTTGGTGGACAGTTGAAGTTACAGAAAGTTAACCAATAATGCATTGATTGTCTCCTTACTGACACATCATTATGTTTACTGAATAAATATCTAGTTTTGTACAGTATTTTTAAAAACCTCTCATTCCTTGCAGAGATGAAAAGCCTAAAAGTGTGGCCATCTGTTCTTTGCTGGGGATCTGCCCTACCTTTCCATTTCCTTCCTTGTTTAACTTAGAAGTGATCTCTTGCTTGCTGTTGTCTTTTATTTCCTTAGTGAGGATGTGATTGTATTTGGTAGCTGCTCTGTTGGTTTTCCTTTTAAGTTGCTTTTTGCCATTCCCCATGCTAAAAAAAATCTGCTGCCTCAATTATTTGCTGAGGCTGCTGCTTGTCAAACATCGAGGGATTGTGATCATTTAGTTTTAATTTTACTTTGTTTCTGAATACATATCCTGGCTTAACAAATCCAACACAGTGAGCATTAATAGTAAACAGATTCACATGATCAAAGTAAATAATTTTACTGATTACAACGCATTAAAGGTTTGGTTCATTCCAATATTCGTAAGTTTGATTTATTTGTAATACTTAGCTTTTGGTCATTAGCTTATACATGTTTTTAAAAGTTTATTTTAAAAAATTATCTTCATTACATGAAGAAGTTTTTTCAAAGGGTCACTTTGATAATCCAATACCAGTCCATAACATTGGAATTCCAATGAAGCATTGATAATGTTGTGCAGTTTAGTCCCAATTTCTCCAAGTTAGAGAGGTCCATCACAAATCACTTTTCAATGTAATATACAAATGATTGCACCAAACAGACATGTTTAGCTTTAAGAGTAACCACTTTCCTATCTCACATAAGGTACTTCACTTGCTGCGTGTGTTTATATGAAATTGTGCATAATTTTCTGATCCATCATTTGGAAAATCACATGCTGTATGTACTTAAATTTCTGATTTCTAATTCCTTCAGGTGAGATTCCTTTCCAGAAACCAGGAGTTGGGAAAATTGTCTCTGAAGCATATTGAATTCAAACCTATGCATTTTATCACTTGGCATTATAAATTAATTCAATTTTTTCTATCTGAATGGGTGCACTATAATGGTTGCAGAAAAGTTCACCACACAACTGGGAGATTTAAATTGATATGGCATCAGTTCAACTCACCTACAATCTTCAATTACCCCTGATTGTCTTACTTTCCATCCCCTTGCCTGGAATCACTATTTATCTAGTTATTTCTCAATTTATCAGTGCAAACAGTAAAGGATAGTTCTGGAAAATGAACTCATTTGGGCTCTGCAAATTTCACCTGATGATCCAAATTAAGTTACACGTCTGGTGAAAAGCTTTTTGAATGAATGTATTTTACTTATTAGCCACTAAAAGGAACTTAAAAGTCTATTAGTTCAAATGAAAAAGTACATGCAGATCTATTTTACATAACTAATAGCGACCACTTTTTTTTTGTGTCGGAGAAATTTTAATCTTAACCTCTTGACAATCTGTTAAAATCACCAATAATACTTGCCGGAACTTCTGGAGGCATTTTCAAGCCCTCGTGAAGTAATCAGGGTCCAATTGCAATTTTAACAAAGGCACAAGTGGAAAATCATATTGTGAACCTATTGGAATGTCAGGGAATGATTGATTTCCTAGACATCGCTGTGAGCAATGCAGGAAAAAAATACTTTCGTAATTACCCAGTGAGAAACAGTGTTTGATTTTTTTATGGCTCAGTCCAACAGTTCCCACAATCAACCAGTTCTATATTTTCTCTCTCAGAACAATGTAGAGATAACACTTGTTTGAAATGTTTTATCTACAGTGCTTGAAAATGCCTGCTCCAAGCTTCTAGCTCCCTCATGCTTCTAGCAGCTTGGTTTACTTTGTTTCTGAATACATATCCTGGCTTAACAAATCCAGCACAGTGAGCATTAATAGTAAACAGATTCACATGATCAAGCACAGAACAGTTGGACATAACACAGTCTATGCAGGCACAACCACTTTGTTCACATCACAGAATAGTTTTGGCAGTGTGGACCATTGTCTCTGTCTGGCACGAACCACTGTAGTCTTGCTGTTTTTGATATTCAAAAGTTCTGAGTGTTGCCCTTGACTGCAATGTCAGAAACATTGAACATCAACAGTGGCAGTGCATAGATTCAGAGAAAATAGGGAATTCTGAAATACTTGCATGTTGATTCAAAAAGCCCTTCTTTTAGACTGGGTTTAGTAAATTCCGACATTCTGCTCCATTACTGTTATTGCTTTTAGTTCCCCTGTAATTTTTTTTCCTTTATTTATTCATTGGATAAAGGCGTCATCAGCTCGGTAGCATGTATTGTCCATTCCTAATTGCCCTGAGGGCAGTTAAGAGTCAACCACATTGCTGTGGGTCTGGCGTCACATGTAGGCCAAACCAGGTAAGGATGGCAGTTTCCTTCCCTAAAGAGCATTAGTGGATGTAGGGGGTTTTCCTGAATATCAGCAATGGATTCATGGTCATTATTAGATTCTTAATTCCAGATATTTATTGAATTTAAATGCTATCACCTGCTGTGGTGGGATTCGAATGCAGGTCCCCAGGATGTTATCTGGGTCTCTGGATTGACAGTCCAGTGATAATACCATTCGGCCATCGCCTCCCCATTTAGTCACCAACTCCTGTTTGAGATAGGTCAAAAGTCAGATAACAACACCAGGTTATAGTTCAACCGGTTTATTTGAAATCACAAACTTTTGGAGTGTTGCCTCTTCATCAGGTGAAATCACTTGGTGAAGGGGCAATGCTCCAAAGGCTTGTGATTTCAAATAAATCTGTTGGACTATAACCTGGTGTTGTCTACTTCTGACCCAGTCCAACCCAGCCCAGCACCAGCACCTCCACCTCCACCTATTGCAGTGAGTTCTACAAGATGCAGGAAAATCCTTACATTTAAAACCAGCCTCATCTCCAGGTATCCATCTCTTATCCTTTTTGAGAGTCTCATGCCTGCACTTTCTGCCTATGCATGACCTTCCCCTGTTGTCAGATAGACTTCACATTCTCAGAACGTTTCACATGATAGTTGCTCACAGATAAACAAGAGCAAAGATCAAAACTTTATGTAACTTTAACAGGTGGGAGCCAAGTGTCAAGTGATCTGAAGTCAATATGCTCAGCTGTCACATGATAAAATGCCATGTGACTAAATTTTCAGATATACACTCAATGCCATTTAATAATCCAGGTGGGATTAGGAAATTTTACTCCTGGGTAAAGGCTAAGACCAAATGGACATGAAAAGGTAAGATGATTTATTTTCCCAATGGAAAAGAATGCTCTGCAGATTTAATCATACAAGAAAATCCTGCACCAGTGTGTTGCAATCTAAACCCAGTAACAATGCTTCCTACAAGCCTTTTACTTAGCAGGTCATGCACATCTCATACACTTACCTGTTCAGTGAGTGGGTTCTGAAGCTCACAGATCCTCACCATATTGGATCCAGAATTGCCAAAGTAGAACAGTAACACCGAAATTAAATTCAGGGGTTGTCTTTTGCCTCTTCTTACCAACGCACAATACATTTTGAATTGACACTTGCTGGGGACTGGCCTTCAGTTAAAACGGGTGTTTAAGACATTGCCAGCTCAAAATATACAGGGGCTTCAGTGGGTGGTTATTGAGACTAACAGAGGGTGGAAACCAGGAGAGAAATCAAAAAGTAGTTTGGCTGACACACTCCTGTCTCTGATGGTTAAGAAGGCATTTAGCACGTTTGCCTCTATTGCTTAGACCTTTGAGTACAGGGGTTCGGGCGCCATGTTGAGCTTGTACAGGACATTGGTGAGGTTCTTCTGGAATATTGTGTCCAGTTCTGGTCACCCTGTGAAGGAAGGAGGTTATTAAACTGGAGAAGGTTCAGAAAAGATTGACAAGGATGTTGCTGGAAATGGAGGGTTTGAGTTATAAAAATAGACTGGAAATGCTGGGACTTCTTTCGCTTTTTTCACTGGATTATAAGAAGTTGAAGGGTGACCTTATTGAGGTTTGTAAAATCATGAGGGGCATAGATAAGGTGAATGACAAGGTGGGGGAGTTTAAAAGCTAGGGATCATATTTTTAATGTGAGAGGAGAAAGTTTTAAAAAGGACAGGAGGGAAAACATTTTTACACAGAGAGTGATTCATGTGTGGGCTGAACTGCCAGAGAAAGTGATGGATGCAGGTACAGTTACAAAACTTAAAAGACATTTGGATAAGTTCATGAATAGGAAATGTTTGGAGGGATATGGGCCAAGCGCAGGCAGGTGGGACTAATGGGAACATGGTAGGCCTGGCCAAGTTGGATGGAAAGGTCTGTTTCCATGTTGTGTGACTCTGACTCTGAAAGCTCAAAGATATTACTGATGTTGCAGTTTTAGAACAATTATTCAATTGTCTTCCAACTGGAGAGGAATTTTCAAAATGTGATCATTGCATATCTTTGACACCACAAACAGCAAGAGCTAGTAATAAACTTTTACTGAAGTAAAATCAGCTTTTTTGATGAAGCAATACCAAAAGAAAACAGTCAGCCTTACTGTCTAAGTGTTAACCTGATAAGATGACTGTGTTATCCTGAAGAATAGGTGAAAGAAGAGAAGGAAGTTTACCTTGTCACAATATCAAAAGGAGGGGGGTTACTTCTTTAAGAAGCACAATCTCTTCTCTGACACAATTTGAGGAAACTAAAGGGAAACAAATATCAACATTGATTCCAGAGAACATCTTCTGCAAAAGGCATTCAAAATATCAAAGATCTGCCAAGCTTCCAGTACAGCAATGAACTGCATTCTGAGTGATTCAGCCTTGGGCAACAGACTTTCAACCCAACTAACTTGTTAGCCATTTATAAAAGGAGAGACTTTTGATGGAATGTGATCATTGTAAACCTACATTTCTTAGTTGAAGCAACTATACAATGAATGTAATAATCAGAAAAAGGTTGAGGGAAGATGTTGTTCATGGCAGTTAATACCTGAAAGGGTTAACTGACTTTACGAGATAAGGGCCACTTGCCAAGATACCAAGAACGTTGACTCTGTGCAAAGCTAACAGATTGTTTCTGTTCAGTTGTCTCTAAGTTGTGTATGGGAATGTCTCAATAACAGAAATGTGCACTTGCTCTAATTTCTAGCCTTACAATAGCCCTTGTGTATCTTCCCTGTAATGCAACTAGCCATTATGTACTACGCCATAAACCTATTCTGCTGATCAAGATTGAGCCTACCTTCTGCAAAGACTTTGTGTGGGCATTCTTCCCCATTTGGTATCAGTAATTTAGCATTAGCTGAAGGATTGCTGGGCAATGAACTTATCTGAGGCATCCCAGATAGTTTCAGTGAACACAGCCACCAATGAATGACATGCTGGTAGAGCTGGTATCTGAGGAGGTGATGGCCTAGTGGTATTATCACTGGATCGGGGAGGTGATGGTCTAGTGGTATTATCACTGGATCAGGGAGGTGATGGTCTAGTGGTATTATCACTGGATCGGGGAGGTGATAGTCTAGTGGTATTATCACTGGATCGGGGAGGTGATGGTCTAGTGGTATTATCACTGGATCAGGGAGGTGATGGGAGTGATATTATCACTGGATCGGGGAGGTGATGGTCTAGTGGTATTATCACTGGATCGGGGAGGTGATGGGAGTGGTATTATCACTGGATCGGGGAGGTGATAGTCTAGTGGTATTATCACTGGATCGGGGAAGTGATGGTCTAGTGGTATTATCACTGGATCAGGGAGGTGATGGGAGTGGTATTATCACTGGATTTTTAATCCAGAGACCCAGGACCTGGGTTTGAAAGCTGCAATGGCAGATGGTAAGGTGATGGTCTAGTGGTATTATCACTGGATCAGGGAGGTGATGGGAGTGGTATTATCACTGGATTTTTAATCCAGAGACCCAGGACCTGGGTTTGAAAACCGCAATGGCAGATGGTGGAATTATAATTCAACAAAACTCTGGAATTAAGAGCCCTATGATGACCGTGAATCAATTGTCTATTGTTGAAAAAACCCACCTGGTTCACTAATGTCCTTTAAGGAAGGAAACTGCCATCCTGACCTGGTTTGGCCTACGTATGACTCCAGACCCACAGCAAATGTGGTTGACTCTTAACTGCCCTCTGAACAATTAGAGATCGGCAATAAATGCTGGCCTAGCCAGAGATGCCCTTATCCCACAAATGAATAAAGAGGAAATACAGCATGCTGGCAGTGGTGTGGATTTCCCGACATAACAGAGCCTATCAGCAGCATGAGTAGGATAGAAACAGCCCATGATTGGAGGAGCAAGAAAGTGGGAAAGGTTGGCCAGAGGCAGTAGTGACTCCCCTCTAGGCAAGGCTGGGAAGAGACAGACCAGTTTGGAGGGAAGGCTGTGGGAAGGGTATAGGGCTGAGTGTGAGAGTCTGCCAGGCAAGGCTGGAGGAGCTAGAGTCTGCTGAGTGAGATGAGAGTTGTGAGAAAGAGGAACGAGCAAGGATCCAAGACTGGCTGCAAAGGGAGTGGGCTAGGTAATCAATGGCTGCAAAGGGGGAGGGTGGAACAAATGACTGGTCATTAGGCGTCCCTGCCTGGGACAGGGGGGGAAAAGAGAAGCAAAAGTGGGTGGGATTGCAAAAGCCAGTTGTTGCAAGAGGGAGGCAGGTGGAGAAGCATTTTTGGAGGCAGTCTTCAAACTTTCAATGGTTAATTTATGTGCCAGCAACTTTATGTGGCAGCTTGAATTATTATGACCTTCATAACCGTCATTTGTTGAAAACCATTCAGCTACTATCCAAATTGTTTTCATCATTTTTGACAAGGGGGATTTCATCAGAATTTGAGACAAAGTCAATTCAAAGACTTTGATCTCTGGTAATAAATTGCCGTAATTACATTAATGACCAATGCCAACTGCTAGGTGCAGCCAACCGTGTGTACATGCACATCAGCTCCTCCCTTGAACTAGCATTCAGTTATTTTCGATTACACTTCTGTGAGGTTCCTCAGGCTATTTCCAGCATTGAAGGTGATTTATCAAATTTGCATGGGCAACATTTTGCATTCTTAACATGTATCAGGAGGTGGCATCAAGTAACACTTTTAATATTTTGATCTCTTGATGTTCGTTTCAACAGTTAAACATTTACAAGGTGAGGAATTAAGAGCTGACGTGATCTCATGTGTACAATTACGTGTGTGCAGATCAGTCATAGCTCCATATTTGGATTGGGACCATTCAAACCATTTCTGCAAAATAAATGATCATGATCATAGAGTCATAGAGATGTACAGCATGGAAACAGACCTTTTGGTCCAACTCATCCATGCCGACCAGATATCCTAAATTAATCGAGTCCCATTTGCAGCACTTGGCCCATATCGCTCTAAACCCTTCCTATTCATATACCCATCCAGATGCCTTTTAAATGGAGAAATTGTACCCGCATCCACCACTTCCTCTGGCAGCTCTTTCCACACCTGCACCACCCTCTGCATGAAAACGTTGCCCCTTAATTCCCTTTTAAATCTTTCCGCTCTCACCCTAAACCTATGCTGTCTAGTTCTAGACTTCCCCACCCCATGGAAAATACCTCATCTATTTGCCCTACCCATGCCCCTCTATAAGGTCACCCCTCAGCCTCTGGCACTCCAGGGAAAACAGTCCCAGCCTATTCAGCCTCTCCCTGTAGTTCAAATCCTCCAACACTGGCAACATCATAGTCATAGAGATGTACAGCATGGAAACAGACCATTCAGTCCAACCCAACCATGCCGAACAGATATCCCAACCCAATCTAGTCCCACCTGCCAGCACCTGGTCTATATCCCTCCAAACCCTTCCTATTCATATACCCATCCAGATGTTGCAATTGTACCAGCCTTCACCACTTCCTTTGGCAGCTCATTCCATACACGTACCACCCTCGCCTCGTAAATCTTTTCTGAAACCTTCACACATATCCTTCCTATAGGAGGGAGACCATCTGCCTTGGAACCCCTTTCTTTTTCTTCACTATCCAGTATTATTATGCGTGGGCATACATGTTTTCAAACCTCATGCTCAGCAAGCAAGATAATTGCCTCGCCTCTGTCGGGAGGAGGTGGGAGGGAAACAAAAGATGTTAGGATATGTATATAAAATAGATCACAAAATTGACTTCCTTTAGGAAAGAAGACAAGGAATGCACTAAGTTATATCTAACGGAATGCACAGCCTCCCCGGTATCACATTGCAGTAAGTTCTTAATTGGCAGTCAGTTGTAAAATCCCAAAAAGCCTTCAGAACTCAAATAATACTTAAATAAGTTATATCCCACTTATATAGGCACTCATCATCATTGCTTTTGGGAGTCTTTTCATCTCCTTTAAAACTCAGAATTCATCAAACTCCTTATTTATGGCTCTGGACAATAGTTTTCACCAGTTGTGCATACTTAACATGAAAATTAAATTTGCAAATTATTTTTTTCAGTTCTTTGGTAGGTTTCAGGCATTTTGACATTCCTCTTATGGTGACTGTGGACCCATTCACTGTGTTTGCTTCCAGCAGGGAAGAATAGTTTTCTCTTCAGCAGAGTGATACCTGCCTAAGGAAGGATTTTGACCTGAATCTGTTTACTGTGATTTAATACTACACCCAGGGTGAATATGAAAAAAAATGACTCCCTTTACCTGTTATACACTTTGCACAAAAGGTTGCTGGTCACGAATGATTCTATGATTTAAATGACAATTTTTGTTGTTTGTGAGGCTCACGATTACATGTTACCTCAGGATAACAATCAGTCAAAGTGAAATTTGAATGTCAGCCTGGTTTCTTGATGCTGATGCAGGGGCTGGGTGGGAGGCACATTTACGTTCTACTATAGCTATGCTATTTTGCATCAGAAACCTTGCAAGCTGGCTGATTACCAACGTTAAAAACCACTGAAATGTCAATGCAAGTCATCTCTACAATTGCAATGTAGATGTCAACAGATCCGTACAGTAAGAGCAGCTGACAGAGAAGGAAGAGGCTTGCAAGATATCAATTCTTTAATTAAGAAGTAAGTTGGCTCCGATTTTTGAAATGTAATGATCTGAAGGAGCTTTATTGCACCAGCTCCTGGAGGCAGGGCAGGAGATGGATGGTGTGCCACTCCAAGAAGACAGGACAGCCAATTTCTTGAATCAAAAGACCTCGGGTTGGATGCAGGAAGGATGTTTTCGATGATGGGAGAGTCTAGAACCAGGGACCATGGTTTAATGAGAAGACGATAAAGCTTTTAGAACTGAGTTAAAAAATTTCTTCATACAGAGAGTGGTGAGCCCATAGAATTTGTTACCATAGAAAGTGGTTGAGGCCAAACTATTGTTTCTTCAAGAAGGAGATAGACATAGGTCTTTTGCCTAAAAGGATCAAACGATATGGGTTGGAGGGAGGGTAGGTTTAGGGTATTGAGCTTGATGATCAACTATGATCATATTGAATGGCAGAATAGACTTGAGATGTTAAATGGCCTACTCCTGCTTCAATGTTCAATGTTTCTATGTTTCAAAAGATCTCTGAAGGCCATTTTATATTAGCATTTTGTCAAGGGTGATGGATCATACTGCTGCTTGGCAAGACCACCAGCTAAATGGAGTAGCACTCAAGGACAGGAAGGCCTGTGGGCATATGAAGAGGCCACAGGGAAGGCAGACCCCAACAACCTCCGGTAGGGGGATCCCTTTTGAACCTGCACTCTGTACATTCATCTGTTAGTGAACTGAAGACTCTTGCTTCATATGACAGCAACAGCCTCTCCTAGTGATGTTACAGGGCTTACAGTCCTGTAATTATGCTCCTCCCACCCCACGTCATCAAATCAAGGCCATGCCTGGTCATGAGTGCTGATAACCACGCCCCCTTCCCCCGTGACTTGGATGGACGTTCATGACTGATGACTAACCAGTTCCTGATTGAGCTCTGTGCTGTCACACACACTGGAGTAATACACTGGGAATCAAACCCTGGTATTCTTGATGACATCACAAAAATCAAAAATGTTATCCAAGTACTCAAAGTCCCCAATTTCCTTGAACACAGGCTAATAGAAAACATGGATTAGGTTTCTTTAGTTAACAAGAACTACTATCCATAAATAAATAGATTCTAACCATAAGTAGTCAGCTAAGAAGTATTGACTTATTACTACTCATAAACCCTGCTCTCTCTTAACTTATATACAGACACAGCCACACAAAATAAGTTTGGTGTCATGGGTGGATGGAAGGAACTAAGAAAAGCAGTTCAATAGCAACAGTCCATAGGGTTCATTGAAATGGGTCCTTTTGCTTGAAAGGACTTGCTCTTCAGGCTAAGTCTTCAAACCCCTTTCCACCTTGTCACAGAGGGAACAAGCAATTGGTTATATCAACTGCAAAGTCCCTTAGTTACTGGTTAGAGGCTACAGCTACCTAAAGCTGGTGAGATAAAATAAACCATCTGTCTCCAGGCTTTAGTTATTTTACTCGAGAGAAGGAAACACTCTCCTCCTGATCCAGAGGTCTGAGATTATCTTCCAGTATCACTCAAACCCACAAGGTGTTCAGCCACCCTGGGCCAAGCTCTTCGTTGTTGTCAGGCTGAAACTCCTGTTAGTCACAACTTAGCACAACTCCACAAACTGATAGCCATGTTGCTGACTGAATCTCACTTGTGTCCACACTCTGGTGTTGGCCCATCTGCAAACTGTCTCCCCCACTGCTTGAACAAAGTACCAGTATAAACATGACTTACAATGACTTTCAGTAACTTGCTTTTAAAGAGTGCAGAAATTCCTTCCTTGGGATTAGAACAGGCGGTTTCCCATTTCAGTCCAAAATCCGATATATTACAAAAGATGTGCAGGCTTCACAGTGCAGCTCTTCAAATGACATTCCATGAATCTCCTGATATTTTGTACGAGACTTCCATTTCTGACCGTAGCCCACTGCATAGACTGAAGTGTGATGGAACCTGACTATCCCAAGTGCCCAAATCCCTGGACATTGATCACATGATGCTTTTGATTGACTGTACTGGATTCTGCTTTCTGGTAGCAACCTCCCCTTGACTTGACTGAGGACTCCTCCCCTTTGACTTTGGTATGTGGCAATTTGGTTGAAGCACATGCAGTGTGTTGGCTGCTGGTGCGTACAGTAGACGTCATATTGATGTAGCACAGTGTTGGATAGAAACATGTCCAGTCCCTTGACTGAGGACTGTTGACAACCGTGTTAAGCAGTTTGGTTCTGTTTCTGCACTACACATGCAGCAAGGCAGAAGTATTTTAAGTCTTTAAGGTGGTGTACCAGGGGCAAAGTGCCAAACAACTAGGCAAGGGAGGCGCACAGTGAGTGAACAGTAAGTGAGCGATCAAGCAGCACTGAGATACAGCCTGATCCACTCTATGAGCTGGGAGGCTATACCATTGTACAACGTGATTTGAAGCAGCATTGCAATGAAAGGTGACAGTGAGTCTACAGTGCAACATTGAGGTGCAGAACCATTTTGAAACTAAGCAAACCTGTGGTCCAGAAGGCAAATGGTATGTTGTCCTTCATAGCAAGAGGATTTGAGCATGTGAGCATGGATGTCCTACTAGAATTATAGAGGACATTGATGAGACTATACCTGGATTACTGTGTGCAGCTTTGATCACCAAGTCTGAGGAAGGACATTTTGGCTATGGAGGGTGTGCAATGAAGGTTTACCAGGCTGATTTCTGGGTGGCATGACTGATAAATGAAGAGAGACTGAATTGGTTATAATTATATTCACTGATGTTTAGAAGAGTAAGGAGTATCTCATAAACCCTATAAAATTCTAAGAGGACTGAACAAGAGTAAGTGGAAGAAGGATGTGCCTGATGATGGGGACTCCTTAGGGCCATAAGATAAAAGAGCAGAATTAGACAATTCTGCCCATCAGGTCTGCTCCACCATTCAATCCTGGCTGATATGTTTCTCAAGCCCATTGTCCTGCCTTCTCTCCTTAACCCTGATCCCCTTACTAATCAAGAACCTATCTATCTCTATCTTAATGACACTCAATGACTTGGCCTCCACAGCTTCCTGTGGCAATGAGTTCCATATATTAAACACCCTCAGGCTGAAGAAATTCCTCTTTGTTTCAGTTCTAAAGGGCCGTCCCTTCACTCAAACTGTGCCCTCGAATCCTAGTCTCTCCTACAAGTGGAAATTTCTTCTCCACATCCACTCTATCCAGGCCTCTCATTATTCTGTAAGTTTTAATGAGATTTCCCCCACATCCTCCTAAAGTTTATCAAGACCAGACCCAGGTCCTGAACTGCACCTCATATGACATATCCTTCATCCCCAGGATCATTATTGTAAACCTGCTCTGTGCCCTCTCCAATGCCAGCATGTCTTTCCTTTGATCGGGGGCCCAAGTCAGCTCATAATGTTCTAAATGCAGTCAAACGCTAACTTTGCATTTGCCTTCCTAACTGCCAATTGAACCTCAAGTTAACCTTAAGAGAAACCTGAACTGGGATCTCTAAGGTGCACATGTATTTCAGATTTCCCCATTTAGAAAATAGTCTGTGCCTCTATTTGTCCTACCAAAGTGAATAACCCCGTGATTTCTTACATTGTATTCCGTCAGCCACTTTGTTCAGTCTCCTGAGTGTTCAAGTCCTTCTGCAGCCTCCTGTCTCCTCAACACTACCTATTTCTCAACCTGTCTTTGTAGCATCTGCAAACTTCGTAACAAAACCGTCTGTTCCTTCATCCTAGGAGAAAAATGAGGACTGCAGATGCTGGAGATCAGAGCTGAAAATGTGTTGCTGGAAAAGCACAGCAGGTCAGGCAGCATCCAAGGAGCAAGAGAATCGACGTTTCGGGATTCCTGAAGAAGGGCTCATGCCCGAAATGTCGATTCTCCTGCTCCTTGGATGCTGCCTGACCTGCTGCGCTTTTCCAGCAACACATTTTTAGCTCTGTTCCTTCATCCTGTCATGGACTAGGCCAGACCCCTCAAAACATTTTAAGAAAGTAGCCCAGACCTAACTTTGTTCGTTGTTTCAAGCAGGTATAAAGGGGATTTTCCAGGAGATATGTCACTTAGTTTTAAACAAAACAGAATTTATTTACAAGATTACCAAATGGAACACAAGCAAAAGAGAACAGAATATAGAATAACTTAACCTATCCGAATGCCCAACAGATTATTCCAACTTAGTAATGCTGTTCCAAATACTTGCAATAATCCCCATAAACACCCCTGGGTACAAAAGGTATAATCAAACATAGGATCTTACAGGAGAGATAGAGATGGTAGAGGCATTCAGTATGGAACACCTTCTTCCATGTAGCTGTTTCTTGGACCTGCAGCCTCAGCACTGACTGCCTGCTTTCAGTGAACAGCCAGACTACCAAAGCCAAACCCATCCAATTCAGAGAAAAGCCTTTCATTGTACAAGTTTTTTTTTAATTTGAAAGCCTGTTGCCTGAGGTAGTATCTGTTAGTTATAATCAAACTGACCCTAAAATCCTTCAAACCTAGATCTATCAGCAACTCTGCATTTCTGACCTCTCTGAAAAAGAAACAAGGACAACATAACCTTACTAGAGGAGCAGCATCACCACACCACTTTCCTTAACCAAAAGAACCATCAACATCCAAAGGTGGCTTCATTTTTAAAACTCTTTAATCTTAAATTGTCAGTACACTACAATACCCATATACATTACATTGACAATAAACATGCAAACATGCATGACTACATTCTGTTTCAGTCCGTTGTAGTCCTGCCACCGAACACCTCAGTTTCTCATTCAAGTCTTGACAATGCGTCGGCAATCACATTTTCTCATCCTGCCACATGCACAATTTTCAAATTGAATGGCTGTAACAACAAACTCCAATTCAACAGTCTGGAATTTCTGTCCTTAAATTTCTCCACGAATGTCAATGGATTATGATCAGTGTATATGATTGTCTCAGATACATTACTGGTAATACAAACATTGAAATTTTATAATGTCAACACCAAGCTCAAAGCATCCTTCTTAACTGTTGAATACTTCTGCTAATGAATGTTCAATTTCCTGGAGAAATACCCAATATGTCTTTCTATCTGCTCATCATCTTCCTGTGAAAGCACAGCACCGACATCACATCACTTGCATTGATAGCCATCTTGAATGCCTTTGTGTAATTAGATGTGGCTAATACTGGGACTGTAGTTAACACAGCTTTCAGGTTGTCAAATGCCTTCTGAAAGTTCACTGTCCACTGAAACGTCTTGCCTTTCTTTCGCAATTCAATGAGTGAAGCAGCCACACTGCTAAATTTTTGATAAAATCCACTCAATTCCAGGAATTGTAGTACTGCTGTTTTTTTCAATGGTATGGGAAAGTCCCCAATTACCTTTGTTTTTGCATCCCATGGGGCCATTTTGTCCATGTTCAATAACATGGTCCAGGAAGGTGACTTGGGCTTTGGCAAATTCACTTTTAGCTAGGTTTACCACTAAGCCTCCCTTCCCAAGTCAATTGAACAATTCAGATAAATGTTGCTAATGTTCCTTTCATGTGTGACTAAAAATCACAGGTCATCTATATGTATGACCCAACTAGGCAATCCGGCAATAACCTTATTGATTAATCTCTGAAATGTGGCTGGCACATTTTTCATACCAAACGGCATGACTTTAAATTATATAGTCCATTTGGTGTTATGAAAGCCGAAATTGTCTTCACTGTTTCTGACAAAGGTACCTGCCAGTATACTCTGAGCAAGTCCAACTTAGAAATATTACTTGCTTATCCCACCTTTTCAACACAGTCTTCCAATAGCAGAATCGGATATGCATCAATCTTTGTAACTGCACTGACTTTACGATAGTCCAAATATAACCGTTGGGTGCCATTTGGTTTTGGCACCATTGTTATGGATGAGCTCCAGTCACTGTAACTCACTTTGATTATGTCATCTTGGAGCATGCATTCAATCTCCTCTTGAACCTGTGCCAACTTTAGTGGGTTATGCCGATGAGGATGTTTCTTAATCTGAACAGCATCTCCTATATCTACATCATGCTTAATTAGATTATTCCTTTCCAGCTTAATTCCACACATTTCCCCATGTAATAGCAATAATTCTTTCAGG
Source organism: Chiloscyllium plagiosum (assembly GCF_004010195.1). Lineage (NCBI taxonomy): Eukaryota > Metazoa > Chordata > Chondrichthyes > Orectolobiformes > Hemiscylliidae > Chiloscyllium > Chiloscyllium plagiosum. The sequence goes on along the minus strand of NC_057741.1, from coordinate 15,426,071 downwards.
TAACTATGATTTTCTTCTGGAAGGTAACTCAATAAGTTATCCCAATTTTTGACAACATCCTCATTGTCCAATTTTCTCTGAGGAATGTCAAATTCAGAATCCTCTTAACTTGGTTCTTCATTATGTGTTGTAACCAATAACACAATCTCCTTTAGCTTTCCTTCCCTGTTAAAATACCTTTTGAACATTTTCACGTGACACACTCCATGAGATTTCTGTCTGTCTGGAGTCCTTATCAAATAGTGCACCACAATCAGTTTCCTTTTGATTTGATAAGGTCCACTAAACCTTACTTTTAAAGGCTCACCTATCACTGGAAGTAACATTAACACCTTATTTTCAATAGCAAAATTGCAAGTTCTTGATTTCTTGTCTGCTTCCTATTTCATTGTATGCTGTGATACTTTTAAATGCTGTCTAGCCAATCCCTCGACTCTATTTAATCGTTCCCTAAAATTTGACACATAGTCCAAATACATGGTCTCTGAATTCTGACATACTACGTCATGCCCAAAAACTAATTCAAATAGACTGAACTTGGTCAATTCATCTGGTGCATCTCTGATCGCAAAACGTACAAATGGAATTCCCTTATCCCAATCATCTGGAGAGTATTGACTACAAGCCCTCAACATGGTCTTTAATGATTAATACTGCCTTTCTAGCACTCCCTGTGATTCTGGATAGTAGATTTGAATTGTTTTATTTCTAAGCTGTCCATAACTTTCTTGAATAATTTTGATGTGAAGGTTGACCCTTGATCTGATTGTATCTCTGTGGGTAATCTGTACCTCATGAAAAATTTGAGCAATTCCTCGACAGTCCTTTTAGCTGTGATATTGTATAATGGAATGGCCTCTGGAAATCTAATGGACACATCCATTATTGTCAACAAATACTGATTTTAGGTAGGGGTCCTATTAAGACTCTTGTAAAAGGTTCCTCAAAAGCAAGAATAGGTATTAAAGGTATTGGTTATATTACTACCCGTGGTTTTCCAATTACCTGACATGTATGACAAGTCTGGCAAAGTTCTGCTACATCCATGTGCAGGACAGGAAAAATGCTTTTGTATTTTAACTTGTGTTTTTCTCACTCTTAAATGACCCCCTGGTGGTAGTTCGTGCGCTACCAGCAACACCTCCTTTCTATAAACCACTGGCAATATTACTTAAAAAACCTTTGCCCATTTCTCATCTACTTGAATATGTGATGGTCTCCATTTCTTCATTAAGACATCATTTCTAAGACAGTAGAATTTAAGGATACATTCAGATTCTTTCATTGTGTATGCCTTTTGATACAATTGCTTTAAATTTTCATCTTTCTGCTGTACCTTGGTTACTTTATCTCAGGTAAAGATGTCTGCTGTGTCATTTATCTGCTCCTGTTTTGTGTTAATCATTTGTTCAAGCAGGGTCTCTGCTAATTCCACTTCAACCTACTTATCTATACTCTTTGATCTCTCTGGTTTCAACTGGTGACTTTGTGACCTCGTTACCACACAGTCTGGAAAAGTCCCAGGATATGTGTCCTGCAGTAGTTCAGTTGCCTGAGTTTCCACTGGCTTTTCAACCACAGTGGGCAGCATTCCTACCTGTGGGCCAGCTATATCATTAGCAAGGACAAATTGTATTCCTGGAGCTGATAGTTGGTCCAATACTCCTACCATGACTTCTCCACTCTTCACTGGGCACTCTAACCTCACTTTACATAACTGAGCACTTCTTGTTTCACCGTGAATTTCCATGACTGGCACCTTTTCTGGCAATAGGCCATCAGAGGTTCGTATCTCCTCGTCTTTCAACATTAAAGATTGAGAGGATCCTGTAACTCTTAATACTGTTACCTCTTTACCTGCTGCTCCTGGCCTATGTGAGTAAAGTTTACTTTTGCAGGTATATGGTTTAAGAAGATCTGGCACTTTCTCTTTAACCAATCTCTGACCAGGCTGTACAATCAGGTGCAGCTTTCTAGCCTCAAATGCACTTTCCGTTACCACTCCACAAAAGGATCTGAGCTACAGGGAGAGGTTGAATTGGCTGGGGCTGTTTTCTCTGGAGCACCAGAGGCTGAGGGGTGACCTTACAGAGGTTTATAAAATCATGAGGGGCATGGATGGAATAAATAGACAAAGTTTTTTTCCCTGGGGTGGGGGAGTCAAGAACTAGAGGGCATAATTTAGGGTGAGAGGGGAAAGATATAAAAGAGACCTGAGGGGCAATCTTTTCACTCAGAGGGTGGTACATGTATGGAATGCGTTGCCGTGGCAATGGTGGAGGCTAGTACAATTGCAACATTTAAAAGGCATTTAGATGGGTATATGACTAGGAAGGGTTTGGAGGGATATGGGCCGGGTGCTGGCAGGTCGAACTAGATTGGGTTGAGATATCTGTTCAGCTTGGACGAGTTGGACCGAAGGGTCGTTTCTGTGCAGCACATCTCTATGACTATACGACTCTAATTCACTGATTTGTCCTGTTTTCCTACATCTGGCTTCCCAGTTCTTTTCCTAACCCATCAACACTGTGATTTCATGTAGCCTACTTTCATGCAGTAAAAACACCAGAGGTTTTTACCTTCCCTGTCCTCTTCAAGGGTTGACCTTTTACCCTGTGGTAAGTTATCCTTATGATCTTCACCGAGATTTCCATGCCAGGATTTCCCTTTCCACGCCAGGATTTCTCTTTTCCCAATTTTTGTCCCTCACGGATTGAAGTTGATTTTGGAAGCCAAACTTTGATTTATGGACTAAGTCATATCCATCAGCCATTTCAGCTGCTAATCTTGCCATTTAACTCTGCTCTTCCACATGAGTTCTCACTACTTAAGAAAGTGAATTTTTGAACTACTCCAAAATAATTGTCTCTCTAAGAGGATCATAGGTTTGCTGTCTTTTCAATGCCCTTATTCACCTATCAAAATTACTTTGATTCTTTCAAACTCAGTGTAGGTTTGACCAGGGTCCATCCATAGATTCCTGAAACATTATCTGCAGGCTTCTGGCACAAGCTCATATGCACCTAAGCTGGCTTTCTTCACCCCCTCACACGCCCCAGCTACCCCCTCGATAAAGATGCGAATACTTTAGTAGCTCTACCTACAAGTTTTGTTTCGATCAACAAACCCACATGGTTACTGGCCACTGCAGTTGTTTAGCACCTTTTCAAATGAGATGAAAAGGGCTCCCACATCCTTCTCATCAAATTTAGGTAATGCTTGAATATATTTATCAGTTTCACACCAGGCCTTTGGCTACCATGGGTTTGCTCATTTTCACTCTGTCTCACTAAGCTCACCTTCAGCCTTCATCTCCGTCTTTTTAAGCTGACTTTTTTGTCTAAGTGTCAATTTCGGAAGCTTAAACTCCCTCTCTTTCTTCCTTTGCTCTCTCTCCTTTTCTCTCTCTATCTTTCTCTCTCTCTCTTTCCTCTGCTTTTAATGATCATTCAAACCATGTCATTTCTGTTTCCCTTTCCTTGTCTCTTGCCTCTAACTCAAGTTGCTTTACTTCCGATTGAATTTTAGCCACACCTAAGGATTCTGATAGCGTTTCCAGCAAATGTAAATGCCGAGCTATTGCTGTAATTATCTCTCCATTTCTCACAAAAGAAGGCAGCTCCAACTCTAGCTTGTCTGCTAATTCCAGCAGCTTGGCCTCAAACACATTTTGTAAAACCCCCCAAGTCACTTCTCCCATGCCCAGAAAACTCTTGGTGACTGAAAGAGCCATTGCTATCCCAAGCACTGTTTAAACCAACTGAATTCAACACCCCAAACAAAGGACACTAACATCTACCATTTGCTGCCTTCAAGTCCAACAGCTCTAATTCCAATTTGGAACAATAGAACAAAGCCCCCAATCTGTTATGGACCAGGCCACGCCCCTCAAAATATTTCAAGAAAGTAGCCCGGACCCGAACTTTGGTAGTTTTTATTAGCAGGTGTAAATCAGATATTCCAGGAGTGATGAGCTGGTCAAACCACGCAGTTTTAAATAAAACATAATTTGTTTACAAGATTACTGAATGAAACACAAACAAAAGAAATTTAGAACAACTTAAGCTATCCAAAAACCTGACAGATTATCTTAATGACGCTGTTCCAAATACTTCCAATAATTTACATTATCAGTGCTTGGCATGAAAGATGAAATCACAGGGTCTTGCAGGAGAGAGAGAGAGATGGCCCAGAGATTCAGCATGGAATACCTACTTCCATGTAGCTGTTTCTCAGACCAGCATCCTCAGAACTGACTGACTGCTTTCAGTGAACAGCAAGACTGTCAAAACCAAACCAAACCAAACCAGAGAAAAGCTGAGCTGGAAGAACTGGCCACTCCCCTTTCATTGTACAAGTGTTTTTTACAAAATTTTAAACCCTTTTGCCTGAGACAGTATCTGTTAGCTATAATCAAATTGGTCCTAATACTATTCAAACCTCAACCTCTCTGTAATTCTGCATTTATGACCCCAAAGAAAAAAAACCAAGGACAACATAACCTTGATAAAGGTGCAGCATCATCACAATCCAGAGAGTTTACATCTAGTGTGTAGTGTGAGCAATTGTAGACCCCACATGGACTCCTACAGACCTCCATGAGTCACAGACTGCCATCCTGAAACTGACCCTTTTATTCCTACTGTCTGTCTTCTACCAGTCAGTCAATCCTCAATTCATGCCAGTACCTTGGTGCCAACACCATAGGCTCTTATTTTGCAGCTTCCTGTGTGGTGCCTCTTCAAAGGCCTTCTGGAAATCTAAATAGATAATGTCCACTGGCTTTCCTTTGTCTAACTTGCTTGTGACCTCCTCAAAGAACTCTAACAGAATTGTCCGGCATGATCTTCCCTTTACAAAACTGTGCTGTCTCAGCCGTGTTTTACCATACACTTCCAAGTATTCCGCAGTCTCATCCTTGCTAATGGACACTAACTGGGGCTCACAATTTAGGAAATATGATAAACCATTTGAGGAAAAACGTCTTCACCCAGAGACTGGTGAGTCTGTAGAATTGTCTGTCCCAGAAAACAGTTGAGGCCCAAATAATGAATGTTTTCAAGAAGGAGTTAGGTATATTTCCAGGTATAAAGGGATCAAACGATATGAGGAGAAAATGGAATCAGGGCACGGATTTAAATGATCAGCCTTGAATATTGGCACAGACTCAAAGTGCCAAATGGCCTACTCCTGCTCCTCTTTTCTATGTTTCACTGTACTATAAGTAGATTGGAGATATGCCATGAAAATGCAGTGAGTGTGGTGTGTGCTAGATGTCAAGGTCGCTGGGAGACGTGAGGTGCATTTGGCTGTTGCCATGGCATGTGCCCTGAAATTTTCAAGATGGAGGTCTGAGAAGGAAGCGACAGGCTGGATCGTCAGGGAACTGCTCTGATTTTGATGTTGAGAACTTTCAATGTATGGTATCTGACTGATGGGTGGTAGAATAAGAAACTATATATTATCAAGGCAAAATGAACTAATATTGTGAGATTAATGCCTGCCAATACATGCAAATACACCCCTCATTGTTTTCTGGTGAGAATCTCATCTCAATGATCAAAATCTCACTCTTAGAATCATACAATCCTGACATTGTGGAAGCAGGCCATTTGGCCCATTTGGTTCCACACCAACCTTCTGAACAGCCTCCCATCCATTTCTTTAACCCTGCATTTCCCATGACTAATCCATCTAGCCTGAACATCGCTGGATAGTATGGGCAATTTACCCTGGCCGATCCACCTAACCCACACATCTTTGGACTGTGGGAGGAAACCAGGGCACTCAGAGGAAACCCACACAAACACAGGGAGAATGTGCAAACTCCACACAAGCAGTCACCTGAGGGTGGAGTTGAACCCGGATCCCTGGCGCTGTGAGGCAGCAGTGCCAATCACTGAGCCAGCTTGCCACTCCATCTTGACGTCAAGATGACTCCCTGCTGGACACTGCATGTGATTTTCCCAAATTACCCACTATGCCCAACATTGTTCAGGGGCTAGGGAACATTCCATTGAGTGTATTGTTTTGTTCTGGTTATTTTCTCTCTATTGTTAACCAGAAGAATGGAACTCTGTAAAAATTCACCATAAGTCTGCCCTTTGTTGAGGCATTAATCATCATCTGAATATTATGGCTTACTTTCTGGGAGTTGAATTTGAGTTCATAAATAAAACACAGGGAGTAATAACACGATTTTGTTTAATATTCTGGCTACCTTTTAAGGATATGCAAAAACCTCAGCCGAGAAGGAAACACTTCCGAAGGGGTTGCAGTGAAGAGGGAGGTAATAAGTTGAAGATGTGCTTTCTCCTGCTTCTAAGGCATTGGAGTGAGTTCCTGTTCAGTAACTAATTAATGTTTGGCCTGAAACTATCCATCTTGCTGCAGTATATCAAACCCGCATAGTATGAAGAGCAGATGGACACTTGATATTTACTTTCAAGATGTCACGTCTCAATCCTATCTCTGAATTTCATATGATACATTAATTGACTTCAGAGTTGTCAAGCTTCAAGAATTCATTTCAATGGGTTTGTTATACAAGGTGAAGCAAATATCTCAATTTCATCCTTTTCATTTAGTCCATGTAATAAATAATGTCCATTTTAGCCCAAATGTGCTTTATTAGGTGATGTCTGCAGTGAAAGTACTTTCACATGTTACAGAGATAGCACAGAAAATACAGAAGTGAAGTGAAAGGCTGCAGATCCAATGATGAAAATTTATTTAATTCAAGGGTTCAAGAAAAATAAATCAGATGTGCAATCAGTTGAGAGTGCAATAAAGAATATGCAGAATATTTATTTCTAAGTGTCTAATACCAGTTGCTACTAACACGTCAATTTATTTTAATGTTGTAATTGTTGGTGACTTTTGAAATGTAAACAGTGCAGAATTGTTCAAGGCCATTGCACTTTAAGATCACAATTGTTGTTCATGACCATCCCATTTTTCAGTGTGTGAGGCATTACGGAATAAATGTTAATTTAAAAAGAAACAAACCACAAAACGGTCCAAAGATGTGCAGGTTAGGTGAATTTGGCATGCTAAATGTTGCTCTGTAGTGTCCAGGGATGTGCAGATTAGGTGGGTTAGCCATGGTAAAAATCCCATGTGGGATTACAGGGATGGGATGTGGGTTTGAGTGGATGGTTTTCAGAGTGCAGATTCAATGGGCCTAACATTTTCTTTTTGTACTTTAGGGATTCTATGAACTGTCAGTCCAATGCAAACTATGAGTAGGCCTCAATTTAAAACATCCGTACTCTAGTCAGAAAGAGAAGGAATTTTTATGAATGTATGTAATTTAGGGTTCTCTAATATGGTTAGCATTCCAGCCCTGTGCCATTTTATTATTGTTTACCATTGTGCATGTAATACCCTGGGCCTAGCCACTATACAAGGGAAGTAGCCTACATCAATATTATTTAAAGGTACTGTTAAGAGCAGGGCTGCCATTGTTAAAAATTCAGAATTTTGGCAGTTTTATGGCTTTGGTTTTGCTTATATCCATTATACAGAAATGCATCAAGGGAGGTTAATTTGAACAACATTGCTGTGGCAAACAACAATTGGATTGAAAATATAAATGCAAGGAAGTGTATACAAATTAATCACTGTTACCTTACAATCCCCACCCCACCAAAAAGTCTATGACTCCATAATTCTCAAAACTACTGCGGCATCTCCAAATTTCCTTTTCGTTTTCAAAGTATTTGAATACGTCAATACCTCCTGAATCATACCCAACTTTCTCTGAATGCCACTTTTCAAATCACTTCTATCATGTTTCTATATTTGCCTAGAGCCAAAATGGCTCTTAGCGAACTGTCACATGCACAAGATAAGACGTGTTATTAATTACTTAAAACCGTGATTTCTATTTAGTTAAAAATTGGATTTTGCTTCATTTCAAAATGATGGCTATAGTTGACATGATCTTCAAACCAACACAATTCTAGAAACTTTGCCGGTACAATTATAATGATAAAGCTAAACAGATCATCCTGTTGGAATTTCATACTGATTGTCAGATGCAAACACAGCAAGCCAATAAGATCACAGACCCTCTGCCTCCAACCTGAACTGATAGCAAAGTGATGTGTCACAAACTGATTATACTTGCAACGGTGGTAATAGTCATTATCTGTCACTTCAAGTGTTCAATAGATTTTGACCAGAGGGATAGAATTTTACTTGTTAATCTAAATGGATTCATCAATGAATAATGTCACATAACCAAAGCTCCTTTACAATTTGAGAAAACAATGTTATTGTCTGAATTCTTGAATCAGTCTGCTTTTAACATAACAGAGAACAAGAACAAATTCCAAGCTAAAACCTAGACTGACTGAAAAGAAGCCTATTTCCAGAAGATTCTTAGAATTTCCTGAAGAGTAAACTGAATCTCATGCTTATAAACATCATCTGGTTACATTATCACCAATTTCAAAGAAATTCTGAAACTCCTGTATTCTACCATTTGGACGCACCTGAACTTGCCTTTCCGATTGAAAGAACCTTCGCTGGATTCTGACATTCATGTAAATTAATAGTTGTATTTCTATTTTTAATTTTAATTGATGTAAAACTCCTTCTTTTCCTGTAGCTTTCTTGTGTACTTACGAGTGTGAAGTTGATAAGATTGCTGTGGGTTTGGATTTGTGAATAAATGATACACTTGATTTGGAGAGTTTGATGCATGTCACTTGTAAATTAATTTGACAAAACAGGGGTCTGGAAAATATATTACAACCTTTACAAAAGTAAACCTCTCTATTTGTGGACAGAAGGCAAGCAAAGTAAAGGAGTTTAATTCATCTCTCCCCTCTGTTCATATTAAAAGTCACAAATGATATACCACTCAACTGTATCACCAATAAACATCCATCCTCATCCTTTTTGACCTTCCTTCAACATATATAGTTGACAATATTCCTACAAAGCCTCTCCACCACCATCCAGGTGGTTGGGATTTATTGCGAGGCTTCATTCATACCCATTAAATCACAACATGAGAATAGCTAACAATAACTTCTCTTTGCATTCCAACGTTGTAACCACAGAAGTCTCCCAAGGATCTATCTTTTGTGCTTTCCTATTTCTTTATCTATAATTTGTTCCTTGACAGTTACTAAAAAAAAATCCAACATCAGATTCCAAATACACACAAGCAGTATTCAATTCTATTCTAAGTGTAATCTCACTAAGGCTTTATCCAATTGCACATGCACTGAGAAAGGGTCACTTGACCTGAAACGTTAACTCTGATTTCTCTTCACATGTGCTGCCAGACCCGCTGAGCTTCTCCAGCAATTTCTGTTTTTGCACCTTCACTTCCTCAACGTTTGCATTCTAAATGGCTAGCAGGTTAGCTCTTTACTCATGAGGGTTGAGAAGGATGAGGGATGATCTTCTTGAAAAATTCAAGATCCTGAAGGGGCTTGTAGAGTAGGCGTTGAGAAGATGTTTCCACTAGTGAGGGAATCTCGAATTGAACAACATAGTTACAGAGTAAGGGGACGTTTATTTAAAACTGAATAAATGTATAGCAGTGAAACTATTTAAAGAGGAGGCAGAGGGATTTTTGAAATAAGAAGAAATTCATGATTTGGCACAGAAGAGGAGTTGAGGCCTAGGGCAGATCAGCCAAGGTCATGTCTTATGGCAAAGCATGCTTGAGAAGCTGAGTGGCCCACACCTGCCCCTATTTGTTCCAAACTAATTCATTGAGGCAAAGGATAACTTTTCATTAGACTGTTGTAAAGTGAAAGGTGGGGAAATGTAACTTGACTAAATTTGACCAGTTTGCAGTAATCCTTTATAACTCAGGCACATTACACAGTGAGATAGACAAAAGGGGCAAAAGTCAGGGTAAGGTCCAATATAACTTTATTGCACACTTTATCAAAGAAAAACAATATTTACCAGACTAGACTATTGTACTTTAAATAAACTCTATCAAACTCTTCACAATACTCTTCAGTATTGTGTTAAATACCTAAATAATTAGTCAGAAATCTACACTGGGTTTCCGCTTCTGACATGTGCTCCTGAGGATATACCCACCCTATCTACAAGATTCAAACTGTTTGCCTGAGAAGACTTGTAACATGCTAGGACAGTTTGATGATCGGCTGATGATCCAGGATCAACAGTCTTCGATTTGGTCTTCCCCTCTCTCCCGGGGCTAGTTCCGGTCTTTGGGTCATCTTACTGAGGTGATTTCTGGGTCTGGTCAGTCTGATGATGCTCATCATGAGTTACAAGGAGTTGGAGGTACTGTTCAGCTTGCCTGCTGGTCCAAGGTGCTCTCTGGAGATGCTGTTGAAAAATGCGCAAAAGCAGAATGAGCTGGAGCTCCAACCCTTTTATCTTCCTATCAGGGTTTTTCTGGAAGATTCTATAATCTGTGTCCAATTCTAGCATTAGGTGGGGAGCGGGAAGATTCAATGAAGGGACTATTTTCCACACTTGAAGGTTGTATAATATGGTTTTGAACCTTGAACTGTCAAATGTTGTCCTTGTCTCTGACTTCCTACTGAACTGGGTGCCACCAAGTCTGTGTAGCATTCTTCTAACAAAGCAAGGTTCACTGGAGATAGAGACAATGTGGCCATTAGTACCTGGCCAGGCAGTTCCAGGCCTGTCTGGTTTCAATGGGAAGTTAATTGTCCAAGGCCTGGCTGCATGAATACTAACCGTTCCAGCTCAGCAGTTTGTAAATTGCAGAGTTTGGCTAGCTTTAAACTTGACTTCTACATATAAGCTTTTAACCCAGACTCATGAAAAAAACATCAATATTTTTCTAATCGTCCTGGAGGTCATGGGTCACCTGACCACAAAGTCAGTTAGTAATATTTTGTAGATGTCTAATTACTTTGTTCACTCATTTATGGAACGTTAGTATGGCTGGCACAGGCATAATCCATTCAGAGGAAGTTCATCAACTTCGCCAAAATATTCCACCCTGACCTTAAATTCACCTGGACCATCCCTGACACCTCCCTCCGCTTCTTGGACCTCCCCATCTCCATCAATGATGACGGACTTAACACTGACATTTTTTACAAACCCACCAACTCCCACAGCTACCTGGATTACACCTCCTCCCACCCTACTTCTGCAAAAATGCCATCCCGTATTCCCAATTCCTCCGCCTCCACCGTATCTGCTCCCAGGAGGACCAGTTCCACCACAGAACACACCAGATGGCCTCCTTCTTTAAAGACCATAATTTCCCTTCCCACATGTTTGAAGATGCCGTCCAACGCATCTCATCCACATCCCGCACCTCCACCCTCAAACCACACCCCTCCAACCGCAACAAGGAGAGAACCCCCGTGGTCCTCATCTTCCACCTTACTAATCTTCACATAAACCACATCATCCACCGACATTTCCACTACCTACAAATGGACCCTACCACCAGGGATATATTTCCCTCCCCACCCCTATCCACTTTCCACAAAAACTATTCCCTCCGTGACTAACTAGTCAGGTCCACACCCTCAACAACCCACCCACCCATCCTGGCACCTTCCCCTGCCACCGCAGGAATTACAAAACGCATGCCCACACCTCCCCCCCAACCTCCATCCAAGACCCTAAAGGAGCCTTCCACATCCATCAAAGTTTCACCTGTACATCCACCAATATGATTTATTGTCTCCGTTGCTCCCGATGGGGTCTCCTTTACATTGGGGAGTCTGGATGCCTTCTCGCAACGCACCTTAGGGAACATCTCTGTGACACCTGCACCAATCAACTCCACCGCCCCATGGCCGAACATTTCAACTCCCCCTCCCACTCTGCCAAGGACATGCGGGTCCTGAGCCTCCTCCACCAGCACTCCCTCACCACCTTCTGCCTTGGAACACTTCAACCCCAGGGCATCAATGTGGACTTCACCAGTTTCCTCATTTCCCCTTCCCCCCACCTTACTCCAGTTCCAACCTGCCAGCTCAGCACCATCCTCATGACGTCCTAACTGTAAGTCTTCCTTCCCACCTATCCACTCCACCCTCCTCTCCAACCTACCACCTTCATCACCACCTCCATCCGCCTATTGTACTCTTAGGTACCTTCTCCCCAGCCCCAGCCCCCTCTCATTTATCTCTCCACCCCGGAGGCTCCCTGCCTCATTCCTGATGAAGGGCTTTTGCCGAAACGTAGATTTTCCTGCTCCTCGGATGCTGCCTGACCTGTTGTGCTTTTCCAGCACCAATCTAACCTTGACTCTAATCTCCAGCAGCTGCAGCACTCACTTTCACCATAGTCCACTCAGATACTATTAAGTGACCATTTTCTAGGGCAGTTAAGTCAGACACATTACTGTAAGTTTGGAGTCATATGCAAACTAGGCCTTTCTAAAAGATGTTGAAATACCAGATAAAACTTTGCAGCATGTGTAATTTTGTGATTTTGGTCAGCATTATTGATACCATATTTCTTATTTTAGATTTAATTCATTGATTGAATTTTATCTCCCAATTGTCATCAAAAGATTTGCATTTCAATTTCTGGAACCAGATATACTAGCTTTGTTATCCCATAGGCATAGGTAGATGAACATCTAAATCCCTTTGTTCCTTCTCATTTCCTATTTTAGTGGCTGTATACTTCCCACCCGGTCCTCCGTGTGGTTTGATATTACTCACGCAGTGAATCTATTTGTGTTCCTTTGTAACTTCCTGATTCCATTCATGTAACTCATTCTGCCTTCTAGTTTCATGTCCCATGCAAACGTAGCTCTATGCCTCTCAATTGCACCATTCTTTGTATTTGGCGACAAGGTGATGCACCAGTAGTGATATTCATGGTATACACCACTTGTAACATAAAAGAATGAACCCTTTATCCCCACAGCCAATAACACTTGTATCAAAAGGTGACATACTATTCCAGGCACTCTGGACTCAGATAACATCTTTACTGCCTTCTATTGCTGGTCCATCCTCCACACTGGAAAAACAAAACAAGCAGTCCTAGTCTTTTTATTATTGTGAAGATCAATGGAATGTCTGAGCTCACAAAGGTGGCATTTTACAAATGGGCTTTTCCCGATTGCTTTTTGGTTCTGATGATCCATAGTTAAGCACCAATCTTCCACATTGTTCCCTTCCTGTGCATTTTCAATTGGACGCTATCCTCAGAACATGTTACATACTGAGAACTGGGGTCCAAGCTGTTTCAGGTTTTCATCTTTTGCTTGAGAGGGTTGATAGATTAAAAGCTCATGCAGTGGGTTATGCTCCAAGGAGAACTTGCTTATGTCACTTTGATAAGCACGGGGTTGAAAGGTCACACAGGAATATAGAATAATTACATCAGCTATGATCTGACTGAACGATGGATCAGACTGGAGGGATGGTTGGCCTACTCCTACCCTCATTTTTATGTTCATATGCTGAAATTTCATTGAATACCACAAAAATGAATGTGCTTCTATTAAACATGTAGTATGAATGTGAAGTTTAGCTTGCACTTTAGAACATTCTGACAGCTCGCTCAAAATCATGAATATAATACAGGCTTGAATCCAAAAGCCAGCAATTGAGAACAATCATTTTGTTTCATCTAGATGGAATAATTATTGAAATAAGTGGGCTAATTTTTCAAATTCCTGCTGTTGATACAGTATTTCACCTTTTGGAAGCATAGTCTATTAAACTGCATAATGCACATTTGGTGTGACATTATATTTTCCCTTTGTACACTGTAACTGTGACACATTTTAGTCTCTGTCAAAAGAATTAAAATACACTGACTTTACGACTTCACTTACAATATCAAGGCAAGTACAAAAGTGTTGTGTGAATAAATGTTCAGAAACCATTCTGGCAGTGACCATGTTATGAACAGTATATTACAGAGATACAGAATATATTACTTTGAAAGGAAACAGACTTAGTAGAGGCATAGATACAAACCTGAATAGAAAATTGTTTCAGGTCACTGGGAATAGAATACTGGAATAGGACTAGCTGGGTTAGTTTTTCCAAAGAAATGACACAGACATAGTGAACCAAAGGATCTCCTCCTGCGATTATATGATTCTAACTCAACATTTAAGACAGATGTGGAGGGCTTCCTCCTCACAAAAAATAGTTAATCTGTGAAATCCTTTACTGCAGCATGTCATCAAGGCTGGGTCATTAATTATTTCGAAGTTGATATAGACAGCTTTTTAATTAGTATGGGGATCAAGGATTATGGGAAAAAGACACTTAATGGAGTTGAAGATCATCAGATCAACCATCATCTCAATGAATGGTAGAGCTGACTCGATGGGCTGAATGGTCACCTGCTGCTGCTTGGTCTTATCAGGCGTCATGCATATCTTTGTTTCTTTTAGGAAATAAATGACATTTGATTATTTTGTGTACAAATATTGAAACTTTTGTTTTATAGAAGAGAAACACCGCAGTGAGTCTGATATTGGTGTATTTATAGTTCTAACCCACTAAATCTGAGTCTCCCTCTGGGTATCACAAGTCTCCAATCTGTGGAAGCCTAATTTTTATTTTTGTTGGAAGTAATGACAGGAGTAGCACTTCTTAGAACTTCATAGAAAGTATGTTAACTTCAGAGGAGTTTGAACAAATGTTGTTAAAGTGTGACATTGGTACAAGCTGACAGTCTTGTCTTAGCAGTTGCAACCTTGCTTCTAAATCAGAACAATGTGAGTTGAAGTTCTACTTAGAGACATAAGCTGGCATTACTGAGGGGGTGCTGCACTGTCAGATGTGCTGACTTTGAAATGAGACGCTGAACTGAGACTATATATACATACTCAGGTGGATGTAAAATATTCAAAGTACTTTGTGGCTCAACAGATCAATGCCTCATTCTTGCTCGTGTGATCTTACAGCTGTCTAGCACAATGCTTATATTCTTCTCTTCTTTAAGCCCTGGTAACCTGTGACTTAATGTTGGAGTAACATAGTTATGTACCTCAACACCATTAGCATTTTCATTTCCCCTTATACCATGCAAGCTGCTTGTCTTCTGCTGGCATCAAGATGTTTCATATATTTATCATACGAGAATGTGAGAATGCAGCCATCATTGTGTTCAGTGCTCATGACCCAGCCATAAGAGTCACTGTTGACTGGGTTACGTTTGAACAAAGATTTGTCTTGTCTGTAATCCAGTAAATTCCTTATCTTCTAGTACCTCACCAACTCCCTTTTAAAATTAATCAAATCAGCTTCCTCTTCTTTTTCAGGTAGAGCATTCCAGATTCTGAAAATATTTGAATGGAAAAACCATTTCTTTCTTAGTTGCCCTGTAGATTGTTTTCCATGTCTTTTCCATACTTTGACATTTGTCATCAACACACTCACCAATGGGAATATGTTTTCCCCATTCACTCTGTCAAAACCTTGTCTGAAAGCATCTATGAGGTCATCTCTTAATCTTTTCTGTTTCAAGGAGAACAATCTTAATTTTACCAGCCTTGTACCCTAACTGAAGTCCCACATTCCTGTTAACATGCTGGGAAACCTCCTCTAACACATTTCCATCTTTTCTGAAATATAATGTTGAGATGTGTCTATAGTACTACAGCTGTCTGTAAACTTCCAGCATGAATACTTTGCTTTTATACTCTATCCCTCTGGTTCAAAAAATGTCGCCCATTTTCTTTCTTAAACGCACTATCAACTTGATCTGCTACATGATATATATGATATACTTTGCTCACTTTCCAAATAGCGCCATTATATTCTCTTTGTATATCCTCTCCAACTGCATGATGTCATATCACATTTCATATATCAGTTCTGCCTGTATCACTATATTATGTTACACTGAGGCCTATGATCATCCTCCTGATAATTACTACATTGCCAAAGTTAGTACCATCTGCAGACTTTATAATGCTGCTCCCTACACTGAAAAAAGGAGTTCATGCAAATTACAAAGAGTAATCAAGCCAAAAGACATCCTGATTGGACACTATAGTAAACTATCTCCCAATATGAAAAAAACATCCATGCACACCATCCTTTGCTTCCCCAAATTCTATTGATTTCAGCTTCACTCCAAACTTGTTACTAAATTTCGTGTTTCCATCTGTTGGTAAGCGTCCTAAGTGGAACTTGGACAAATAATTTCTAATTCTCCAGATGTCCAGCATTCACTACACTATTTTCATCAAATTTGTCTACTAACTCAAGGAATTATCAAATTAATCAGCAATAATTAAGTAATGTCTTTCCAGTGAAGGTTTATCTTGTCATTGATAATATTTTCTCTTAACTTCCCCAGAGGTGACTCTAGACTGGCTGGCCTCCCGTTTCTTTGATAATCCCCTTGAACATTAGCAATTCTCCAGTTCTTTGACAATACATTTTTATCCAATAGGAATTAGAAGATTGTGACTAATGCCTCTGCTATTTGAACTTTATTTCTTTCAACAAAAGGATACAATCCATCTGGATTGGGCCACTTATAAACTTTCAGGCTTGTTAATCTTTTTAGTCCACCCCCATCTATTATTATCCTGATCATAAATCAGTCTCCTTTTTAATATAACCTTCACATCATGCATGTTCATGTTAGAGACAGATCACTTTTACCTTGGGTGACGATTTCACTTAGGGTTCTGAATGGGCTCAACATTTTCCTAACAACATGTTTTAAACTTTATGGGAAATAATTCATTCACTAACTGTTGCTACAAGAGGCTCTGAAGCTTACATTGGTTCCCTGGGTGCAAACTATTATCTGCAAGGCTCAGGCAGACTTCTTCATTAATTTTATACAAGAGGCTATGCTGGAATGGCCAATAGTGCTGTATGCCCCTAAGGAATTGATATATTCTGCACTGTGTGGTTGGAAGTGCCACTCAGGTGCATACATTTTATACTCTATATGTTGAAAAAGTGTTTGGGATTTAATTTAATGTCCTGTTACAGCTTTTTTGTGACTTCTATATTAACTTACTTAATTCCCTCTTGTACTTTCCATTTTCCTCCTGGTTATTAAGAAAATCTTGTGTGTGCCTGCATATATAATACCTTTTGCAACCACCAACCATCTCGAAGCACTTCACAGCCGAAGTGTAGTTATTGTTGCAATGTAACAAACATGACAGCTAATTTGTGCACAGCAATGCAATTTTGACCAAACAATTTGTTTTTTTTTGTGATGTTCATGAGGAGGGTAAATACCTGTCAGGCATAATTCCCTGGACTTTTTTGAAGTACTGATATGAGATTTTTTATGTCCATCTGAGAGAACAAAAGGTGCCTTAGTTTAATCTCTCATCCAAAAGACTGTACCTCTGAAAGTATAGAATTCACACAGGTACTACAATGAAGGACAGCATAGAGTATTGGACACAATTCTTGGAGTGTGAGTTGAGCCCACCATCTTTTATTGAAGAGCAATTGAACAACATCTGAAATCCATTTTTAATTGGGTCTTCTCCTAGCATTGGCCAAAAGCTTCCACCTTTGTTTTCATATTAAGTTTTATTTTTCTTTGTCAACCAGAGTATATTTGCTGTACATTTTCCCTTCAAATGAAGATGCTTAGTTTCTGTCCAAACTATTGCTTTCCTACATGCTATCCATTGGACTGTTATGGCTTTGGATTCCATCTTTAAATCACTGAACTCAGCTCTCCTCATTTCAAATTACCTTTGTGCCTTGATGTTCTGGGCTGTTGTGGAATCAGCATGAAATGAGTAAAAACATCATTCTGCAAAGCATGTGAAGTATTGTGTTAGTGGACCTAAGGCAAGCATTTCTTCTTAAGGTATATTGATGGGATGTGTGAATGTTACTCATTTATGTCTTTGATATTCTGGCATACATTCTAAAAACAGAAAATGTTGGGATCTAGATCAGTTGGGCCAATCAACTGAGGACTAGTAGATGAACTTAATTTAGATAAATGTGAGGTGCTGTATATTGGAAAGGCAAATCAAGGTAAGATTTATACACGTAATGGTTTGGATCTGGGGAGTGTTGCTGAACATAGAGGCCTTGGAGTACAGTTTCATAGTTCCTTGAAAGTGGAGTCACAGGTAGACAGGGTAATGAACAAAGCGTTTGGTATGCATTCGATTATTGGTCAGAGCATTGAGTATTGGAGTTCAGAGGTCATGTTGCATATCATCACCATTGGTGAGGCCACCATTGGAATACAGTGTGGAATTCTGGTCTCTCTGTTATAGGAAGGATGTTGTGAAAGTTGAAAGGGTTCAGAAAAGATTTACAAAGATATTGCGAGGGTTGGAGGACTTGATCGAAAGGGAGCAGCTGAATAAACTGGGGCTATTTTCCCTGGAGTGTCAGAGGCTGAGGGGCGACCTTATAGAGGTTTATAAAACCATGAAGGGCATGGATAGGATAAATAGACAAGGCTTTTTCCACAGGGTGTGAGAGTCCAGAACTAGACGGCACAGGTTTAAGGTGAGAGGGAAAATATTTAAAAGGGATCTAAGGGGCAGCTTTTTCGTGTAGAGGGTCATGCGTGTTTGGAATGAACTGCCAGAAGTGCTAAAGGCTGGTATAATTACAACATTTAAAAGGCATCTGCATGGGTATATGAATAAGAAGGCTTTAGAGAGATATGGACCAAGTGCTGGCAAATGGGACTGGATTAAGTTCAGATATCTGGTCAGCATGGATGAGTTAGACTGAAGGGTCTGTTTCTGTGCTGTACATCTCTATGACTCTAAACTCAGCAGGTCTGACAGCAACTGTAAAGACAAAAACAGAGTTAATATTTTGGGTCTGATATGACTCTTCTTCAGAACTGGGTTGTGATTGTTTGGCATCTGGCGCTATTAGTAATTAAATTACAAATTTGGGTAATTAAACTTCTGGGAAAAAATGAGAAAACCCAAATATATTTTGTGGGATGTTACTAGCTGAGCTGGCTAGATGCCGAGTATGTTGTTCAGAAAAAATACTAACAATGCAGTGTTCATTATCATAGACTCATAGAGATATACTACATGGAAACAGACCTTTCCATCCAACTCATCCATGCCGACCAGATATCCTAAATTAATCTAGTCCCATTTGCCATCACTTGCCCATAGCCTCTAAACCTCTCATATTCATATACCCGTCCAAATAGGTAATTGTACCAACCTCGACCACATCCTCTGGCAACTCATTCCATACATGCACCACCCTCTGCCTGAAATAGTTGCCCCTTGATCCCTTTTAAATATTTTCCCTCTCACTGTACACCTATGCCCTCTAGATTTGGACTCCCCCACCCCAGGGTAAAGATCTTGTCTATTTACCCTATCCATGCCCCTCATGATTTTATGTACCTCTGTAAGGTGACCCCCTCAGCCTCTGACACCCCAGAGAAAACAGGCCCAGTCTATTCAGCCTCTCCCTGTAGCTCAAACCTTCTAACCCTGGCAACATCCTTGTAAATCTTTTCTGAATGCTTTCAAGTTTCACAACATCTTTCCTACAGCAGGGGGCCCAGAACTACATGTTGTATTCCAATTGTGGCCTAACCAATGTCCTGCACAGCTGCATCATGATCTCCCAGCCCATTGGCTGTTCTAAAAACATATCTACTTTAATAAAGCTTTTTAATCTACCATCCTTACTTGGTCTGGGTTACATGTAACTCCCGACCCACAGCAATGTGACTGCCTCCAAACTGCCCTAGCAAGCCATTCCATTCCAGAGCAATTAGGAAAGGTCAATAAATGCTAGTCTAGCCAGCAATGCCCGGATCCTATGAATGAATAAAAAGTAATGGCTAGCACTGCCAAAGAACTGGTACAGTCATGAAAAGCCAAATTACGAGCTTGTACAAATAACTAAGTTGAATGAATTTGCACCTCATTCCTTACACTTGTCCTGGAGTAGAATTGCAGCATAACCTATAGTTCAGTGACCCTTGAATAATTGAAGACTACCTAGAAGAGAAAAAGAATATCTTGTTTAAATGCTGGTATTCTGATATCACTTTGATGTGCTGCAATTTACCGATGGTGTGGAGGGAATGTAGAAATAAAAGATAGAATTATAGGTGAACTATATATGTTGTATGCGTGATTGTAGAATGTGGTGTAGCTGACTGCTCAGGTTGGATTGTGTGATCTGTGTTAATTAGAAAGCTTGTGTGCACAAGGTGAGTTGTGTATGTGAGATAATTGAGAGCACATGCTGAATTGTTTTGTGTGATTTCCCTTCAGAGACCTTGTTCTTTTGTGCTTTTGTGTGTGTGTGTTTTTGTGTGCTTTTGTGTTTTAGCATTTTAGGTAACAAACCAAATAAGGATAAGAAAGCAGTTGAAAACGTAGCTGAGCATTTTTACTGTTGATACTTTCCGAACCATTTCCATATATACTTTAAATTATTTGGTTTAATGGTATGCACTATCTGGATGATTTCCTGCTATAATGTACTCCATATGCCTTATCTCATTTCCCAGAACTAGTTCCAAAAGTGCTTTTCCCTTTTTGGAAACGTAATGATCAGGAAAGTTCTCCTGCACACTAATCGGAATGTATTTTCCCTACCACCAGCACTACATGTCTTTTGATCCATATTAGGAAAAACAAAGCCTTGTAACAGCATGCAGTGACTTCTTGAATTCACTGCCACAGGAGGCTGTCGATGGTAGGCCATTGAGTATATTTAAGTAAGAGATAGATAGGTTCTTGATTTTCAAGGGGATCAAGGGTTACAGGGAGAAAGCGGGAGAATGGTGTTGAGAAACTTATCAGCCATGATTGAATGTTGGTGCAGACCCGATGGGCTGAATGGCCTAACTTCTGCCCCTATGTCTTATGGTCTTATAGACTTATGACTTTTCTAACAAGTTTGAAAATTCTAGCCTTTAAATTATATATAAATGATACCACACTCAAATGTCCACTTAACTAACAAAAAATACCTTTACTACTCTTTTATATGTGAGCACAATCAATTCAGCTAGCAAGCAACAAACACTGAAATATGGAATGACAGGCAGTCCCCAGGCTGTGAACAGATTCTGTTCTTGAGTCCTTTTTTAACTCTGGTTGTACGCAAGTTAGAATGCAATGGAGGTCAATGTAAAATAGCTGTTCATAAGTACGTGGAAATATTTGCATGTTGGATCTTTAAAATGTATATTAGTACATGCCTGAATGCGAATGAGTTCATACATATGAGCATTTGTTTGTCAATCATTTGTAAACCAGGTGCCACATGTATAAGAAATGTATACTTTTAAGCCATTTGTGACTGGTCAGTCTTAGGCCTTACTGGAGAATTGCATTAGAAATCAAGTACTAGTATTCCCAGAGTTATACTGGGAAAGTTTGCAAATTCCACATTGTACCTGTCTTTTAGATCTAGGTTGGCATGGATCAGCTTTCTGTACCTAAAAAATATTATTTATTACAGGTGAACTGGCAACAATATAACCTCCTTATTAAACTCCCCCCGAAATTCACATGTGGACAGGCATAAAGAAAATCAGTGGTGTTATGGGCAGAGGGAAAATCTAGGAAAGCAGTTCACAGGTTCAATGAGATGATCCTTTTGCTTGTCAAGACTTTGCTGTTTGTCAGTCTCCCTCTTCTCTAGGTTTGTAATCCAGAATGATGCCAGCAGCATGAATTCAATTCCCACACTGGCTGAGGATCCCGTGAAAGTTCTACGTCCATGACCTCATTTCCTTGCCTGAGGTGTGATAATGCTCGGTTAACCTTGCTACCCCCCAACATGTTGTCTTTCTAATGACAGAGTAACCATTTGGGACTAGGGTGACTTTACTTATTTCTTTAGGTACCCTCGCCTGGTTGCAAGATGAACAGAACAATAGTTGCATAAAGTCTTGCACTTATTGATTAAAAGTCACAGCTTATAGTAACTGGTAAGGTTAAACAAAAATAGTTTTTCAGCCTTTAGGCTTTTTTTTACTGCAGAATTATAAACACCACCAAACCTCTCAGAGGTCTGAATGCTTCTTCATGAACTCTGTCATTTACACCTGCAAACTGTTAAGCCATCTGGGAGCCAATCACATAGGTGTTGACAAGCAGAAGATCTTTCTCATTGACAACTGGTTAGCACTTAGACCAATCAGCTACTTGTTACTGGGCAAATCGCTTTTTCTCTGGTGCCAGTTCACCTATAAAGAAATATCTCCCTCTCTCTGAACCAACAACAGTATACAGAGCACTTACAATAAGGTGCTGGTAGCTTGCTTTCAAAAAATACAGCAACTCTTCAATAACCTTTTTATTATAATAAAGTCCTATTCCCATTTCAATCCACAATTAAAAATACAAAATAGTAAAAAAGATATAGTCTTTGCTTCAGGAACGTGTTGTACATAGTTACCAGTGTTTGACAAGAACACCGCTCTTTCTTTCTTGGCAATTTCAAAAGTGCCAGTCTTTTCACAATTACAATAAACGTGTGTTAAGTTGAGTCCTGGTGGTCTTTGTCAGGACTCAGTTTACATTGACTAAGTGAGGGCTCTTGTGATGTAGTGGCAGAGTCCCTACCTCTGAGCCAGAAGGCCTGGATTCAAGTATCACCTGTTCCAGAGAAGTGTAATAACGTTGCTGAATAGGCTGAGTTAAAGAAAGCATGATTGAGGGTCTTGTGGTACAATGATAGTGTCTTGTGTTTCAGTCCAAATTCAAGTCCGACATGTTCCAGAGATGCATCATAATGCGTCCAAACAGGATGGTTAAACGAACTGGACTGACTAAGTGGGCAGTTGTCCAGAGTGTTTAGCTGTAGCTATTAATTAGTTGTGATGATTATGGCTTAGGGACATTAACTGATATGCACTTATCAGCCTTTCTAAGCTAACGAGACCTGTTTCAAAGCCCTCAAATTTGTCTCAATCTTGATAGGACTTTGTATAGGAGCGAAACAAATTCTGAAAGCTCAGCATTTCTTTTTTCCTCTGAAATATCTCAGTGCATGATGGAGTAGGACAGTCAAGCCTAAGAAATTTATATAACATATGAAGCCTTGAGAGTCTCAACTAAAGCTCCAGGTTATTTGTTTCTGCAGATTCTATGGGCTGCAATTTACCAGAAATGGGTTGTCAATTTTGACAAGTTTCATGGAGCGTTCCCGAGTGAATTTTCTCAAATTATATTTTTCCAAAACTCACCCCATTACGAAAGCACCACATCCCCACGACACCCAGCTCATTTATTCTCCCACTTGCTGCAGGTGGAGGTACTCACCACTGCCAGGAGGTCTCTGGCACCAGTGTCACCTTCAAATCCCAACTGTGTACCCAGTAAAGCATAGTCAGTTTAAAACTGCCCTCCCCAATCTATTTTGGCGTTAAGGCAGTGTTTCTGACACTATATTGCACATAGAAGTACACATCTATTGCTATTTAAGAGCCAAGCTACAGAACTTACCCATCCTTTGACTCACCTCATTTTACCACCCTGTTGAAGGGAGTGTTACTCTTTCACCAAAACCCAATGTAACGCATCTTCACACATTGTTCAATGTGGGACCATCACATGCAAGAAAACCTTCAAACATTTAAAAACATTCACTTTTATTCAGTTGCAGCAAAACAGAACAGCAAACAAACAAACAGAGGCTGTGTTTGCCTCAGGGAACAGAGAGGAACTGATTGCCTTTTGAGCATCGACAAATTTACAGTCAATGAGTGATTTCTGTACCCAGCGTTTATCTCCTGAAACCGAGAGTTAATTAAGTCCTGTCTGACTTGTTATGCTTGACACTGCAGCATCCTCTCATGCAGAAGGTGATGTTCCTCCTGATCAATGTCATTGCCTTCATCGTCGGAATGCTGCTGCTGGTCTTTCAGCGCTTTCTGCAGAGTCCATCACAATCTTTTGATGCCTGTTCTAGTTGTGCAGAGTACAGCAGGCAAAGATTAAGCAGCACACACTGTCCACTGTGTATTTCAAAGTCACCCCAGATTGATTTAAGCTTCAGAGCCTCATCTTTGGCAGGCCTATTGTCTGCTCCACAATGACTCTGGTGGAAGATTGAGCTGTATTGTAACTACATGCAGCCTCAGTGAGGGAGTTGGATAATGAAATCACCAGCCATGAGCACAGAAGGTGGCCATTGTTTCCAATAGTTCTCAAAGAGAAAGGTATCATGGCAGCTGCCAGGGTACCTGGCACAGACTTCTCAGTTATTGTACCCATGATCAGAGATGACTTATACATTGATGTAATGCTGATGAATCTTTTCTGTTGATGAATCATCTGCAATATGATATGTTGCTCTCTATGTGACAATTCCCCTCCCTCCCCAACTTATCCAAGTCCCAAGCCTCCAACTCGGCACCGCCCTTTTGACCTGTCCATTGTCTTTCCCATCTATCCGTTCCACCCTCCTCTCCAACCTATCACCTTCCCCCCGACCTTCATCCACCTATCGCTTTCTCAGCTACCTTCTCCCTAGGCACCCCCTCTCATATTTATTTCTCAGCCCCCGGCCCACAAGCCTCATTCCTGATGAAGGGCTTATACCCGAAACATTGATTCTCCTGCTCTTTGGATGCTGCCTGACCTGCTGCGCTTTTCCAGCACCACACTCTTTACTCAATGTGACATGTGTCCAGTCTATAGCACTCTGCAATTGTGGGACGCCATTTATGTTGGCAAAGCCTACTGCCTGGGCTGCAGTATTGACCACACCACAGGAAAATGAGGTAAAGCAGCTTGACTTGGTGCAAATTGTATCTGTCACGGCCTTGATACATTTGTGGGTTGAAGTTTTTGAGATCCCACTCAGATCCCCAATGGATCCTTGGTCGCAAGGAGTTGCATGAAAATTTAGCATAGCCCTCAGCTTGATGGTCATTGGGATAGGATGGCCACCTACCTCGTCAGGCCACGGTTCTGCTCTGACAGCTGCCACACTTCTGTAATGGTATCTCGGGACATCCTCAGTATTTGGTCACATTATACCTCACCAATGTGTCAATGAGCCTCTGCACAATATGAGAATGCCTTCAGCTGCAATTCCTTCATGTGGAGCTGTTTGACATCTGCTAGATGCTGCTGCTGATCCTGGCCTTGCTGGTGCTTCTGTTCCTCTTCCATTCCTCTGTCTCTGCTTCAAAGCATCAAAGGTTGGATCCATTGGTAAAATGTCCAATGAACTTCTGTCGGGAATATATCAGAAAGAACAGTTCCTTAGCATTCAGCATCTATATCACTCTCAAATTATGCTTTAGCGTACTTTTCCATATAGTGGGGCATGGACAACTCTGACAAGAAAGACCACAGAATGCCTCCAAAACAACTTTCTATCAATCAGTGCAGCTTAAGCTGTAAATGCTTTATGAGTACATATGTTGATCTCTCATTCCTATATCACCCAAGAAGGCATCATTGCTGCAAGAACATGTTGGTGAATATTTCCAGGTCAAGGTGAGAGGGAGGGAGTCTGATCCATGTCCTTGCACAGCCTGTGTGATCTGCATTATCATTAAGGCCTGCAGGTACCAGTGATTATGTCTGCTTTACAGAGATGACGAACTTCAATTTCTTGTGAGCAACATTTCTGTAGAATCATCAAATCCCTACAGTGTGGAAGCAGGCCATTCAGCCCATCAAATCCACACTGTCCCTCTGAAGAGCATCCCTTTCCCACCCCTACAACCCTATATTTCCTATGGCTATTTCATCTAGCCACAAATCCCTGGACACGATGGACAATTTAACATGGCTGATTCCCCCTAACCTGCACATCTTTGGACTCGGAGGAAACCGGAGCACCTGCAGGAAACCCACTCTGATACTGGGTGAACATGCAAACTCCACACAGACAATTAACCAAGGGTGGGATCGAACCTGGGTCCCTGGTGCTGTGACGTAGCAGTATTAACCACTGAGCTACCATACTGCCCCTAATTTGGAACCATCACAAATAGAAATTGCATTTCAAAGATAGGATGTTATGATCACAGACAGCTTCAAACCATGCTGTGAAAGTTCCTGTTTAATATAAATGCCCCTTGAAAGGCCTCACATCATTTACATATAGAGTTGACATGCTCAGACAGACAAGAAAACATCTCCTCTTCTCACTCAGGGTGCAGTTGCATCTTCCATTTCCATTGTACATTTAGGAACTGCATGAGTACAGAGGGCAAGGATTGGCATAGTGAGTCCTGGCTCAGCCTTGTTATCAGCTCCGTCTCCCTTTCCTACCCAGCCCCTGTCGTTAACTTCCCAATTCCTTTCTTCCTGCTAATTCCCATCAAGTTTTCACACATTCCCAAACACCATTTTGAATTGCAACTTCATCTCTCAACATTACTCCCTGATCCACGGCCCTACAGCTTAGACATTACAACTATTTACCCTCCATCGCCTCCCCCCCACCCCCACCCCCCACCAAGGCCAGGTTGGTTGTGACCATTAAAAATCCCCAACCACCAGCCCACTCCCACAGTATGCCATGTTCTACAATTCATTATTATCTTCCCCGACTTACGTGCTGCATTCTCCCCTTCACAAATGTCCCTTTTGTATCCTAGCATGCTGCCTCCAGATTTCACAATTGATGTTCCCCACTTTCCAACTACAGCAGTGGCCCCTCTTAATCCCTACTGGGCTCTTATTGAGATGACCCCAGCACTGACAACTGCCCAAACCCTTGACCGACTCGGACAGACAATCCTGACTGTTCTGTGACTGAAACTCCACCTGATCTGTGTACAACTCTCCGACTGCCTCTCAGTCACTCCCTGGACTGGTTGAACTTGACCTGCAGGTCTGACTGTGGCCCAACACCACCTCCACCACTATTACCCACCTCCCACTGGACTATAGCGATGTGCACTCCTTGACACTTATCACTCCAACTGACTGACTGTTCCTGTCCAAGGCTCTGAACTGATAGTGACTTACTGTACTGATTCCTCCAACTGAAAGCTGTCTTCCTTGATATGATTGAAGACTACTGCCCTTAGACTTTAAGTCGTGGACATTTGGTTGATAAGCACGTGTTTGCTGCATATGGGGCTGACATATGGTGTGAGATTGACATAGCACAGTGTGTAGAGCAACATGTTTATCCTCTTGACTGCTGACATTGTGTCAGCACAAAAACACAAGGTAAGACAGAAGTACTGAGAGCCTTTAAGCTCTGGCTGAAGGGTCAAAGCACAGTGAAGCAAGGCAAGAATGCTGTGAGAATCCAAGTAGGCCTACAATCGTGAATGGGGGTCCATGCAATCACACCCTATGGTGTCCTGGATAAAGGGCTAGAGTAGCAAGCAGTGAGCTGGAGTCACCACGGAAACACTGATTTTCAAGTCAGGAACAGTCGGTATTTTGTTTCTCTCTGGTGGATGGGAAAATGGGAAACTGCTTATAAATGAGGTGAGATTGACTAATAATAAGATGATAGTATGGGCTAAAGTATGCCTATAAGCTTTTGATTGCTCAGCAGTGAGAATCTCATCTGTAACGATGCTGTCACTTCAAAAAGGTTAGTTTGCCCTTGATCTTTTTTGACGAGAGGTGATAAGAGTCTAGTTTAACAATGGAAGGGGACTGGCCAATTCTCCCAGTTCAGGTTTTTATTTCAGTTTGATTTGATCTGTAGCAGTCACAAAATTTGAGAATCCAGGGGAGTTTCAAGCCTTGGTAAAGAGCTCTGAATTTTGTCTAAAATCTCTCTCTGGAAGTTGATTCCTCCTGTCAGTAAGTATCTGTGTTTGAATTTATCTGGTTGCTGAGGGGTGTGTCTATGGGATGTTACTATATTGGAACAGTTAATTAGTTATAGTTACTGTACCGGGCCAGTTAAGTTTTCCAATAGTTAAGCCATTCTAAATTCTGCTTTCTTTTATTTGTTTTTCAACTATAGTGTTCAAATGAATATTGTTTTACTTAAAGCCGAGTGGTTTGACCAGCTGCATTACACCTGGAATATCCTACTTCACATTTTCAAATAATGAAAAAATAGGGTCTAGGCTACTTTTTAAAAATATTTTGAGGGGATCTGGCCTGGTCCATAACAGATTGCAATCCGCATTATTGCATTTAGAGTAACTTAACTATTGGAAAATTTAACCGACCCAATATCCAATACAGTAACATCCCACAAACATACCC
The DNA here is from genome assembly GCF_004010195.1 of Chiloscyllium plagiosum. Taxonomy (NCBI): domain Eukaryota; kingdom Metazoa; phylum Chordata; class Chondrichthyes; order Orectolobiformes; family Hemiscylliidae; genus Chiloscyllium; species Chiloscyllium plagiosum. The sequence continues at coordinate 15,397,990 of NC_057741.1, read as the reverse complement.
CTTGATAACAAGGTAAATTCAAACAAGCATTCTTACAGGCCGGAGGGAACAACTTCCAGAGAGAGATTTCAGAAGGAAATCAGAGGAATTCTTAACTGAAGCTTGCAACTCCACTGGGCTCACACATCTTGTGACAGCTACACATAAAACCAAACTATAAAAAAACATTGAACTGGGAGACCTGCCACCAACACCCCCCATTGTTAAATTAGACTCTTCTGTGTCTCTGCCTTTATGACTTCTCTTCAAAGACACCAAGAAAATAACCTTTTCAAAGTGACAGCATTGTCACATGTCTCACCAGTCAACATTGGGTTGGAAAATGGGGCTATTTGCTCTTAATGTTCAGAATCTCCATACTGTTGATTTCACATAGAGTCATAGTCAACATGGGAAGATTTTGTACCTTGTCCTATACTTCTTACTCTCCTTCTGTACGTGTCTTTAAAATATTCTGACAAATTTGCTCATTTGTTTCCTGCTCTGTAGGAAACTCTCAATAACAGGTTCCTCAAGCCAAGTGGATTCAGTATTAGGGCCATTATACATCCTTTCTATTTAGATCTGTTATCTAACCATTAATCAGTAATATCCCAATCCCATTTCTTTTTCTTTCTGCTTTATTTGATTTGATTTGCAATGTAATAGATCTCTCATCAGTTTTCCTATTTTTCTCAACCTTGCTATTTTTGAATTAGTTCTAATTTGGCTGCTTAACATATGTCTCTAACCTCTGAGATAATTTCTTCTCTCTGTATTTTCTGGTTCCCACCTCCCACTGCCAAATAAGATTGAACTTTCCTCAACAATTCTAATAATCTGTCACCAAAAACCTTGTACCTGACATTATTCAGGCACAACTCTTCCATCTTATGCATGTTCTCCTTTCCACCGGACATAACACCAGTCCTCCAAGAATCAAAACTCTCCCTTTCATACCAATTCCTGATCCACACATTATCATCAATATCTTAGTGTTTTATATTCACAAGCATATGGCACTGGAGTACTCTAATCCTGAGAGCGCTATCTTAATTTGAGTTCCCCTGTTTGAACTTTTTCTTCCACCTTGTTCCTGAGACTCTGGCTAAAAGAACTAAAACTGTAAACTTAACTTTTCAACAGCCAGATACTCCAAAGGAATTGTTAGGAAATTGAAGATCCCATTGGGCAATTCCTTCCTGTTCAGAACCTCCAAATGCCTCCATTTAAATTGGGAAATTTGATGGGCTCTCATTATTTTGTTACTCAGGAAAAGCTGGACTCTTAAATGTATAGGCTACTCGTGAGTAACTACTCAACTGACCCAATATTTAACTCATGCATCCACAATCTCTATCCAGATTCTTTACATCCCCCATACCCTGGCTCCTAACGTATTCTGAGACTGGATGTCCCTTTCACCATTCTCCCTGACTCTTTCCTTACCTGTCATCAGATCCAAGCCAACATTGCTTTCCATGTCACCAGACACATTCCCTCATTCCCCTGCTCCTCACGGAACACTCCTCCAAGTCAGAACAGACTGAACCCAAACTCTCAAATGCCAGCCGGACTGGTCCAAGTGCAGATATATTTAGTCCCTCAGAATTCTTTATAATGATTATCTCACCACAGAGGTTGGACTGACAAGCCTATAATTTCCTGGACCACAACCCTGGCTATTCACCCTTCCCCTTCAGAATACCCTGCACCTAGGAGGCAGTATCCAATCCTGAAATCCAGTCTATAGTCACAAAAGTGTCTGTCTATTCCCTTCACTAATGAATCACTTACCTCTATTGTCACATTTTATCCTCCTCTCCTTGTGCAGTTATATCCTCCATAGTGGCATGGCTTTGACTCCACTGAGGAACCATCACTCTCACCCTTTTCCAAGGCTAAAGATTGGTTTGAAAGCAAGATACAGTTGGGGGAGTTCCCTCACTCCCTGCTTGGTTCCCTTCTACTATCTTGTGGTCACCTCGCTGCCTATATTTCATTAAGCTGTAGTGCGAACACATTTTGAAACATGTTATCTCCAAGTTTCTCAGTATTTTGCACATTGTACCCCTAGGTGTCGCTCAAGCTCCCAAACTGGAAGTTGAGTTGCTCCAGCTGGAGGCACCTCCTGCACATACAGCCATTCAGACTAACAGGAGCAGCCAGGATTTCTCACATGATGCAGAATGCACAAATCCACAATCTGAGCTGTCCAGGTATAGCCCGCTTCATAGAATAGAGACCTTTGCTTTTATTTAATGCTTACTTCTTCTTGAGTATAGTCTAGAAAAATCTTGATTTGTTTATGTTCTGAATTCTACTCAGATCCATTGTTGGTCTGTTTATTTGTCAGTAAAGATTCTCACCTCACCTGCTCCTCTCAGAGAGGCTGACTGCTTGTGCCAGGGTCCTCACTTCACCCTCCACTGCAAAATATCCTTTATCCTGATACTGAGAACCAAAACCATGTTTGTGGTTACAGAAATATCAGTGTGCACCTCTATCACTTGTGGCTGCCACACTTCTTTCTTTTATTTTCGCGTGGATTCAAATCTCTTGCAATGCCAGAAATTTGATTCTTACTGCAATCCTCTGAGGAATATTCAGCCTTCCCAGTATTCAAAGCTGAAAATTGGATAGATTGAATTCCTCCACTGTCTTCCTCACACATTGTCTTCTGGTCATCTATTCCTTCACCTACTATTGTCTGTAGTTGTTGATAATCAAACAGACAAAGTTGACCAAATGTTTGAGGATGTACTGCACTCACTGCAGTGTCCCTCAACCTCCTCATTCCACTGTCATTGGGAATCATGGAGGCACAGTAAAATTGACAACTAGGACGTTTGAATTTCTCACATAAGTACCATGTGTATGTATACATCAGGACTTCCTCAAGGATACAATACACATCAACGGTTTAATTGAGTCATTTACCATTACCCATATTGGAAGGTTAGAAAAGTATCTGCCAAGATCAAATGCAATAGAAAGTGCAATCAAGTTAACTACAGCAGTAAAAAGACACATATAATGAAATAAACTGCTCCCTCTGCCACAGTGGTGTCACTTTTCAATCACTTTTTTCAGATTTGCACATTACATTCATGCTGATTCTTTGCTGGTACCCACGCTGTTTTTCATCAGAACCACTTTTATCCTTTCTGGATCTCTTCACTCTCACTCCCTTTACTGTTTGCAAGATTTCCCATCTGACGCACTCTGTCCTTGTTCATTCTGGTTCCTGTTTTAGATTTCCCCAAGTGACATGTTATCGCCACAATGCTCATTTTATTTATATTCACTCATCAGTTGTGAGTGTGAGTGTGAGCGGATAGGCCAATATTTATTACCTATCCAAGTTGCTTGGAAGGCAATTAAAAGTCGAGAGTCAAAATGTTATGGATCTGGAGTCACATGGAGTCATACAGCATGGAAACAGACCCTTTGGTCCAACACGTCCATGCTGACCAAGTTTCCCAAACAAAACTAGACCCAAGTGCCTGCATTTGATCCATGTCCCTCTAAACATTTCCTAATCATGTACCTGTCCAAACGTCCTACTGTACCTGCATCTAAAACTTTCTCTGGCAGTTCATTCCACAAGCGAACCACCTTCTGTCTGAAAATGTTGCCTGTCAGGTCACTTTCAAAATTTTCTCTTCTTAATCTAAAATCATACTGCTTAGTTTTGAACTCCCCCACCTGAGGATAAAGGCATTTGCTATTCACCTGATCTATACTCCTCATGATTTTATAACCTCCTATAAGGTCACTGCTCAACTTCCTACACACCAGTGAAAAAAGTCCCAGCCTGTCCAACCTCTCCTTATAACCCAAACCCTCCAGTCCAGGCAACTTCTTGGTAAATCTTTTCTGAACCCTCTCCAATTTAATAATATCCTTTTATAGCAAGGTGATCAGAACTACACACAGTACTCCAAAAGTGGCCTCAACAATGTCCTGTACTACCTCAATATGACATCCCTACTCCTATACTCACTGCCTGAGCATGTTAGATGCCTTCTTTATGACCCTGATCACCCACGATGAAACTTTCGAAGAACCCGTGTAGCCAGCCCAGGTAAGGATTACAAGTTTTAGATTAGATTATTTACAGTGTGGAAACGGGCCCTTCGGCCCAACAAGTCCACACAGCCCCGCCGAAGCGCAATCCACCCATACCCCTACATTTACCGCTTACCTAACACTACGGGCAATTTAGCATGACCAATTCACCTGACCTGCACATCTTTGGACTGTGGGAGGAAACCGGAGCACCCGGAGGAAACCCACGCAGACACGGGCAGAATGTGCAAACTCCACACAGTCAGTCGCCTGAGGCGGGAATTGAACCCGGGTCTCTGGCGCTGTGAGGCAGCAGTGCTAACCACTGTGCCACCGTGCCGCCCACAAATTTCCTTTATTAGAGATCTTGGTGAGACTTTTTTTAACAACAATTGACAATGGTTACACGGTCACCACTTCTATCCCAAATGCTTTATTGAGTTCAAATTTCATCACTTGCTATGGTGGGATATCATGTTCCCAGACCCTTAGTCTGGGGTGCTGTATAATTAGACCAGTGGCATCACCACTATATCAACACCATCCTCAAGAATCACTGATCAATTTCATAATCAGCCATCATTTTTGGAATTCGGGTGTAGTTTGAAAGCCAGATGACCTTCCTTCTACTAGTCCTCCCCATTTCTCCAGCCTGGACTTGACACCAGTACACACTATCTTGCCTGCACCACAAGATGGGTTATTTTGCAGTTAATAAGTCTTAGATTGAATCTTGAACAAGGGACTTTCTGGCGTAGAGACAGGAGTGCTGACCGCTCAGCAATATGAAGTGTTGACCCAGTGGTGGCTTGGGATTTGCATCACAGATTTTGGGTGCGTTCACGATCCACACTCTCTCAATGGAAGGATTTTTACATAAAGGAATCTCGGGTTACAGTGACTGAATTCTACAGTGATTCTGGAAAGTTCACCAAATACAGGAGAGGAAAAGAGACATGGAAAGGCTATTCCACCCCACCACCACCCCATACACTCCCCTACACTGGGGTCTTGGACTCTTGCCTAACAGTCCTGCTATCAGGTCTGAGAGATTAAAGTGCTATTTCCCCATAGCAAGAAAAGTCCAACCATTTAAAACTAGCAGGTATTGAAGAAATGAGCTGACTTGCTTAAATCTTGTAGACAGTATTCCAAAACTTTCAATAACCTCACTAGGACTAGGAATGATATCCCACTTGTAGCTACCAGGTCTCACATTCTGTCATTCCCAAGCAGTATTCTACACAGTTCTTCTCAGACCAAGCACTCAACTTTCTTTCTCCCGTCACCTCCACTCATTCCCTGTTGGTTAGAAATCCAGTCTGGCCTAAATGTGACTTCAGATCCACAGTAGGTCCTCTGACTCGTAATTGCCCTCTGAAATGGCCTCGAAAGTTCAATGGCAATTAGAGATGGGTGACAAATACTGGTCTTGCCAGTGACACCCACATCCCATGAAATAATAAAGAAAAAGCAGCCAACACTGATACTCAGCTTCATCTTTGTGTCATCTCAGATCCATGCCTCATAGTTATTGTCCAATTAAGGAGGCACTTTAGCTTTTAAGAAACAACAGGATGGCCAAGCAGAAAAATCGAGAAGGCAGTTGTCTCCATACCCAAATGGACGGCAGGTGAATATCTTCACTCTTAGAGGGTTGTGATACTTTAAAACACTCTTCCTCAAAATGCAGAGGAAATGTAGGCTTTAACAATTTTCAAGATGGAGGTAAGTTCTTGATAAGCGATGAGGTGAAAGGTTATGGGGGGATGGACAGGAATATGGAGTTCAAGATCTTATTGAATGGCTGAGTAGGCCCAAGGTGCTGAGTAATCAACTTCTGCTTCTAATTCACATCCTCATATAATTGTTCTAGCTTCACAGTGCCTAATATTAAAAAATTATAATTTACTAGAATTAGATTAAGCATGGGTAATAGGTTCAGAACGGCTGAAAACACAGCTTCATCCTATCCTGTAACACCAAAATATATCAAAATATGAACATATTATAAATTACACCAATAGGATAGAAATGTAGGTATGTTATTAAAATAAATAAATCTCTTACACATGTAATCTAAAAAAAAATGAATACAGTCAAAGTTTTGTATTTGTTATGCAATTTATTTCAAGGTTCATTTGATTATTTGGAACAAGCCAAAGGTCCCTACCGAATTAAACCTTTGAAAGCAATAATCCATCTCATTGATGATTACCGAATTTCACTGTTATAAAATGCACTAATAAAAACAAACACAGGGCCATAAATGTAACAAGAAACTATAATTAATATTTAATTGTCGTAAAGTTTGGCACAAAACAATTTATTGCCATGTTTGAAAGATTAACCCTGAATCGAGTAGCACTTGTCTTTGAATGGAAACACCAGCTTGAGCTCATCATCAATCCTAAGCTAGGCGGAAATGGGTACTGCAGATGCTGGAGACTAGCGTCAAGATTAGAGTGATGCTGAAAAAGCACAGCAGGTCAGGCAGCATCTGAGGAGCAGGAAAATCGATGTTTCGGGCAAAAGCCCTTCATTAGAACATTCCAGGCCATCCCTGATGAAGGGCTTTTGCTCAAAACATTGATTTTCCTGCTCCTCGGATGCTGCCTCACCTGCTGTGCTTTTTCAGCACCACTCAAATCTTGACTCTAGTCTCCAGCATCTGCAGTACCCATTTCCGTTGTAAGAATGCACCAGTTTCTACAGTATAGTCAGAATAGTTATTGCTTTCATTTAATCAACTGAAACTGGAGGCACCCACTCTGACTGGAGTCAGGATGCCCACAAGCTTCTCCTCCCAACAGCAATGGACACTGCAGAGACTCCCAATTCAGAGGCACTGATGGGACAATCCTGGGATAACTCTGTCAAATACCCCAGGAATAATTAGAGTGATGCTGGAAAAGCACAGCAGGTCAGGCAGCATCTGAGGAGTAGGAAAATCAATGTTTCGGGCAAAAGTCCTTCATTAGAACATTCCAGGCCATCCCTGATGAAGGGCTTTTGCCCGAAACATTGATTTTCCTGCTCCTCAGATGCTGCCTGACCTGCTGCGCTTTTCCAGTTTCAGTTGATAAAATGAAAGCAATAACTATTCTGACTATACTGTTCAAACTGGTGCATTCTTACACTTTTGGGATCAAAGACAGAGTGTTAACTGCATAGATTCAAGACTAGCTGGATTTCTTTGCAAAGCATTACCATTGGGACTGCTTATTTATTTGTGTGGCAACTCCCTTTTGTCCAATTTTACCATTTAATCTTAACACAGCCATTACTCATACACAATCTGTGTCCCTGCATCAGCCGTCGCACAATCCACTGCGCCCCTTTATTCTGTGCTTCTTTCACTGTTGTCAAATGACACTTCATTTGTGAAATGCATTTTGAGTCCTCAGATGTCCTATTGTGTTTTGACCTGCTGGATCTTTATTGTTCCTACTGTGACAGAGAAAAATGAAAGTGCTCGGCTAATTTAATTTGAAGCAATGGAACACATGGAATCTGATTGTGGCCTCCAGGATCACAAAGGTGGATTTATGTATCCACGGGGGTATTGCAAATAAAACATACAGCAGACAACCTGCCACAGGGATATGACTTTAATTCAATTATGTTGATGTGAGAGGAACAGCAGGAAGTGCATTTATATCATTGCTCAGAACGCGTTAATCAGTTTTAAGTGAATGATGAGGGAAATGAGTTCAGTTTCAGTTCTTCACACATATCATAACAAAGCTTCTTAAAGCATCTGAACAGGGTCGTGTCCTTTCTAACTGATGCATTTTAAATTATTGAAAAGATTTGAGCTGGTTTTTCTGGGGTCTGTGTGGAAATGACTGCAATTCTGGCCAGTGCAGATCAGATTTGTGCAGTGGGAAGTCATTCTGAGTCTAATTTCGTGAAGTCTGTCAGGCACAGGAAATAAGAGTGGAGCTTCAGCTGTTGCGTTCTTTGAGATGGCATCACATAATCTTCCCACCTGCACACACTTGGCAGCGGTCATTGACACAGCCACCTTTACAGCTCGCTGGGTCTTCCATCAGAAAGGAATAAACTCTCCTTTACCTGAATGCTTGTGTTTGACTGCCAATCAGGCAGATGTTTTCTCTCGCATCTCTAAAGTAAACGGTACAGAGGTATATACAAAGGGCTGCAGGATCTGGAGATCTGAAACCAAGAACGGAAATTACTGGAGAAACTCAGCGGGTCTGGCAGCATCTGTGAGAAGAAAGCAGAGTTAACATTTCAAGTCTGGTGACTCTTTATCAGATCTGTTAGTGGTAGGGAAAAAGTGTTATTTATGCTGAAGCTAGAGTGAGACAGGAAGGTGGGGGAAGGGGAGAGGTGAGTAGATCGGCAGAGATGGAGCTCACAGAGAGAGAGAGAGAGAGAGAAAGAGTTGTGGAGTGGGTGGGTAAACAAGGAGATAATGGTTAGCAGGCCAGGACAGAAGAAAAGTTGAACAAGAGATAATAAAAGCTAAGAGTGAGAAAATGGGTTAGCTGTGGTGACTGCTCCCCATATGACATGATAATAGGCTTAGGTGTATGTGAGAATGGGCAACTGTCATTAGCAGGACCGGATGTGGGGATAGGTAAATAAAATTAGGAAGGATGGAATCTGGCTGTAAAGCTATTGAACTTGATGTTGGGTCCTGGAGGCTACAGTGTCCCCAAATGGAAAATGAGATGTTCTTTGAGTTTATGCTGTAACTCATTGGCATGTTTGATGCTGCCAAGTGTTGACCATGGTTACTTTAAGTGCTATCCAAAATCCCTGGAGATCCCAAGGTAACTGTAGATGGCTGGCTACTATGTTAAATTCCTTTGGCAGAAAACACTGGGGGAAAGAGCTAACCATAAACCTGAATAAACAGTACGGAAGCTATGACAAATTTGCGAAAGAAGTCGAAGAAACAGAGGTGGGGTAGTGGGGGAAGTGAAGCTGGTGACTGGTCCCTCAATCAAGTACTGAGTGCTTTTGTAGATAGATTCAGTCACACATGTTTACTCCTTGTTGCAGATCCCACAAGGTGACCTCCTTCCCCTCCTTCACCAGTTAATACCAGTACCAGGGAGATGAACCCATTAAATGGATATTAATTGGATGCTTAATGGCCTCATTTGGTAATGGGAAGGAAGACTGTCCATAAGCGAGAGCACTACTCACTACTCTCCTGCTTAATTGAATGCCACACCAATCTCCCTCACCACGAGGCAAGGCAGAAGATTCCAACTATTTGAAAGGGGTAGCCTGAAGGCAGTGTTGCATAAATCATGCAAAGAGGGTTAGAGAACAAGAGCAGCTTGAGCACCGTGATAAAAATACCGATGCAGTGTCGGAAGGAGTTTAAAGATCTCTTGCAGCAGGGTAAAGTACATCAGTCTAACATTGTCTGTTTTCCCTTTGGCAACATAAAATGATTTCCTGTCACTAACTATTCTTTACCCAATAATGTAACTTTCAATAAGCATGACATGGCTGAGGAACCCTCTCCTCTGCTGTATTGTTCTATGTTTGATGGTCGATGGTTCTATGATATGGTGTCTTGCTTCTCCAGCAAACACTCTCTGAATGCAAGACACAAAAACTTCCCATAATTCATTTTCAGATTATAGTGCATTAGACAGCAAAAAATCAGTACAAAGATATACCGCTGATATTTAAGCAAGTAATACTTCCAAGGTTGTGGGTTTGTAAAGGAATGAAGTGTCTGATATCTGTTATTGTGATTGCTGATGATCTTCAACTATCAAGATTGGTAGTTCCTGTAACATATAAATGAGCCATGGGTCACTAAGTGCTGAAGAATTTAATGAACTTTGATTACATCTCCTAATATCTTTATGACATCATTGTAGTGGGTCGAGCTTGTTGAACACCATCAGGTATTAAACCTTTCAGATCCTTCCAGACACATGTACTACAGGTACAAACTCCAAATGCATCAATTAGGGTGGCACCGTGGCCCAGTGGTTAGCACTGCTGCCTCATAGTGGAGCCAGGTTTAATTCTAACCTCAGGCCACTGTCTGTGTCATTATGGACTAGCCAGACCCTCTCAACATTTCAAGAAAGTAACCTAACTTTGCTGGTTGTTTTAAGCAGGTGTAGAGTGAATATTCTAGGAGGGATGCAGCTGGCCCAACCACTTAGTTTCAAACAAAATAGTATTTATTTACAAGATTATCAAATGAAGCCAAACAAAAGAGAACAGAATACAGATTAACTTACCCTATCTGAAAACTCAACAGACTGGATTAGATTCCCTACAGTGTAGGAACAGGCTCTTTGGCCCAACAAGCCCACACCGAGCCTCCGAAGAGTAACCCACCCAGACCCATTTCCCTCTGACTAATGCATCTAACGCTATGGGCAATTTAGCATTGGCAATTCACCGAACCTGCACATCTTTGGACTGTGGGAGGAAACTGGAGTACCCGGAGGAAACCCACGCAGACACAGGAGAATGTACAAACTCCACAGAGATAGTCACCTGAGGTTGTAATCGAACCTGGGACCCTGGTTCCAGGTTCGATTATCCCAACTTAATGATGCTGTTCCAAATACTTGCAACAGTCCCCTTATATCCTTCTTGGCTAAAAATGTAAAATTAAACACAGGAGAGAGAGAGATGATAGAGGGATTTAACTTGGAAAACTTTCTTCCATGTAGCTGTTTGTTGGACTAGCAGACTCAAACTCACTGATTACTTTCGGTGAACAGTCAGACTGCTAAAAAAAAAACAAACCAGACCAAACTCAACTAGAGAAAAGCTGAGCTTGGAAAACTGACCATTCCCGTTTCATTGTACAAGTCTTTTTTAAACTTGAAAGCCTTTTGTCTGATGCAATATCTGTTAGCGATAATCAAATTGGTCCTAAAATCCTTCAAACCTAGACTTTTCAGAATCACTGCTTTTACAACCTCCCTGAAAATAAAGCCAAGGACAGTATAACCTTGTTAAAGGAGCAGCATCATCACAGTCGGGAGTTTGCACATTCTCCCTGTGTTTGTGTGGGCTTCCTCTGGGTGCTCCCACAGTCCAAACATGTTCAGATTGGCCATGTTAAATTGCCCATAGTGTCCAGGGATGTGTAGGTTAGATGAATTAGCCATGGGAAATGCAAGGTTCGAGGGATAGGGTAGGGGTGAGTCTGGATTGAAGCAGAGTAGGTGTGAACTTGTTGGGCTGACTGTCCTGTTTCCATACTCTAGGAATTCTATCATACCAATTGGTAGAGCTTAGTTGATATGGGAAGGGATATGGGTGGGATCAGAAGAGCTCTCCTTATGCTAAGACAGCTAACTTCCCTGGCTGAGTGTGGACCCAGTACTACAATAAAGGGATGGCATACAAACCTCCAGAGAAGCACCAATCAATGTTTATGTTTAGGTTGCTGAATCAAACTGGCTATCTGATGGAAAACGAACTGTTATTCTTTAAAATTGGATTGTTCAGGTCTGCTTTTTTGGCTTCGAAGACATTATCCTCAAAGCATTTGGATCAACATTCCTCCTATTTCCTCAAGCCTCAGTGTGTTGGACAGGAGCTTCATCTTGTAGCTAAATTGACAAGTGGGCTCTGGAAGCGTACGCATATTGGTGCAATTGTTTGCCAATGTCTTGTAAATTAGGTGTCCTCCAATTGACAGAGCCTCTACTTGAGGGTACCAACAGGCATTGTCTGTGGCAAATCATTGGCATTGCTGCCTATGAATTTTTAAAATCCAAATGTTTCTGCTTGACCTGATTTCTGTCCGGTACAGTTCAATGCCATATGCAAAAACTGATTTGATAACTTCACTAAATAACAGAATAGAGATATTGTTCTTAGCTTAAATTGATTGAGACTTCATAAATAAATGTAAACTGAAAAATTTACTTTGCTTTATCTTTCACAGAATCTCTACTGTGTGGAAACAGGCCATTCTGCCCATTGAATCAGCACCAATCCTCCAAAGAGCATCCCACCCAGACCCACTCCATCCCTGTAAACCAGCATTTCCCATGGCTAATCCACTTAACCTGCATATCTTTGGACTGTGGGAGGAGACCAGAGCAAAGTGGGGAATGTGCATAGACACATTCTGAGGGTGGAATTGAACCCGGATCCCTAGCACGGTGAGGGAGCAGTGTGAACCACTGAGCCAACATGCCGGCTGTTTCTTGAGGGATACACAAGATTGAATATTTTGGCTTTTACAGAACCACAACAAACTGCTTGCTGGCAAAGAAACTTTGTATGAATTTTATTGAGAACCAGTTTTGTTCTCTCAAATGATTATAATCAAATGTCTTTGTTTCCCTCCAGTCAAAATGACCTTTCAGTAGATGTAAAATAGTCCTATGTGTTTGCAACTTTCATCTAATAGAGCTATTCATCTCAGGTTTGAAAATTTTGTCTGCAGACCCTAAAGCTACAATTGTTGTGAACTATTCTATCTCTGTTCCAATTATGCACCACATTGTGTTTTCCTCTTCTTTGCATGCCTTTGTCCTGACAACAGGAAATGTTCAAAATGTTGGAAAATATCAAAAATGTTTGTGTATATGTTTGTATAAGTAGAGAACATAAGAACATAAGCACTGTTTTCTTAGCATAATGAGACCTTTGCAAATTATGAACATAGAGGTAAAAACAATGACTGCAGATGCTGGAAACCAGATTCTGGATTAGTGGTGCTGGAAGAGCACAGCAGTTCAGGCAGCATCCAAGGAGCTTCGAAATCGACGTTTGGGCAAAAGCCCTTCATCAGGAATAAAGGCAGAGAGCCTGAAGCGTGGAGAGATAAGCTAGAGGAGGGTGGGGTTAGGGAGAAAGTAGCATAGAGTACAATGGGTGAGTGGGGAAGGGGATGAAGGTGATAGGTCAGGGAGGACAGGATGGAGTGGATAGGTGGAAAAGGAGATAGGCAGGAAGGACAAGTCTGGACGAGTCATGGGGACAGTGCTGAGCTGGAAGTTTGGAACTAGGGTGAGGTGGGGGAAGGGGAAATGAGTAACTGTTGAAGTCCACATTGATGCCCTGGGGTTGAAGTGTTCCGAGGTGGAAGATGAGGCGTTCTTCCTCCAGGCGTCTGGTGGTGAGGGAGCGGCGGTGAAGGAGGCCCATTAGAACATAGAACATAGAACATAGAACAATACAGCACAGAACAGGCCCTTCGGCCCACGATGTTGTGCCGAACATTTGTCCTAGCTTAAGCACCTATCCATGTACCTATCCAATTGCCGCTTAAAGGTCACCAATGATTCTGACTCTACCACTCCCACAGGCAGCGCATTCCATGCCCTCACCACTCTCTGGGTAAAGAACCCACCCCTGACATCTCCCCTATACCTTCCACTCTTCACCTTAAATTTATGTCCCCTTGAAACACTCTGTTGTACCCGGGGAAAGTCTCTGACTGTCTATCTATTCCCC
>NC_057741.1:15347293-15382069 GCF_004010195.1 Chiloscyllium plagiosum | reverse complement strand
GAAGGTTTGTAGGGTGGAAGGTGAGCACCAGGGGCGTTCTGTCCTTGTTTCGGTTGGAGGGGCTGGGTCTGAGGGCGGAGGTGCGGGATGTGGACGAGATGCGTTGGAGGGCATCTTTAACCACGTGGGAAGGGAAATTTCGGTCTCTAAAGAAGGAGGCCATCTGGTGTGTTCTGTGGTGGAACTGGTCCTCCTGGGAGCAGATACGGTGGAATTATGAACATAGTCAGTGAAATGTGGCTGTGGTTAATCAGCTTTGAAACCTTACCACATTATTAGGAAATGCCTAAGGAAGAGTGTTATGCTTTGTAAAGGTGTCAAGGCAGATCTTGAGTTTGCTGAAAATGTGTTGCTGGAAAAGCGCAGCAGGTCGGGCAGCATCCAAGGAGCAGGAGAATCGACGTTTCAGGCATGAGCCTTTCTTCAGGAATCCTGAAGAAGGGCTTATGCCCGAAACGTCGATTCTCCTGTTCCTTGGATGCTGCCTGACCTCCTGTGCTTTTCCAGCAACACATTTTCAGTTCTGATCTCCAGCATCTGCAGTCCTCACTTTCTCCTCGAAGATCTTGAGTTTGGACAGTTTTTGTGGGCAGGCGCTAGGTGGCCCATTCAGTCTGCTTGACATTGTCAAGTTTGTGTTCCTGCGCAAAGATAGGAAGTCTGATTAATCAGAGAGCTGCCTTTTTCTGGGTCAGGTGCTTATGTAAAGCAAGCTGCCCCAGTAGTCTCCTGAAATCGTTTCTGAAATTTGGTGCAATCTGAATGAAAAAAACTCAATCTTCTTGGTACAGTATGGAGTCCCATTGTATTGAGTGATTGGCCCTCTTTCCCTTGAATATTTGGAGAATGCCAATACAGCCTTGGAGGAGGCTGCCAATACAAAAATGTGGACCATCATCCCGAGTTCATGGGTTCACTACTGCAAACAGGAGTCTAACATGTAATTCTCCATCTTGCCTTATTGGTTCTGGCCACAGCAATCACACACCCCCATGTCACCAATACTCTCACTCTGCAATGTTACCACACACAGCCCTCAAAACATTTTTTATTCCCATCTCTGCAAATTTCTCCTCCAATCAAAATGTGACACAAAATCAACTGTCCTCATTTCAACCACATATTCACTCACTGCTAGCCTCACAATAGAAGGTAATAGCATTCTGCTTTTATCTGGTTGCAGCTAAAAAGGATTTCACTCGTCTGTTGAACTCTTTCACATTTCACACAGCAGCTACTTTCTTGAACATAACTACTTCTCTGTCTCACTTGCAAGTTGCTGCCTCTTGCTCTCAGCATGGGGCCTAAATGAAGCTGCCTTGTACATCTGCACAACCCATTACAGCAATCACACTAACTCATTTCCTCCTTTGAAAAAAAAAAGCTGGCTATTAACAACAACTTCCATTTAAAAGGGCATCTTTAATGCAGTCAAACTTCCCATGGTGCCTCACAGAAATTCTACTAAACAAAATTTGACATAAAATAACAGAAAGAAATAAAAACCTGAATTTCAAGGACAGTGGCAAAATGATTGCACTCAGCACATGTACTTTCTCTTTCTCATCTTGATTATTCATCTGGTGCCATTGCAAGAAGACCTTCAGCAGTAAGTAGGATAAACAGCCAATCACATCAAAGTACTCTCACGAACAACTAAACTGGAATTATAATGCACTGAACTTTTCAGCTGACATAAACAAAGGTTGGGATATAAACATGAGGAAAGCAATACAATTTGTTTAGGTCATCAATGACACAGAATGCCGCAGTGCCTGGGCCTTTGGATTTTCATAACTCCTGGGTTCACTCAGGTATAAGGGGCCACTGACTGTGCGTATATGCTGTCCAGAGCTCCATGGCATAATCCAGAGCTCCAGCCAGATTCCTGAACAGGAATGGATTTCAGCTGCAGATGAGTTGGAGAAAGCCTGTTAACTGACTTGTTTCCTTGCCTCAAATGACTTTGATGGGTATGTGCTGGTGATTCAAAGGCCTCCAGCCTCCTGTAGTGGGTCTCCTGCATAAGTACACATGTATATACCTTGACCTGACCTGATGGGCCAGTTGTTTGAATTGATGGCTGAGAGGTGGTGATGCAGGAACGCACCCTGAGGTGACAATCCTTGGCTGTCTCTCTTTGGTACACAATGGTACCACCCTCACCTCTGGAGAGAGGTCAGCATCTCTCAGGTGTCTCTCTCTCTCTCTCTCTCTCTCTCAAGCCAGTGAATGAATGCATCCATGGCACAAATGAAGGTCTCCACATGTATCTGGCAACTACTGATTGATCAGCGGTATGCAAGAATGAAGAATTGAGTTTAAAATCAGATCAGTTCCTGACTGCATGGTGGAGCAGGTTCAAAGGGCTGAGTGGCCATCCTCTTGTTTCCTGTTCATAACGTGGTATCTGGTGAAGCTGACTCTCCTCAGCAATGTACCCAATCCTTGGAGGCAGCCATGTACTGGAGCCTCTCCATCAGATAGAATTGAGCTGACTGCTCATCTCTTGAACTCCACCTCTTTGACCACACATTCAGCCTTAAGTGAAACGCTAACTTCCTCTATGACACATTCTGCTTGCTATTGACACGGTCACAGCTCTGGGGATTGATGTCTCTATCTGTACCTACTAAGGCAGCAGGAGATTGTTCTTCAATAATTCTCTGAGCACCAGAACGCTCAGCTACTTGTTCCTTCTCATGCAAAACTGTAGCTCTGCTGTGCTCCTCAAAATGTAACTGTGAGGCGATGGAGGTTGGGGATGAAAATCTTGATAAGGTTCCCAACTGGCTCTCCCTCAAGGAGTGCTTCATGGAGCTGGTAGAGAGGAGCCTGCAGGCTGGGGCTCTTTCTCTTTTGGTCCTCGGTGAGTGGAATCTGGAGCCTGCAACAAAAAACAATAAGATTTGATTGTGTCGGGAACTACCAACTTTATCAAAGGTTTTAACAAGACATTGTTGTATTTCTTTTCTCCCCCGGACAGCCTCAGAAACGCCCTTAGTGAAGTGTCGTTGAACCATGGCACTACTCTTTGATAGCTCTCTGACATCTCCAGGAGTAAGAGAATGTGCTGAGCAGAGGTTGAATGATGACCTTGGATTGGAGTTGGAGCCAAAAAGGTCACTGTTGCCTTCAGAACTACTTGCTCACCTGCCTGCAACGCTTGGCGTTTTAACACAGATAAGGATGCAATGAGCTGAGTACAATGTAATCATGCGAAAAAAAAAGCTCGTGTGCCCCTGAATGGAAGTATCTTTGGCTTTGCAGCTCCATACTTGATCCCAAAGAGAACAAGGTTCCATGCAAATCAACTAAAAAGCATCAAGGTCACCATGGTGCCACTGTTTAAGAAGGGTGGTAAGGACAAGTCAGGGAACTATAGACCAGTGAGCTTGACGTTGGTGGTGGGCAAGTTGTTGGAGGGAATCCTGAGGGACAGGATGTACATGTATTGAAAAGGCAAGGACTGATTAGGAATAGCCAACATGGTTTTGTGTGTGCGAAATCATGTCTCACAAACTTTTTTGAAGAAGTAACAGAGGATTGATGAGGGCAGAGCGGTGGACCACTACTTTTCATCATTTACATAAATGATTTGGATGTGAACATAAGAGGTATAGTTAGTAAGTTTGCAGTTGACACCAAAATTGGAGGTGTAGTGGACAGCAAAGAAGGTTACCTCAGATTACAATGGGATCTTGATCAGATGGGCCAATGGACTGAGAAGTGGCAGATGGAGTTTAATTTAGATAAATGCGAGGTGCTGCATTTTAGAAAGGCAAATCTTAGCAAGATTAATGGTAAGGTCCTAGGGAGTGTTGTTGAACAAAGAGACCTTGGAGTGCAGGTTCATAGCTCCTTCAAAGTAGAGTCACGAGTAAATAGGATAGTGAAGAAGGTGTTTGGTATGCTTTCCTTTATTGGTCAGAGTATTGAGTACTGATGTTGGGAGGTCATGTTGCGGTTGTACAGGACATTGGTTTGGCCACATTTGGAATCTTTCATGCAATTCTGGCCTCCTTTCTATCGGAAGAATGTTGTAAAACTTGAAAAGGTTAAGAAAAGATTTACAAGGATATTGCCAGGGTTGGAGGAGTTGATCTGGGGCTGTTTTCTTGAAGGCTGAGGGGTGACCTTATAGAGATTAATAAAATCATGATGGGCATGGATAGGATAATAGACAAGGTCTGTGGGGGAGTCCAGAACTAGAGGGCAAAACTTTAGGGTAAGCTATAAAAGTGACCTAAGGGGCAACTGTTTCATGTAGAGGGTGGCACGTGTATGGAATAAGCTGCCAGAGGAAGTGGTGGAGGCTGGCACAATTGTAACATTTAAAAGGAATCTAGATGGATCGATGAATAGGAAAGATTTGGGCCAGGTGCTGGTAGGTGAGTCTAGGTTGGGTTGAGATATTGAGTTGGCCTGGCCGAGTTGGACCGAAGGGTCTGTTTCCGTGCTGTGCACCTCTAAGACTCTATATGAGAAACAGAATGTACAGCTGGCCAACAGATTTTGTGCATGACTTCAACAGGGGGACTGAGGGCTATTTCATACAGATACAATAATCTTGTTCCCTCCCTCAATGTATGGGCAGGCCCATCTTTACTTGATTGAATCGCCAGTTTGGTTCAAAAGTAATTTAATTCAGAGTTTATTTTGCAAGGTTTGTCGACTTACAGGATAAGATAAATTGACCAATAGTTTAGGAAATTTGAAGGTCATACCTGATTTCAATGATCACGTTCTCTAGCTCCATGGAGTGCCACCATTTTTCATTGGATCAGATTTGAACCCTCTCATTTTTGATGTAGTTATTGCATGATCATGCCCAGGTATTGCAGTCGATACATTTACCATGGCATAAGCTCATGATGATTATTGCTGCTGTGTGAATATTTCCATTGACACCTGAAACTGTAGAGTACACTAGTTTAGTGGAGCCCTGCAGCAAACAATGTCACAAATCTTGAAGATTGTAATCTGTTCTGCATTAGTAATAGATTGTTTTGGCTGCTTTTTGGAGTGTAAGAAAGACTCTTTCTTGACACATCTATTCCATTGTTTTAAACAGGGGACAGCTTGGATAGCAGCAGGGCTTTTGCCAGAGGAGTTGCAGTGTTAATAACTCTATCCTGAGTGATGACAAGTGGTTATTCAGTTAAAAGCCACAACTTGGAGAATGCTTTTAACATTGTGAACCTTCATTGCATTAAACACTTGTGGATACAATAGGTTGATAATGATTGCTGCTTTTTGATGCAAAAGTTCAACAAGAGGCTGATCCATTAATGTAAGCAATTATCTATTGATTGCTTTTCATTTCACCACCTCTGGGATCAGACGAGTTAATGCTGTGTAATCCAAATATTTTGTGCTATTCTTTTATCTTAGTTATAGTGTCAGAGTCTGCATTGAAACTGTCAGTGGCTTTGATGTCAGATACTTTTTGGAAGGATTAGGAGAGTTGTACATGCTTTCTAAATGTTAGCAAACAAAAAGATAATTGTGGGTGTTTCACAGACTTAAAACAATCACCATTTTGTTTGTTTAAATGTTTGTACTTCATCCATTTAAGACAGTTATCCACTACATCAATGATTCTGGCTTTGACACTGAAATGTAAATGCTACCCTCACTTACAGTTTAAAATGACTTGCATAAGCCATCGTTATTCTGTTATTAAGAATCTTGCTGCTTGACTACCAAACGTTTTTTTGGATTGAGGTATTAGTAAACTTGCATTTAAAAATAACAATTATATTAATTATTCATTCTCCAGGAATTATAGACCAACTGTCAAGATCACTTCTAAAAATAGTGATTTTGACATGTTTAACCATGTTTTCTTTCCTTCCTTTATTTGAATTTAGCAATGAAAAATCTGTGCGGTAATCTGTCTCTGAGCTACTGTAAGCTTTGCTAGACTTGACTGTGTTAAGCATTTTTTCTGGTCTTTTTTTCTAAGATATTGGTCCCCTATAGCAAATGATGGTTCTATTTCAAAATACCTCATACTAACGTTGCACAAAATGAAATAGGTATTACAACACCAGAATAGGTTGTCTGACCCAATGTATCCATCTTGATGCTTATTATGTACATGCGCAGTTATCCTAATCCCAGGTGCCACCTGGTTCACATCTGTATTCTCTTGCATTCAACCACTTATCTGCATTACACAAATATTCACATGGTTCCTGCTTTAATCATAGCTGCCAATTACAATCTCACAAACCTTTATGTTAAAAATAAAACGTTTGCCTGTTCTCTATTCTAAAACCTTTACATTAATCACACATTTTTGTCCCTTCATTCCAGATTCAATCATTAGAAACAATCTGCTTCCATCTACTCTCATTCATGCCATTGTAATTTTAAGCACTGATAACAAATACATCTATAGTCTCCTTATTCTAATGAACGCAAATCCAAATCTTGAATCATACTGTTATTTCTTCACTTCTGGCAGCAGTACAATGTAGGCTATCCTGCATTTTATTACTTTCAACATTGTACATACACTACTGAGCTCAAAATAATATTTCAAATGTGGTTTTACTATAGTTTTGCACAGATTTATAATTGCATCTTTTCTTTTATATTCAATGGCACACATAGACCAGGACTGATACTGGCTTTAACTTGTTTATTCTTGAAATGGAAAAGGGCAAACATGTCTCTTGCTCAGATATGGTGTTTTCTTTTGTCATATCAACTTTTTCATGCAGAGGGTGGTGCATGTGTGAAGTTGCCAGAGGAAGTGGGGGAGGCTGGTACAATAATGACATTTAAAAGGCATTCTGGATGGGTATATGAATTAGCAAGGGTTTACAGGGATATGGGCTAAATACTGGCAAGTGGGACTAGATTAATTTAGGATATCTGGTCAGCATGGATGAGTTGGACCAAATGGTCTGTTTCTATGCTGTACACCTCTATGACTCCAGGGCTTTATGTTCACAATGAGTAAGGGGTGTAACGTTGTCATTATTTCTGTATTTCTCTATTGGTCAGTTTTTTAGTGGGGTGTTCAAAGTAGGCCTTGCCTACTCCCCACAATTCATCCCTGTTGCTACCCATGTCTTTTAGGCCAGTGACACTGGGAAAAACCATTTCCTGGTTGTCCCCTACTCATTTTGAAATTGCTTTATTAGGTTGACGTGACCACGGTCTTTGCTTTTATACCCTACCTGGGCTCTAAACCAGTTAATTCATTTCCTCAAGGTTCTTGACTACTATGTATGGGCTGCTGAATGGAGTTTTTAAGGGGGTCACCTGATATTTGGAAAAACACTAATACCTAACTGATAGGTTTAGGCACAGGTATGACAGTTTGTTTTCACTTCAATACTTGGGAGATTTTGAAGAGCTCTTGGGTCACTTCACAGGCTATTGGGACTCTGCTACATCATCTAGCATGGAAATCTTGCTGTTCTAAAAAAAAAACTCACCTTGATTAGCCTCAGAGACTCTTCCACTTAGTATCTGTAAATGGTGTAAAACTGGTTGTCTCATTGAATGAGTCCTTGGTGTCGAACAGAAGATGATCTGGTTCTTAATGCCATGGGAATAATTGTGCTTTTGGGATCTGGTTGTACTGTGATTGTGGCTGGTAAACTGAAGGCTACAGCTAGGCCACACCCAAATTACCCACAGCCTTCGAGAATATTTTGGGCATGGAACCTGAGAACAGATCCAAGTGGACCTTGGTGGGCAGACCATGCTGGGTGAAGAATTGGATCAATTCTTTCATCTTTGTTTTGGCAGATATGATTCTCAGGGAAACAGCCTCTGGAATTGTGCATCCACATTCATGTCAGTGAAGGTATTCTTGAAGCCCTGGTTTTTTGTTTAAGAGTAGGTTTAGGATCCACGAACATCTCCAGAAACCCACTATGGGAATGATAGTTGCAGGTCCTATTACAGATTTAGGAATTGCACAAGCTTGGGGGCAAGGGGGGAGGGGGTGGTAGATTGTCAAAATCCTCATTGCCTCCCTGTGGAGCTGTGGACAGTAAAGAAAATGTGGAAATGGAGTGTGGTGTGTACCATGGACCTAGGTGTTAGAATTCTGAGAGCTAGCTGCAATATTACCTGATGGTATCTCAGCAGCACCACAGCCCAGCGGATCACTGCCCACTCCTCATTTACAGGACTGTGAGGGTCTTCACTTCCTCTTTTTTAAAATAATAGCACTCAGTGACTGCCAAGCTCAGCGGTCCGGGCTCATGTTTTTAACAGTGGATCAGCTTGTCGGGCTGCTACCAAATAAATTCTGTTTGTTACCTCCTCTGGGTCTCTAGACTGCTGAGGGCAGTTTCTCAGCCTCCACTGGCTGACCTTGTCTGGCCCTCTTTTAAAATAAAAACACCATTGAATTTTCAATCCGTCTCTCGGTGATCAGAGATTGTGATCCATGGTCACGATACTTATGAACTGGGACTCCCAAATCCCTCAGCTCTTTCACATCGCCCAGAATTCATTCTTGGAAGTTTTTTTTAAAAATTAAAATATATCATTGCACATTTACTGTGGTGAGTCCCACCTATGACTTTTTGTCCGTTCCATCCTGTGATCAATATTCCACCATGGCTCCCTTTCGTCCCTAAAACTATTTACTATAAGTTTTATTTCATATTATCTGGAATCTTTAGCACACTTCTTTAGTTTGATACCAAAATCATTGAGAAGAAGCTCAGAGCAGAACACTCTGGGACATTATAACCTAATTTCAATCATTTGGAGAAACTGTCATTAACTCCACCTCTTCCTTTTTATTTCTCATCAGTTTTTGAGCTAGTTTTCTGGACTCCCCTAATTAATGTTCTCTAATTAAAGGTCTCCTGTACAGCGCCTTTCTAAACACCCTCATGCATATTGTTATTAATAGTCGATAGTTGGGTAGCATTGACCATTTGTAAAGGTCAAAGAAAACAGGTAGTTTAAGAAGTAGGAATTACTTGAATACCTTTCACGATCTCAAAATATTCTAAAGCAATTTACAGTTCATGAAATGCTTCTACAAATGAATCGCTGTTGTGAGGTGTGAAATGTGGAAGCCAAAGGTTGGTGCATTGCAAGGGCCCCAAAACAGCAAGGAGATAAATGATCAGTTAAGATGTATTGATTTTACAGATTGAAGGATAAATATTGAACAGAACAACAGGGTAAATATTGGCATTGTTATTAACTATCAAATGAGAGAGAGAGAGAGAGAGCAAAACAGAGAGAGACCAGATGAGACATCAATTTAACATCTCATTCAAATGATGAGATCTACAACAGTGCAGCATTCAGTACTGCACTGGAATGTCAACCTGGACCATATACTCTAATCTTTGGCGCAGAGTTTAAGAATCAAACCTGTTCTAAATTCAAAAGAAGGGCCACTGGAAGCAACATCTTAACTTTGCTTTCTCTCCACAGTTGTTGCCAGACCTGCTGAGTTTTTCCAGCAATTTATGCTTTTGTTTCTGATTTCTAGCATCTGCAGTTCTTTCTTTTTGGAAAGGGGAAGTAAACTGGATATCTTCAGGATTGAGATGCTTTTTACTGCAGAACAGAAACAGATCTTCTCTTCCAGGAATCTGATGGTTTCTGCCCAAACATTCACATCCCTAATCTGTTCAACTACCAGGGAGCCAATCATATAGCTGTTGGCAGGTAGTCTTTATCATTAATAACTGGCCACCAGTCCATAGATCAATCAGCTACTTCTTGCAAGCCTATATACCTTCACAGCCCTTGGTTACAGCTTGCCTGCAAACCAGGCTTCCACTACCACTTGAACAACCAGCTGTGTAAACAATACTCACAATGGGTATCTAGTTGCTTGATGTTAAAGGTGCAGCAGTTCTACAATAATGTTTTATATACCATTTCAGTCCGCAATCAAAAATGCAGAAAAATAAAAATGTATGGTTTTACATAATTCACAGCAAGAGCACTACCACTGACCTAGCCTAAACTTAGTGGTAGCACACTTGTCTTTGAATCAGAAGGTTAGTGCTGCAACAGGTTCAAACTTTTAGCTGTTCAATACACAAAAAGGTTTCTATCAAAGTTGAAGCATGGTTGTAAAGAATAGTGTTGAGTAGGAATTATCTTGATAGCACTGCAGCATGGTGTTTTGACAATGTTTAAGTAGCAGTTATGTTGTAATTTGACTTTAGCTCATTCATCCAATATGAAGTATTATATCAAAGCATCTATTCTAACATCATGAGCTGTGTGTTCAATTGAAAATTGTCAGTGTGTATTACGTTACCCGTGTTTTGAAGGAGCTAACATAGGTCTTAGTACAAGACCTTTACTGACTTCCCAGTTGTTGTTCGTTTTACCGATATTGTTTTTATTTCTCTTCAAGCATTCCAAAAATGTGAGAGCATTATGAATAAGTCAATCTTATGGCTTCTTAATATTGAAACTTATTTTCTTCCAACAAACAGAACCTGTAGCCATCTTCCTCAGATTTTGTTTTCGATTCACGGAATTCTCATCCTTGCACTAATTTGGTCAGTTTCTTATCCATAAAACCTTGGAATTCTAATCTTGATAGTCAAATGAAAATAATGGGGAGGATGTGTAATTCTGGAAAATTACACAATCAATGAAATTAAATTTTACAATCAATGATGGTAACAGTGTTTACTCGTGCAATCCTTAAAGAGAAACTTAAGATACCTGTCAAAACTTGCATTGAAAGAAAGACAATCACTGTTATTGTCAGGTCCATGGCAGGTTTGCTATTTTATTACCATGTTTGATACTCAACATAAACAGAAGCAGATTGTTTCCAATAGTAATTTGTTAAAATGAATTACTTGCAAGCCCTGATGCCTGTGAAAATGGATTTTTTGCACAATGCCCAGAAAAGGATAATTAAGAAAATGTCATTCATCATTTTGCTGTAACCAGACATTAATAAAAATGGCATGTATGATTTCAGTCAAATATATAACTTTCAGCTAAAATTTAACTGGAGTCACATGACAATTATTTTCTTACAACTTCAGCGTCTGGATTTTGTAGCCATTAGCAATCTTCTTTTTTCTAATCTACCTAGGCTGCTCTAAATGCACACATCTATTAATCTATACCAACACAAATCAATACACATACATATATAGTGACAAGGACATATATGGGCATATGCATCAAAATAACCGACAGGTACGACCCATATGTCTCTCTATATTCAACATAAAAATGAGCAATCAATCAGCAGAGATTGCCACAAATGGAAAACAGGACCAAGAAGAGTGCATAACTTCTTATAAACAGCACGCTCTCCATCTTAATATAAAGCAAGGCAAAGTGTCTAAATTTGATTAAAGACTTTAGCCAACTCTGAGTTTGGCAATTCATTCTCTCATAATTAAGCAGCACAAAAGTAATGGAAGAACATTCATCCACTATGGGAGGGATCTACCTTCCTCAGTCTGTTTTGCTAATAAAAAGACAGAGATAAATTTCAACTATTCAGTTCCATTGTTATTATACATGCAATTTTCATTACCAGGACTCTATTTTAATAGCTCTGCCTGATACAGAGCTAACTATTACATCCAATTACATCCACTTCCACCGAATTGTTGAAGTGTTTTGTTGATTTTGCTGATTAACAGGTCACTCACACTGGGTGACTGAGGCCAATACATCTTTGTTTTACTTATACTTTCCATCTGTTAGAATTATATTTAGCTGTGGGGTTATTGCAGCGGTGCCAAAGTTTCCTCAAGAGAATTGGAGACAGAACTTTGGAAAGAACTCAAACATCAATGAAAGCCTCATGTATCTTTTAGCATAATTGATTTATAGGATTTGAGTGAGGCCTTGGTGACCATTAATCTATCTTAGAAATTGTCGGCATCCTCACATATCACCATTCCTCTTCTCCTAGGAAGTATCCTTAAGTGGATGAGAAATGCATTTTGATAATAGTACCAATGAATTATTCCCACAGAATGTGCTTGATTCTTAGCTGCTAGCTGCAATGATAACTAAAAAAAACGTTAAAATATGAACTCTAAAAAATATAGCACAACTAGATATTGCTCTCTCTATCCAATCAAATTAATCTTTGATGGCCTCTGAAATGGAAGTAATTTTGACTTGGTGAGGTAGAATAATTATCAATTCAGCCAACCTTTGTTTTGGATATTCGTTTGTGGATGTAGCTATCGCAGGCTCAGCCTACATTTCTTGCCCATCCAAAACTTCCCATGATGCAATTTTCAGTTCTATTGTTTTTTTAATGGAAACACGTAACGAATCTGAATCCTCCTCCTAATATGAAAATTGATGGCCAGAAAGTTTATGAACCCTGACAATCACATGCATCTGTACCTAAATCTGCACCAGCGATCTCTCAGTGGCAGGATCTTGAGGCACAGAGGAAACTATATCTGTAATGGGAGTCACAATTTGTTCAGTAGCTAGGAAATAGTATTGCATTCTTTTTTAGGTTAAGTTCCTCCTAATTATGTTTAATTATATTGAGTATATAGAGCAGCCTTTGTAAAACTAATTGGAGCCTTTTAACTGAAATTGAGGTCGATGGACTTGAGCTTTATAATAGTCAGACTACCTCTGAAAATTGGAGACCAGTTCCCAGTCCTTGCTAACCATCCAGGAGTTTTGTCTAAAATGTTAAATTTGAGTGGCACTTTTTTTCATTAAAAAAGTGATGCATTTTATGTTTTGCACCAATACTTTGCGGACAGAACTACATAGTTCGCTTGTAAACCAAGCTGATAAATATTACAGTGGTTTCCCTTTGAACACTGGTAGCACCCTTTATTTCTTGTTAAGGCAAAAGCAGAGACAATTTTATTTTCTGTAATCTTTGGGCTAAGATTTCTCATCCCTAAAACCATTTTAGTAAATCTCCACCATATTCTCTGTGGGGTCTCACATCTTTCCTAAAATGTACTTATCATTTCTGTAAACAATTTATTAGTTACTGAGGAAGATAGAAATCATTCAAGATCCAGAACTGAAAGCAATATGTTACTTGCGGCCTCCCAGAGCTTTAAACGTTCAGCAGAATTTCCTTCCTCTGTTCTCATTAGATATATATAAGAAACATAAGATACTCCATGCTTTGCTTATTACTTTCTTATTATGTTTTGCTAATGGTTGGTTCAGTGGTTAGTACAGCTGCCTCACAGCACGAGGGACCCAGGTTCGCTTCCACGCTTGGGCAACTGTCCATGTGGAGTTTGCATATTCTCCTCATGTCAGTGTGGGTTTCCTCTGCATGCTATGGTTTCCTCCCACAGTGCAAATTAGGTGGGGATTAGCCATGCTAAATTGTGAAGGGATGTGCAGAATAGATGGATTAACCATGGGAAATGCAGAGTTACAGGGCAGGGTCGGGGGCATGGGATGGTCTTCGGAGGGTTGATGTGGGCTCGATGGGCTGAATGGCATACATCTACACAGTAGGGATTCTATGAACTGAAACATTAGAAAAATACAATGATGCAAGAAACAGAGGAGCTTGGAACAATGACACTTAGAATAGTGACTGACAACTTATAAGAGCAGCACACATTCAACATTTACATATGCTGAAAATGGCAGCGTTTGTGCTAACAATAATTTTGTGAAATTTAGGTTTTCTCAGCAGTAGCAATGGGTCTAACTGACAGCCCTCCTTCTTCCGTCACATCATAATCTGTCAGTGTCATGGTGCTATCAGTGCACCTTTAGAAAACTAGCTCTTCATATCACATCCTCAGATCTGAATTTGCTGCTGCAGTTGACATTACTTGTTCACAAGATAATCACACACCAAAGTGGCCTAAATTTCAGAGTCACATGCGTAAATACTGCACTGGCTTTT
This sequence comes from Chiloscyllium plagiosum, assembly GCF_004010195.1. NCBI lineage: Eukaryota > Metazoa > Chordata > Chondrichthyes > Orectolobiformes > Hemiscylliidae > Chiloscyllium > Chiloscyllium plagiosum. Next base: position 15,368,217 of record NC_057741.1, on the reverse strand, counting down.
ACAGCCGAGCTGCTGAGATGTTATTTTGTAAAGTTATGCTAATTTTTATTGATATTTCAGCTTGTAAACACTTTATGAAATGTTGTCAATGCTCGAAATCTGAAATAACAACAAAAAGACAGGAAAAACTCAGCAGCAGGTCCGACAGCTGAACTGAAATGCAGGCAAGCACAAATATCTTTCCTAGTCTGCTCTAATGTGAGGTATACACAGTGTAGAAAAACATTTTAACCTCACTTCCATAAAGTCCATGAGTTGAACAAACCTCTTATAAACCTAAAATAGGCAGTATCAGTGGAGAGAAATAGATGGACATCCCTGCTACTAGCTCCATATTTAAAAGGCTGTTGGGCACCTGTAGCACTAACAACAATGTCAGCCAAGTGAATCTCATAGAATATGCATTCCTTGTTTGGGGTTGTTAATGTAGTCTAATCAGGGAGCCCTGGTTAACAGATGTAAACACGGGTGTCAAAAATAACCACTACCGCTGTTAGATGGTAGCGTTGGGGGATGGGGGGGAGCACAGAAGTGAAAAAAAGAAAAAAAGGGAGTGTCAGAAATTAAAATTAAAAAGCAGTGTCAGCGGTTCTATTCATTCTGGGATCCAGCTCTGTGCTAGCTGGATCAGTGTCACATACTATGCCTGAGTAAATAAAGGATGACTTGGTGACAGGTTACCAGCCATCATGGAGTTAGTTCACACCCAAACGACCTCGGGCAGTCTGGGGCTACCCTGCAGGCACTGTCATCGTTTCTGAGGACCGTAAGAGGAAACCATGCCGTTAGATCCTGCCAGTCTGGTCCGAGTTCACCACTTGGGTCACAGCCATTTCTACAGTGTGGAGAAATACCCAGGAATGCAGGAAGATGGTGAACAAAGCTCACTCCAAAGCTCACTATCTTTCTCACACTTACTCTATCTCTGCTAATGTATCCACCTCCCATCAAGGCTTACACTCTACAGGCTTTATGATTGCATGTAACATCTACTCTTATGCACCATGTCCCCTTCACCAGCCTCACTCCTAACCATACACGCCACTTGCACTCTTTCGGGACACATCACCACCTTTCACCCAATTGCATCAGCAGTAATAATACTGTTACTTTGATTTCACTCAATCTCTCCCTTTCCCTTTACAGGTTAAAACAGGCCAGAATAGGACAAAAACAGGCCAGGCCAAGTGATAGTGTGTGTCTTTATATACGATGAAGGGAGTATCTTGGCAATGGCTAGAGAGGACCAAGGAAGGTCCTGCTGGTATGCCAAGATACCCAGGTCCTGTCAACCAAGTAAGAACTAAACCTTTTTCCATTGCAGCTCTCTCATTAACCTCACTGTCAGTATCATTCAATGGACATGGCAATGAAGCCTTATTTGTTTGAGTCTTCCATGGAGCAGCAGGATGTCCATGATATTTCTGGACTGCCTCAGGCATGTGATCATCCCATGGACAGGTTGCTTGTTGCTATGGAGAGCCATTTCCAGCAGTCTCAGATTCTAATGGATATGGGTACAGACCTGTACCCCACTGTTCTAGCCATATGACCTCAGTGCCACCAGCCACGTGAAGGGGGATTAGGGGACCCTGAGATTACTCCAGGTGTGCCTCTGTTACAAGGAGAGGGGGTGTAGTTTAGCTCAGTTGGCTGAACAGCTGGTTTCTGATGCAGAGTGGCGCCAATAGCATGGGTTTAATTCCCACACCGGTTGACGTTACTGTGAAGGACTCTCCTTTTCAACCTCTCCCCTCAGCTAAAGCATAGTGACCACCCCCCCCTCAAGTTAAACCATCACCAGTCATCTCTTTCTAATGAAGGAGCAGCCCTGTGGTCTATTAAGAATATGACTTTACTTTGATCTCACAATGAGACAATTGATATCAGTAAGCCTCCTGCCAGAGGAGTAAACCTACACAGGCGTCCAAGATGTCTCCTCTCAGAACACTGCAGTGGTGAAACCTCCCTGCAAAGGTGCCTGAGCCTTCCACTTCTACCCTGCCTGCCAACCCCAGCCCTGTGGGAGGTCAAGCCAAGTAGGATGCAATTGCTTCTGGGCAGACAAACTCTGTATGTCTGTATGATAAGGCCACGATAAGGCAGGCGCATTCCACTCAAGCTGTGGAACCTGTGCCTACACTTAGACACAGTGTTACAGAAAGGAAAAAGGACTCTTTTTGAATCTGTTTGTTTGAGTGTCTGTCCATCCATCACTGCAACTGTTAGACAAGGAGATCGCCTGTCATGATCCCTACGTGATATTCTATGGATCAAGGTGTGACATGAGGTATTAATGTACCACATGTAGGCAATGGGTAAATCGCACTTAGAAGTGATCCTGTCAACCAGACACCAGCTCTGTAGGTGCACAGATATTGTTATTGCAGCAGGGACCATACTGTAGAATGGTCTTGATCTTGCATAAAATGCTGAGCAATGTTTGGTCCAGGGAAATGCACGCAGTGTGCTAATGCATAAGTGTCAGCAGACATTCTGAGCGCCTATTTCCTCTATTGTGCATGGATCTGTGTATCATGCTGTTGCCCTTTGAAGGGCTTCATACCTTGGGATTTCCTGTCCCTCCCTCATACTTGCTGCATTTACTTTACCCCAACGCTGCATGTAGTTGCAGCCTCTTGCCTTTCCATTGTTTCCTTATGACTTGCAGGATGCTGGAAGTGACTGCGTGGAGACCAGAAACTTGCGCAGCACAGACAGAACATGACCCCTTGGGGTGTCGACCATTTAGAGCAGGTTGAAGAGAGGCTCTCGATAAATGGGATTGAAAGTTAGAGGAGTCCATCAATGCTATCTGTATGGCACTGGTTCCAATGCACAGGGGTCTGGCTGTCTCCATGGACAGAGTGATGGTTGCCAAGAAAAGCCTGGTCCTGCAGAATGCTGAATGGCTGCTCAAAGTGAACATAGAATTGTACTCCATCACTTTAACCAATGGTGCTCAACATCAGCAGCAAAGTGACAGGGGCCAAGGGACTTCAACTTTACTCCAGGTGCCTCTTCCACTCAGGGTGACATGATGGTATCAGCAGGCACCCAGATACAGCACGAACCACACATGGGATACTTGAGAGATGCATGCCTCTCCACCTCCACCCACCTACCACCCTAACCCTCTGACAGTTGCAGCTGAGGATACGGAGTCTACATCTGGGTGGGACATTCTCAGTGCAACTGAATGGTTTAGCCACAAATGTGTCTGGGCTGATCCTCCCAAGTCTTCCAGGCCAACAGGCTCCACTGAAGACCAGGGCCCTTCCAGCTGTAGGCTCTAGTACTGCACTTGCTTGTAGAAGGAGTGCAAGGAGAAAGCAAACCCTCTGAGAGCACGAAGGTGGCATGGATGCCACTTTGTTGCAACTAGAATATCACATCGATAAATAAATGTGCACTTTGAATCACTACCTGTCTGTGCAACTCTCATTTTTACCATGAGGCTGGGTTAAGGGGCTACCATGTCAGAGTTAACCAGCCTGACCACACAATCCACAGAGAATGGGAGTTGCTGCTTATCTCTGAGAAGCAATCTGGTTAGTAACAGGTTTCACAGCTCTTATGTTCGTGGCTGCATTGAAGACTTAGTACTTTGGTGAGATGATTACTGATTGCAAAGTTAATGTGACTGCCTTCTAATAAGTCCTGCTTCTACTCAAGTTCCACACTTCAGGACACTTTGTGCGTGTGTATGTGTGTGAGTACGTGATCACTTATGACTGGACCCTTCCCTGGGGACAAAAGTTCATTTTCATTATGTGCCTTACAAGGGAGGGCACACTCATTTAAGGATGGGTGATGTCTAATACTGCATTAACATCCAAACTCTGCCTCGTAACTCTTTGTTCTGGTGGGAGAAGAGATTTAAATGCAGAATCTGTAACTTTAGACATTGGAGTGAAGTGTACTTAAGCATTACATTGCTCATTTACCATTATTAGTGAGATTGCAGAAGCTGCAGGCTGAACAATGATGAGTGGGTGATAAGGATATGCGTCACAATGCCTCTCAGGCAGCTAATGGTCATGGCAGCAGTCAGTACTCAGCTCTCAGATACATGGTCATGAAGAAAGCATCAGAATCTAACTTTGCTTAGCACCATACTCTGTTAGAAACTGACCTGGAAGAATACTCTTCTTTTCCTAATGCTCATCAGAAGGGATAATGTCTCAATCTCGAATGTGAGTTATGAATCCTTCAAACAGTTGTTAACATTAACTTTTAACAGGAAAGGTGATGAAAGAACAAACAAAGAAGCTGCATTTCCTTTGTGAGTAAACTGGGCTGTTTGTCTCTGGAACAACAGAAAATCTACATTCACCGATCTTCCCTGAACACAGATCTCTTAGAAATGGATATTAATGAGAGTCAGTCTGGCATGTTGCACCTGACACTTCATTCATTTATCATGATGAAAGTAATGTTTGTCCCATTTAATGTCCTCCTCTTCCTTGGAAGATTACTGCTACTCTACCAGCTCTTCGATGTCTTTTACAGTCTCCTTTCACTTACTCCAACCTGGTGTTGTGTGATGTTTAACTTTGTACACCCCAGTCCAACAACAGCATCTCCAAATCAATCTTCACTAACCCCAGTTGTGCAGTGCACAGACACAATAATTGACAGCGCACTCTATTTAGAATATACTCCAAAGCTCAGTCAGATTGACCCTGAGGATAGCCAACAATGTTGATATATCCCACAGAGAAAGCATTTGGAACATTCTTGATGCATTTGTGGGTTGACGATAGCTAGATTCCACATAGATCCATCGATCCATTCCAAAAAGTCCAGTAGATCCTTTGAAGGAGCCAGTTGCATCAAATTTAAGCACTTTGATAATTGGGACAGCCATTGGGATGAGATGGTTACCACTCCTTTGGTCCTGCTGCAGCAGATGACAGTTTTGTTATGGTGTCCTGGGACCTCTCCATTCTGTGCTCAAACTATACGTTAGGCAGAACTGACATTGAGGACGACACACTCTAGCCTCCTTAACCTTCTCTGCATCCCTGAAGGAAACATCTCCACATTTTGACGTCGTCATCTGTTCTTGGCAGCTGCTGCTGATGGTTGTTGGTCTTGAGCTTGCTGATGCCTTTGTGTCTCTTTAGTTCACCTGCGATGTCTTTGTATGACTGTGATAGCAACAACAGCACTTGTCGTTGTTGGATCAATTCGGATAGGTGTGTTGAAATTATGTGGGGAATATCAGAAATAGGGTCATTTTGCAATGATGTGATTCACAGCAAACATAAATTGAAGCTTCTACATAGGCCATGATGCAGTAGGACTTGGAGGCCTCTGCCCATGGAAAACTTCCACACAGACCTTTGAGATATCACACATTATTACATAGATGAAAGCAATACGTGCCATGTCATGGAAATACCGTGGGTGCCATGGTGGCTCAGTAGTTAGCACTGTTGCCTGGAACAGTGGACCCAGGTTCCCAGGAACCCAGGTTCAATTCCTGCCTCAGGCGACTGTCTGTGTGACTGCATTGGTTTCCTTCAGGAGCTCCAGTTTCCTCCCACAGTTCAAATACATGCAGGTTAGGTGAATTAGCCAAGCTAAATTAACCCATAGTATCTAGGGATGTGCAGGCTGAGTGGATTAGCCATTGAAAGTATAGAGTAATGAGGAGAGGGTAGATGAATTGGGTCTGGGTGAGATGCTCTTGATGGGCCAAATGACCTGCTTCCACACTGAAGGGATTCAATAATATTATAACTGTGGTGGGTTTATGACAACCTTAGCATCACAAAGCCCCCCACTGTCTGAACCACCTGAGAAAACAAGTGTTGAATATGAGGGTCCAGCTCCACATATACTTATGGTTTACTTGGGAGAAAACCATCCCCACAGCCTTGCGCACTTTTGAGACTTAGGAATGTATTTAAGAGTTGGTAAATGCAAGTGAGACTTTAAGGACATCCTTGACCATTTACTTGGGTTAATTTGCCAGGATTAATTATATGGTCAGGATGGTTGTGATGTTGAGGTAGCTGTACTCCTATTACAGTTAGCAATCATTGATACCATACAACTATAGAAATGATACAACACAGAAGGTAGCCATTGGCCCATCTTGTTTATGTTGATACAAAGACACCTGTCTCAACCCAACTTCTGGCACACAGCCCATAGCCATGCAGCTTGCAAAGCTTAAGGTGCAGACCCAGGGATGTTTTGAAAGAGTTTATGATAGTAATAAAATCTCAATGGATTTCCATGACATTGAAACATCCAGCCCCTGACTGATTTCTTCTATTCCCAGATTAATTGGATTTGACCTGCAGGACTGAATATAGCCCAATGCATGGAATGGAAGGACAATGATCTCCAGAGTCTGATGGCACTAATTGCCTGATTGACTGTGGCTAATCCCGTTGGACTGAGATAGGATGATATTCTTGACTAAGTATGGGATCACCCACTGACTGGTCATAGTCCCTTGATGTGACTGTCCCGATTAGATTTTGCAACATGATCGTCTGGTTGAAGTACTTGCAGTGTGTTTGCCCTATAAGTTGCTGAGTCATACTGCATGTAATATTGATGTAACATGGTGCCATACGACAGCATGTCCACCCCCTTGACTGTTCAGTGCTGGCAAGCAGGTCAAGTTGCCTGCCTTTCTGTCTCTGTTAAAGGGCAATGCAAGCCACAGATGCCATGAGCAATGAAATAAGCCCAAAATGAATGAATGTTAAGGCAGCAAGCCAAAAGCCTTGAGATACAACCAATTCAAATACCTGAGAGAGGTTAGAGTCCCGGTGTGCAGCGTGATCTGGCAGCAACATTGCAATGTAAGGTGGCAGTGAGCTCCAAAGTGCAATAGTGAAGCATTGAGGGGTTATTAGTTAGTCCGACCTTGGCCATGTGGTGAGGCATGATACTTTGCCAATGCTGAGTTCCCTGCATAAAGAGTGGAGGCAATCACTGCCCATGGACCATACTATGATATGTCAGGGCATGAAGGCTAACATGGAGCACAGGGAAGTCACTGCTGAGTTGCACCTGCCAAGTTAATGCTCAGAATTTCAAGTTTACTGGACTCTGAGGAAATTGCTAACTTTATATAAATAAGGCGGGATTAGCTAATAATGAGAGCAAAACTGATTTTAAAATAGTGATGGAAAAGGATAGAATGGATCTAAAAGCTGAAGTTCTAAATTGGAGAAAGGGAATTTTGACAGTATTAGGCAAGAACTTTCGAAAGCTGATTGGGGGCAGATGTGCGCAGGTCAAGGGAGAGCTGGAAAATGGGAAGCCTTCAAAAGTAAGATAACCAGAGTACACAGACAGTATATCCCTGTTAGGATTAAAGGTAGGGTTGGTAAGTGTGGGGAATGCTCAATGACTAGAGAAATCAAGCTTTTGGTTAAGAAAAAGAAGGAAGCATATGTCAGGTATAGGCAGCAGAGATCGAGTGAATACTAAAGACAGTAGGAGTATATTTAAGAGGGAATTCAAGAGGACAAAAAGGGGACATGAGATAGCCTTGGCAAATAGAGTTAAGGAGAATCCAAAGGAATTTTATAAATATATTAAGAACAAAGAGTAACTAGGGAGAGCATAGGGCCCCTCAAAGATAAGCAGGGCAGGTGATGTGTGGAGTCACAGGAGATGGGGGTGATACGGTGGAGAAGGACATGGAAGATATAGAATGTGGGGAAATAGGTCGTGACATTTTCAAAAATGTCCAAATTACAGAGGAGAAGGTGTTGGATGTCTTAAAATGCATAAAAGTAGATAATTCCCCAGGACCTGATCAGGTATACCCTAGAACTCTCTGGGAAGAGAAGGAAGTGATTGCTGAGTCCCTTACTGAGATATTTGTATCATCGCTAATCACAGGTGAGATGCCAGAAGATTGGAGGTTGCCACTGCTTAAGAAAGATGGTAAGGACAAGCCAGGGAACTATAGACATCAGTGGTGGGCAAGTTGTTGGAGGGAATCCTGATGGACAGGATTAACATGCATTTGGAAAGGCAAGGACTGATCAGGGATAGTCAACATGGCTTTGTGCGTGGGAAATTTCTCACAAACTTGATTGAATTTTTTGAAGAAGTAACAAACAGGATTGATGAGGGCAGAGCAATGGACATGATTTATGCAGACTTCAGTAAGGCATTCAACAAGGTTCCTCATGGTAGACTGGTTAGCAAGGTTAGATCTCATGGAATTTAGGGAGAACTAGCCATTTGGATACAGAACTGGCTTGAAGGCAAAAGACAGAGGGTGGGGTGGTGGAGGATTGTTTTTCAGACTGGAGGCCTGTGACCAGTGGTGTACCACAAGGATCAGTGCTGGGTCCAATGCTTTTCATTATTTATATAAATGATTTGGATGTGAATATAGGATGTATAGTTAATAAGTCTGCAGATGACACGAAAATTGAAGATGTAGTGGACAGCGAAGAAAATTACCTCAGAGTACAATGGGATGTTGATCAGATGGGCCAATGGGATGAGAAGTGGCTGATGGAGTTTAATTTAGATAAATGTGAGGTGCTGTGTTTTGGAAAGGCAAATCAGGACAGGATTTATGTACTTAATGGTAAGGTCCTAGGGAGTGTTGAAAATGTGTTGCTGGAAAAGCGCAACAGGTCAGGCAGCATCCAAGGAGCAGGAGAATCGATGTTTCAGGCTTGAGCCCTTCTTCAGGAATGCCTGAAGAAGGGTTCATGCCTGAAACGTCGATTCTCCTGCTTCTTGGATGCTGCCTGACCTGCTGCGCTTTTCCAGTAACACATTTTCAGCTCTGATCTCCAGCATATGCAGTCCTCACTTTCTCCTAGGGAGTGTTTCTGAACAAAGAGACCTTGGAGTGCAGGTTCATAATTCCTTGAAAGTGGAGTCACAGGTAGATAGGATAGTGAAGAAGGCGTTTGATATGTTTTCCTTTATCAGACAGAGCATTGAGTATAGGAGTTGGGAATTCATGTTGCAGCTGTATAGGACATTGGTTAGGCCACTTATGAAATAATGTGAATAATTCTGGTCTCCTTCCTATCAGAAGGATGTTGTTAAACTTTAAAGCGTTCAGAAATGATTTACAATTATGTTGCCAGGCTTGGAAGGTTTGAGCTACATGGAGAAGCTGAATTGGCTGGGGCTGTTTTCCCTGGACCATCAGAGGCTGAGGGGTGACCTTATATAGGTTTATAAAATCATGAGGGGCATAGATGGGGTAAATAGACAAGGTCTTTTCCCTGGGGTAGGGGAGTCCAGAACTAGAGGGCATAGGTTTAAGGTGAGTGGGAAAAAATTTCAAAGGGACCTAAGGGGCAACTATTTCATTCAGTGGGTGGTGCATGTATGGAATGAGCTGCCAGAGGAAGTGGTGGAGGCTGGTACAATTACAACATTTAAAAGGCATCTGGATGAGTATGTGAATAGGAAGGGTTTGGAGAGTTATGGGCTAAGTGTTGGCAAATGGGACTAGATTAAGTTGGGATATCTGGTCGGCATAGATGAGTTGGACCAAAGGGTTTCCGTGCTGTACATCTCTATGACTCTAAAATGCCTGGAGAAATTGGATCCTTACCACTTAATAACAATATTCTAAGTTAGCCATCATAAGGGGAAAATCAGGTTTTTTTTCTTGATGTTGAGGGTGTAATTTCTCCAATTTCTTGCTCTTGCCCATATTCTTCAGTCATTAGGAAAATGTAACTGTCTTTCAGAGGAGTTAATGAAGAAAAAATGTTAGTGTGGAACGTGATTTCAAATCAGTTCTACATTAAAAAGTTGGTTTGAAGAGTGTCTTAGTAAGTGGAGACATAGTAGCCAGAGTCATGCAGCAAAGTTTTATAGAAAGAATTGATTTTATCTGGCTGATTCAAAATTATTGGCCTTACCGAGGATATTGGAACAATCAGAAGACGTAAAAGAAAATGAGATGCTCTAGGAGGAACAGCTTGGCTTGTTTCCTAAGTGTGTTGTGACTATAGAATTAAATTGGAAGATAAGTCTATCAATACAGGGAACGTCATGAGAAAATGGATGCAACCTGAAACACCAGTCAGTGAGATATGGGCAAAAATCTACTGGGTGTTAGTTCCATCTGAGTGTCATCACAAAATCCTAATGGCAAGTTACTTAGATATTAGGAAAACGCAGACTAAGATACAAGAACATTTTTATTGGCCAGGATTACATTAAGGTGTGGCTATATTTTGCCAGAAATGTCTTCCATGCCAACTTCAACTCTAATACGAGACTTTGAAGAATCATTTGGCCAAGATAGATACCAATGGTATTCTTACCAGGCCAGCAGTCCAAGCACTGGCACTCATGATGAAGGGCTTATGCCCAGAACGTCAATTCTCCTGCTCCTCAATGTTGCCTGACTTGCTGTGCTTTTCCAGCACCACACTCTCAACTCTGATCTCCAGCATCTGCAGTCCTCACTTTCTCCTAGCATTCCAAAGACCTCTGTAATGCTTTTGAGACCTGGATTCAAATCTCATCCTGTCAGATTGTGAATGTGAATTCCATAAAATCTAAAACTAGAAGTAAAATCATAAAACCACTGCTGATTTTTGTAAAATCCAATATGGTTCTCTTGAGGAACCCAAAAGCTGTTGTCCTTAGCTGGCCTGGCTTACAGCAGCCTCTTGATCTATGGCTATCAAGCAGCACTTGCTTTGCAACAACACACTTCCTGATGCTCTGTTCAAGTTCTGCCAGCGCCATTCATCTCATGTCTTCATTACAGCCTTGGTTCAAACATTACAAAAGTACTGGAGTCCAGATGTGAGATGGGAGTGATGCATTTGGCATTAAGGCCACACTTAACTGTGTGTTGCATCAAAGAGCCCCAGTAAAATTGAAGTTAATTGGAACAGGGAGAAAATTCTTTCTTGGCTGTTGTCATACCTGGCACAAAGGAAGATAGTTGTGGTCATTGGAAGTTAACTTTCTCAGCTCCAAGACATGTTGTTAGTTCCTGAGGGCAGTGTCACTTTCCCCACCATTTTTAGTTGCTTCATTGATGACTTACTCTCCATCAGAAGTTCACAAGTGGGGATGTTTGTTAAAGGTTGCACAATACTCAGCACCATTCATGGTTTCTCAGACAATGAAGCAGTACATGTCCAAATGTAGCAAGATTTGGACAATATCCAGTTTTGGGTTGACAAGTCGCAAGCAACATTTGTTTCCACAAAGCCCATGCAATGGCCTCCTCAAATAAGAATCTAACCATTGCCCCTTGGAATTCAATAGCATTACCATCACTGAATGTCCCATTGCCAACATCCTAGGGATTAGCATTGATCAGAAACTGAACTGGACTAACCATATAAGTACAGTGGCCTCAAGAGCAAGTCAGAAGCTAGGAATCCTGAAGTGAGTAATTCAACTCTTGACTCCTGAAAGTCCACAGTCCACCTACAAAACACAAGTCCAGAGTGAAGAGTATGATGGAATACTGCCCACTTGTCCAGATAAGTCCAGGTTCAACAACACTCAAGAAACTTGGCATCATTCAAGACAAAACAGTTCACTTGATTAGCACCACATCCACAAATTTCACTCCCTTCATCACTGACACAGATATCTTTATCGTGTACCTTCTACAAGATGCACTGCAGCAATTCACAAAGGCTCCTTCGAAAGTATCATTCAAACCCATGACTACAACCACCTAGAAGGACAAAGACGACAGATAGATGAGAACAACATCCCCTACAAACTTCCTTCAAGCTACTCACCATCATGCCTTGAAAATGTATCTATATACCTTCAGTGTTGCAAGGTCACAAATCTGGAACCCTCTTCCTAACGGCATCATTGTTACCTACACCAAATAGATGGAAAGCAGTTCAAGAAGGCAGCTCATCACCACTTTCTCACGAGCAAATAGGGACTGGCAATAAATTCTGTCTCAACCAGTGAAGCCCACATCCTGCGAATGAAGAAAAGAAATGTAGCTTGTGTAGGATGGATATTACTGAACTGAATCATAGCAGCTGGAACTCAGCTACTGAGATGTTGCTGAAATCAAACGGATTACAATAATTACATGTCAGTTATTTTAAAGTTAACAATAACTTGCCCAGATGTCCAGTGAACAGACACAGGACTGACTGTGGTCTAGTCTGATGACCAACTTGCCAAATTGAAAAGACAGCATGACTGGTGAGTGAAAACCCTGACTGACTTTTGTACACCTCCCCATCTGATTTATCCTGACACCCTGGACTAGTTGCAATGGTCCTCTTGGTCCATTCTCTGGACTGTAATGATACCTAAATACCAAGCAGCCAACTGTCTGTGTCCAAGCCCTTCGACAGTAATTGTCCAAACTCCCTGACTTACTGTGCTGGTGTCCCTTGAAGATCTCCTTGGCCTTGACTAACTTATTGGTTAAAGCACATGCCGTGTGTTTGCTGCATAAGCTGCTAGCACATGCTGCAGGTGTGACACTTATGTAGCACAGTGCTGTGCAGCAATCTGTCTAACCCTCTTGACTGATCTTTGCTGGCAAACATGCCAAGCTGCCTGGCGATTTGCATGCACCAAAAGGCAAGGCAGAAGTACTGAGAGGCTTCAAGTTCTGAATGAGGCAACGATGAACAAAAAGGCAAGAAAAGGCATGGCAGAGATGTTGTAGCATCTAAGTAGGCATGAAGTGTGTGAATGTGAAGAAAACATGCTAAGGGACCAGAGACGAACACTATTCTGATGAGTGAGATGGATGTGTCTCTCTGTGACATGTAAGGTGTTGGTGAGTTCCAAAGTACATTAGTGATGTGGCATACTGTTCTGTAAAGGAGTTGGAGATGTGCCAGAATGATGTGGTGAAGCTGGCATTTGGCTGAGGCCAGCCTCTGTGGACAGAGAGTGCAGTTGATCTGCAATATTGAGAAATGCTGGCCAATTGAGAAATGGAAGCTCAGGAAACAGAGTGCCAATGAACCGCAGGCAGAATATAACCACTTTGACTTGCATCGACCTTTTAATCGTCCTCTTAATCTACTGCATTGCTAATATTTCTCTTGGTAGGTCCCACTGTAATTCAAGGGCTAAGAAAATTCAGCCCCTGTCTCTTACGATGATTGGATCTATTGGTCTTTTCTTATTCCTAAAATATTCTAGTTTTCCTCAGAAAAGGACTCACTTTAATTCAGGTTGAACTATCTCTTTGGTATTTTGCATCTTGCATCTTCAACGCATTCAATGAGCAATTCGATTTCAAACATTTCTGAGAGGAAAGTCTGAGAATTGATTTTGCAGGATACATCAGATAGAAATAATGTAAAGATGATTGAAAAAGGGCAAAGAAGGGATGATAGTGGGACAATAGAAGATTAATTTCATTTTTTTCAGCACACAAGTCTATAAAGTGAAAAGCAAAAAACAGACGCTCAACCCAAAAATGTTGAAATTCTTTGGACTGCTGGACGTCTAACAGTTAAAATTAAGGTTTTGGTGTAACATTTAGAATGAAATGTTTTTATCACTGTGGTAACGTTTCTCTTGCTGACTCTGTGAGTGCAAGTGGAAATAAATGGATGTATTTTTGTCCTACTCCTTTGCTAAAAAATGTGCAGACAAAAGCGACTTTTTAAAGAAAGCTAAATGAGGAAAGACATTGATAAAAAGAATCTACAAGGTAAAATCAAATTATACGTCAGTCAAAAACCTTTTGAAGCTGAGATCAAACTATTGTTCATTCCCTAATTTAAATTAACTCTGGAAGTTCTTTCTCCTTTATCCATAATGCAACAAATCCCAAATATATTGATATTTTTATGTATTCAGTGCCTCACACCATCAGAACAATCAATGAGTGTTGAAATTCCACATGGGATAATTTTGTGCTCATAGGCTATGATTGGAAAAAAAAATTGCACTTTTTTCCCTTTGGAGTAATTTAATAATTTATTTACTAATTAGTCAAGGGTTGATTGTTAATGAATCGATGTTTTTTAGTTTACTGCATAAATAGAAACATTGTAACACTGAAACATTGGTGAAATCAGAATTCAGTACAAATTTCAGCAATTCATGGCAAGTTTTGATGAGGCCATGTTTGCACCTCTCTAAACATCTCCAGGAAGATCGTTGAATCCAGTGGTAGAAGATAGAGAGCTGAGGGGAAAGGAACATCCTGTTAGTCTATTACATTTCTGATGCTTCTCTCGGTGGGTTCCCCTGAGAGTGCAGTGTCTTGTACGCGGTCTGGCTTCTATTGTGTGGTTTCTGAGTCTTGATCACTGTCCTTGTACTTGTTTCCAGGTCCCGTTTCTTCCTTTCTGGTTTCTCTCCTAGGTTTCCGTGGTAACTCCACTTTTTTTGATCCTGGTCTATTTCCATATTGTAGTTTCTAGAAACGGGTCACCCACCTCACTTCCTCTGCATTGATTTTCAAATTTTTCGCCCCATTGCTGATTTTACATTGTGGTCTTAATCTCCACATGCCACATTGCTGCTGTTTCTATTTTAATTTCTGAGCCTGCGAAGGTAGGGATGGACAATTAATGCTGACAATGCCAGAGCCAGTCACGCCCTAGAGCTGCATTTAAAAAAATACATGAGGAAAGATCAATGTTGAACACCAGGCACAAACATATTTGGGCACTCTCCATGAGCACTGGCCACATGCTGCCCACATCAATAAACATTGACGTCTGACACATGCCAGCCTCTAAGAACTCTCTTCACATCTCTTTGAGCCATTATGTTCTTAGGGCTAAAGGGGTCAAAAGGTATGGGGATAAATCAGGACCAGTGTATTAAGTTGAATAAGACAAAAATAGAAGATGCTGGAAAAGCTCAGCAAGTCTGACAGCATCTGTGGAGAGAAATCAGAGTTAATGTTTTGGGTAGTTATGCTTCCTCAGAACCCGTAAATTTTTGATTTACAACATCCACAGTTCTCTTGATTTTTATTAAGTTGAATGATCAGGCATGGATTCATTGAAAAGAGAGTCGGCTCAAAGAGCCAAATGGCCCTAATCTCACTTCTATTGTCTGTTTCTATTCTACAATAAGTTTCTGCAACTCAATGCTGCATCTCCAGGCAGAATTCCAACTATCATTGCAATGACATAGTAAGGACACTTTATATTCAGGGAAGCATGACCAGCTCCTGGACTGGACAAGGCTGCATCTCCATTGTGTTTGCTTCCTCCTTGACTGCTCACTTGCTTTGATCTAGGTTGGATGTTCACAGCATCTCTGCTTTTGCCTTGCATTTCATTAGAGCCAAAAAAAACCCTGCAGATGCTTGGTTCCAAGGTAGACAAGCAGGAGGCTGGAAGAACACAGTGAGCCAGGCAGCATCAGGAGGTGAAGAAGTCAACGTTTCGGGTGTAACCCTTCTTCAGTACTAGGAGTGGATGCAAGGGGAGCTGCAGATAAAGGGGGTGGGGTGTTTGGTGGGTGGGGGGAGGGGTGCTGGGTGGTGAGGTAGGGATAGGGATAGAGGGTACAACCTGGTTGATCAATGGGAGAAATGAATCCAGTTGGTAACTGGAAGGAAGGGTGAGTCAGAGAAATGAAAGGGAGAGGGAGGGGCTGGAAAGGGAGTCAGGGGAAGGGAAGGGAGGTTATTTGAAATTGGAGAATTCAATGTCGAGTCCTCTGGGCTTAAGCTGCCCAGTAGGAAGATGAGGTGTTGCTCCTCCAATTTGTGGTTTGATTTACTGTGGCAATGGTGGAGGCTAAGGATGGTCATGTCAGAAAGGGAGTAGGAAGGGGAATTAAAATAGGCAGTCTGGTCGGCCCCAGCAGGCCCGGTTGAGATGCTCAGCAAAACATTCACTGAGTTTACATTTGGTCTCACCAATATAGAGAAGACCATGTCGGGAGCACTGGATACAGTAAATTAGGTTGGAGGAGAGGCAGGTGAACCTCTGTCTCACCTGGAAGGACTGTTTGGGCCCTGAATGGAGGGGATGGGGTGGTGTGCCGGCAGGTATTGCATCTTTTACAATTGCAGGGGAAGGTACCTGGGGATTCAGGGAGATTGGTGGCATGGACTAAGGATTAGCAAAGGGAACGGTCCTTGCAGAAGGCAGAGAGCGGTGGGAAGGGGAAAATGTTATTGGTGATAGAGTTGATGGGGTTTGCCTTGCATTTCTGCATCTTGGCCTTCAATCAGAGATATCAGGATCCGTAGTATTACTGTAATTCCTTGCTGTTTAGCACAGACACAAAGCCAAGAGGTTTGTTGAGGTTGGTAGAGTGCTCAGTCAAATCAAGCGAGACAGCCTTCCCTCAGACATGAATTCAAGGGTAACTTCCAAAATTAATACAGAAGCTTGGACACATGCATGTGGCAGGATTGAAGAGCTTTGATTTGATCCATTGCTATTAGGATTGCTTCATCTGGTCTGTTGCATCCTGCTCTGCTGTTTAGGATGCACACCCTGTGATGTGGCTTTAACAGCTTGGCATATTTCTCTGCATTCCACATTAAATCAATGTTGGTCCTTGATTTGATGCTGATGGCAGAGTGAGGGATACGTTAAAGGACGAGATTACAGATTGAAGTTGCATACAATTTTGCTGCTGCTAATGACCCACATCACTTCATGGAGGTCCAGGTTTGAATTGTTTGGTCTATCCCCTTTAACATGGTAAGACAATGCCACACAACAAAATGAAGGGTGCCCTTAGTGGGAAGATGGGATTTCATCTCCATAAGATCTGTGGTAGTCTTACTAAAGTTAGAATGGAAAGATGCATTTGTGACAAGACAATAACATGATTTTCTTCTTTGTTGTTTCTCTCAGTCCCCATTACAGGCCCAGCCTTGCTGTTATGCCCCTCAAGGCTTGCTCAACTATTTTGCTAACATGACAATTTGGTGATGAGCATTGAAGTCCCCTACCCGGAATATGTCCTGTGTTTCTGATAATCTCAGTGTTTCTTCCAAATGGGAATTATTGTTTGTGTTTGACCTGATACCATGAGACATCATGGAGTCTAGAGTCAATGTTGAGAAGAAAGAAGATGAAGTATGTATTACATTAAGCAAGATCAACCTGAAAGAAATCCAGACAGATATTCCCCTCTCCTCCCTTGTCAGCTTTCTACTGGGACCATTCCTTCATTCCCAAATCCCCTTGCAGCACCTTCTCCTGCAACTGCAAAAGGTGTAACACATGTCCATTTACATCCTCCCTCCCCAGCACCCAAGGGCCCAAACACAACTTCCAGGGGAAGCAGCACTTTATCTGCACTTCACACAATCTAGTCTCATACTCTCCCTACTCACAATGTGGTTTCCTCCACACTGGGGAAAAGAAACATAGATTGGGTGACTGCTTTGCAATACACATGTGTTCTGTTCGCAAAAAAGACTCTGAGCTTCTAGTTGCCTGTCACTTTAACACACCACCCTGTTCCCTGGCCAACAGTTCTGTCTGAGGCTAGTGCAGTGCTCCAGTGAAGCTCAGCACAAGCTGGAATAACAACATCTCATTTTCCACTTGGGGGGCCTGCAGCCTTCCAGACTCAATATAGAATTCAATAACTTTAGGGCTTGAGCTCTCCTACATCCTTACCCCCAACTCCCACAAATTAGGCCTTTTATCACATTGTCTATTACACACCACCTATTGTTGACCATTAACTGTCCCTATTGAGAGCTAACCACCCTTCTAGCCAGATTGTTATCCACTCCTTTGTTTTTCCAACTGTTCTACTGTCTCTTTAGACTCCATCCCAACCTACCATTTATTCCTTACCCCCTCCCCAAATCGCTATCTTTTGCACATCAACCAACATTTTCCTAGCTACCACTAGTTATGAGGAATTGTCATGGACCTGAAACTCTGATTTCTGTCCACAGATGCTGCCAGACCTGCTGAGCTTTTCCAGCAATGTCTCTGAAAGAAAATACATTTGTTTTCAAAAACAGGTATTTTATTTCTATATTCAATTGAAATCAAAGCAGATACCTATTCTCTGAGGTTTAGCACTTTATGAGGTTGTATACTATTCTGCTGCATGTGCTTCATACAACATGGTGAAATAGATCACATTCCATAATGACATATTTGACAGGACATTGAAATGTCCTTAACAATTCAACAGCATAGATTGTGAAGTTGAGTGCATGTTGACAATGGAAGACAACAAAACTGTTCTGTACTTGTTTCAATATTTCCAAAATGTAAAGGCTGTGATAGATCTACAGAGGATGAGATACTTACAATTTATTTTAAGCCAAAAAGATGAAGTACTCAGTAACCTTCCATGAGGTCAACACACCAGTTTATTAAATGTGTAAAGCAGCTGTTTTCAGCATCATATAGAGATAGCTGTATGCTTCAGTGATTAATTACAAAATAAAAGCATCCAATGCCCTTGCATAATTCACATAAGACATCATTTCATGATGCAGATCACAACACAGCAAGGTATAACCTTTTTTATCACATCCAGGCTGCTGCTGTTTTACAAACCGTTTCTCCATCGGTTTCAACACACTAATTAGATTCTAAGCTACATCGTCCCCTTAAATAAGCACATACTTCAATGAGCCCATGGGTGCTGCTGCAAATCATTGCACTTTAACATCCGTACATCTTTGTTGCTTAAATGGAAATTTGAAATGTCAAATTAATTATTTTAGTGAATTTGACTAATGTTATTCAGTGCTGCAAATTCAAATTAATTGCTAGCCACAAACGCAGGTTTTGGTAGAATTTCAGCTTTATAGCATTTTGAGGGTTTAAAACCCCTTCCAGAGGCTTATGGACAAAAATTTAGGCTTACACATCAGCACAATACTGAAGAAGTACTGTATTGTTCGAGTTGCCATCTTTCAGATGAGATCTTAAATTATCCCACAGCACCATTTGAAGAAAAGTGGGTAAACTTCCCAATATTTATCTTTCAGTTAACATTTTAAAGGATGGATTCATTATAACCTGGAGGATTCCGAGAGGACTTGGTAGGACAGACATTGACAGGCTTGTTTCCCCCAGCTGCAGAGTCTAAACCTCAACTACAACCTCAGGAAAAGTGCCCTGTTTTTTAGGATGGAGATGAAGAAATTTCTTCACTCAAATGGCTGTTAAACTGGAATGAAGCCCTGAAGAAGGGCTCATGCCCGAAACGTCGATTCTCCTGCTCCTCGGATGCTGCCTGGCCTGCTGTGTTTTTCCAGCACCACATTTTTCAACTTTGGCTCCAGCATCTGCAGTCCTCACTTTCTCCCTGTTAAATCGGAATGCTTGATTCTATAGGGTTGTGGATACATAATCATTGAGTATATTCATGACCATTAGTTTTTTGAACTTTAAGAAAATGAAGAGATGTGGGGGTGGATAGGCTGCAGAGATGTGGTAGAAAATAAACAACATTGCAACAACAAATACTACATTGCAAAGCAAGTTGGTGAGGGGGCGGCATATGGATTACTTCTTATTTCTTTTTATATGTTCTGAGCATTCCAAAAAACTGACTATTAGATTATAACTACTGTTTGCGTGAGCTTTCCATGTGCAAATTTCTTATATCGGTTTCTACAACAGTAATTGTGTTTAAAAATTTTTTTTTTTGCTGGATGCAAAATATTTTGCAACATTCTGAGGGTGTCAGTTCCATTATATGAATAAAAGCCTTCCCTTTTCTTTGAAATGGCACATTTCACAATTTCCGTGACGTAACAACTGATCTTTACTACGTCTATCGTCTACTAAATTGTAACAGTTCATAGCAAATTTGAAAAATCGTCTTATTATAATTACATCAACAATTTGCATTTATATAGCACTTTTAATGTAAAAGAGATATGGAGAATTGGGGGCATGGAGGGTTGAAAATTTTAAATTTGAAACATTTGTGGAGTGGAAACCAATATAGGTCAGAGAGCATTAGAGGGTTGGATAAATAAAACCAAAATCAGTTTTTGTTAAGCTAAGTGCTTTTCCAGGGCTGTTTGTGGGTTAGGAGGAGTAGGACTGTTTCCGTCCACCTGCACCAACTATAGTCTGTCCCTTCCTTGTAATCTGACTCTTTAGCCTTATGCTGACATCCTGCGTCACTGCAGTCTTCCTGCTGCTGCCTTTTGATCTGAAGCCTCTGTAATGTGCCACCATTCTGCAAACTGTGGATGCCTTCTCATCAGCTGTGACCTCTTCCTCCTTCCTTTCTTTTCTCTCATCATTGTTTTCCAATATAGGCCTTCCCACCTGACACGGAAAAATAAAATTCAAGTGAGGTCCCACTATTGAACTTGGCAGTACCTCTGCATTCATCTGCGTTACATAATCGTGACAAAATCAGCAGCCTCCCTCTTCCTTCCCACTTCCCTGTATGTATTGGCCTAGACAGAATGGATGTTGGGAAAATGTTTCATTGGTAGGAGAGACTGGGACCCAAGGGCATAGCCTTAGAGTAAAGGGAAGACATTTAAACTGAAATAAGGAGAAAATTCTTCAGCCAAAGAGTGGTCAGTCTATGGAATTCACTGCCACAGAAGGGTGTGGAGGCCAGGTCTTTGACCATACAGAAAGGTTATTGGTTTTTGACTGCCAATGGGATCAAGGATTGGGGGAGAAAGTGGAAGAATGGGGTTGAGGAATTTATCAGCCATGATTGAATGGTGGAGCAGGCTATTTTGGACCTAGTGCTATGTAATGAATCAGACTTTATAAAAAAATCTTAAAGTAAGGGAACACTTAGGAAGCAGCGATCATAATATGGTAGAGTTCAGTCTGCAGTTTGAAAGAGAGAAGGCAAAATAGGATATAATGGAGTTACAGTTAAATAAAGGTAATTATGAGGGCATGAGAGAGGAACTGACGAAAATAGACTGGAAGCAGAACCTAGCAGGGAAGACAGTAGACCAAAAATGGCAGGAATTTGTGGGTAAAATTGAGGACACTGTACAGAGGTTCATCCCCAAGAAGAGAAAGATTATCCGGGGAGGG